>NC_090927.1:1054650362-1054957133 GCF_040938575.1 Ambystoma mexicanum | reverse complement strand
AGGACTTTGCAAAAATGTAAAAAGTTAACTTTTTAAATGTGATTTTATGGGCTTTATTTTAAGATGTTGTGGACTGCACTGCCATGTTGGGAACAGAATTGGCAGAGAAATGGGTATTCAAAGGAAAGTATACCTGATGCCAATGCGAATTTCAATTCTGACATGCCCATTGATAATCCACACACATGTGTAAAATTATAGAATTTTAGGCCGAATATTTCACACTAAAAATGAACAAAAATTATTAGAATGGTGAATCAATGGGCCTGATTACGAGTATGGAGGCAGCCATGCCCTTAACAAGGGCATGGCTGCCTCCATACCGGGTTCCAGTACCGGGTTCTTCCAATGAGGACTTACCGGGCTATTCCAACCATGGAGGACCCGGTAAGTCCTCATTGGAAAAACCCATCCAATAGGGCTCAATGGGAATGGGGAGAGAGTTAATAACAGGCTTGTTATTAGCTCCCTGGTCCCCTCGCGGGACATGATAAGGAGGCCTGGTTTTACCAGGCGTCCTTACCGGGTCCTGCAAGGGAACCTCGTAATAGGGCATCCCGTAACGAAGGGCGCCGGTCCCGTACCGGCACCCTTCTTTACGGGAGCGCAATGGCCGTAATGAGGCCCAATGTCTTACAGACGGCAGAGTTGGACTGGCATGTACTGCATAAAATATGTAACATGCTTATTTAATTTGTTAAGATGCCACAATTGTACAAATGTGCCATTTATGGCAAAACTGGATTTTAGCTAAAGTAACTGTGTGAGGTTCTGGACATTGTAAAACTCACATCATAAATCTCACACCATGCCCTTGAAACACAACCAGCAGAGAGTAAGGCGTCAACCATTACCCCTGATCAATCCAGTTGTTTAGAGGCGTGCCTAGCTAAGTCTGCCCCACCACATCATCTGATGATGTCACCATGCCTTATAAATGAGAATGGTTGACAGCACTCTACACACTCTTTCCTGAATTTCCTGCGCCTGCGTTTCTGATTTTGCACATTCATCTTGCCAGATTCCAGATCGCCCTGCAAAGCCAAAACATAGCTCATTCCTGATCTCACTGCAAGGCCAAAGCATCGCTGACCATCCCAGCAAGGCCTCAATCCAGAGACCCCAGATCTAAAAATCCCAATAACCAAAGGGAAAGCTGTGGTGTTCTTTTGGGAAGCATCCTGAAACCAGACCGGCTTTTTGCCCACTGACTGCATGGCCGCTGAAACCCGCTCCATCCTGCTGAGGCATCGCTGTGCTGTGACCAGACCTTTGTCCAGCAGTCTTTTGCCAGGAGAGTCTGCCGTCCGGGACCCGGTTGACTGTGCTTAATCCCAAATTTAAGAGCGGACTGTGAGTATCCACATCCCATCACACATAGTCTACCCCATCTTGATTTGTGTCTTTGTCCCACTCTCTAAGCAACCCTATCCATATCCTGATAACTTGTCCAGCTGTCAGAATTTTCTGTGCATCTTGCCATTTATCTCGATTCGTTAGCACCACTTTCTTATTCCTTTTTGTCCGGCCTACATCATAAATCCTTAGTCATATTTTGAGTAAACAAATACATTTCTGAATAAGGTTGAACACTTGGGTGACAGGGTTGACGTCACTAATCAACCTTAGATCTTACTGTGTCCCTCTTTGTCAATATGGTCTTGATAATCTAGTTTAAGTCAAACCTGTACTTTTATCACCTACGTTTCTGCCCTCTTTAACGGCTTCATTTTACCCAAATCAAAACTTTTTCTATCTTGCATATCTCATCCAGTTTCGTAGCTAGAGACATCCTTTCACCTCTATCTTATCCTTGTGATATACATCTGTCTCCCGGCCAAAAAACCGCATTGGAAATCCAAGTATTTCACTCGTTTTTCCATAAAATTAGTTTGTGTAACTTTAAACGGGAATTGAAAACAAATGCAATTTTCTAACGTGTGAATTCGACTGCAGCATGTTCTAGCTTTCCACTTGTTTTAGAATTGAATGCCTTTTGTTGTATTAAAATGTGTGTGATTTTTGTGAATTTTAAAAATAAATAAATATTATATTTTCCACCAACCGGCCTGGTTCATGGTCCATTGTTACCCGGGGTATTTGTTAAAGGGGGTGTGAGACGGGACGGGTATCGGCTCAATTTGAATTCATTGAAATTAAAGAAAAGGCATTCCTATTGAGTGCCACATAACAGAATAAGACCATGGGCCTCATTACGAGTATGGAGGTAGCAGGCATGGCTGCCTCCATACCGGGGTATTGTACCTGGTTCCTCCAATGAGGACTTACCGGGCTATTCCAACCATAGAGGACCCGGTAAATCCTCATTGGAAAAACCCATCCCCATTCCCATTGAGCCCCTATAGGGCTCAATGGGAATGGGGAGGGAGCTAATAACCGGCCTGTTATTAACAGGCCGGTTATTAGGTCCCTGGTCCCCTCGCGGGACCCACTAAGGACGCCTGGATTTACCAGGCGTCCTTACCGGGTCCCGCAAGGGAACCTCATAATAGGGCATCCCGTAATGAAGGGTGCCAGTCCCGTACCGGTACCCTTCATTACAGGAGCGCCATGGCTGTAATGAGGCCCCAAGGGTCCTGGTCCGTTATGTGACGCCCGATTGGTATCCTTAACAAAGAACAGGTTTGTTTGAACTTTTTTCCGATTCATAAATTCATTACTAAGCTGCTACCAAACATTAATTCTACAATTATTTGTTAAGATATTCAGCATTCCCTCATTGGCCCTTTGACATGACATACATTTATAAGGCCTTATCCAGTTTTCAAATGATTGTTTAGCTTTTCTTTCTTCCTTCACCCACATTTTATTCTTAATACATCTGAGCACTGGCCTTAAGCATCTGTTTTTGTCCTATATAATAGGATCAGAGTTACGATAGGGGAACGGGGAAATGGTTGTACTTTGTACAGGTTACCTAGACTGAGGCAACATAGTTCTTTCTAAAAATAAAGTTGAAGAGTTATCTGGTGATAAATACTCCGACCAATCCCATAGGAATAAGAGTTAAGAAGAACAGCATTAAAACACATTTTATGGACAGGCTTCCAAAGTAATCGGTTTCTTCCCATATTGCCTATATGATCAGTGGGACCCATCTATTGATGACTGTTAAGGGATGGTATCTCAGATCTTGACTGTGACATAATATAGTCACTCAATCCTCAACTCACTACATAAATCAAAGAGAAGGCAAAACATAAGAATATAATAGCATTAGTGTCTCGAGCAACATGTGGCTCTACAAGGAATGTGGCTTTGCACATTCCACTTTATTTTCACAGCTCACATGTATCAAAGAATTCAGCCATCTTAAAATACCTTGAGATTACAAGCTTTCTTAAATGGATGTGGAAAGGGCTTAATTCTAAACCTGCCACAGCTGCTTCCATAAGCAAGAATGTCATTGGTGTAGGTTCCCTCTCTCTCTCTATTATCAATCCCTCCTCGCAGCCTGAAAGTGCCTATAGAGAAGTCAATCACACAGTGGCAAGAGGCTTTACCTGTTACTGAGGTTGGTTATTTTTCATGGGAGTAATACAAGTCCTTATCGCTCAATAGGTAGAACTTATCCTCGCCCCTCTAACCGTTGGCATCTAGTCTATAAATGTGAAAGGTACAGTGAGCTAAAACCTGGCTGTAGACCCTCCTGAGTGGGCACCTTCCCATAGAATAGGTTATTTGGCTGTGTTCGTTCTCGGTAGAGGGGCCTCCAGACCTTTTTGTGAATAGTCTAGGAATGAGAAAAGTGTGTGCAGCAGAGAAACAGCCATGCACTTGTTAGAAGTCTGGTAGAGAGATTTGGCACAAAAAGCATCTGTGTAATCATGTGCTCTTGAACAATTACTATAAAGAGTATTCATTTTTCAATGTGTTGACTGAGCTATACTTGCATGAATATAAACAAACTGTCCCAAGCACTTGCAGCTGATACTTTAGGAATATATCACTATGTATTGGGTGGTGTAATCAAAGGCCCCAAACCAACGTAACTGAAGGGCCATGTGAAAAAGGCCTACCTCTCATTACAAAAGGAAAAGCAGCATTTTTACTCACAAAGGCAAAAGAAATTCAAAGGTCCCGTTCAAATGGAAAACAGGACTTTTAAACAGTGACACCAAAACGGCGTTGCATGTGTGTTTGCAAGTTAAAGCAAGACATGAGAAAAATGTTCCCCAGCCAACATAAAGATGTCAGGGAAAAGACATGGAGGCTCATTCCAGGTATGCCGGTCTGGATACAACGGTGCTGGTAAGCTTACCGGCACCATTTTTTCTAGACTGGCATACTACGAGTCGGCCTGCTGGAGCCACTGTGCCCAACAGGGCAGACCCTGCCGGACACAGTGGCCATGGTAGGCAGACCATCACGGAAGCACGGGCACCATTAATAATGGTGCTGGTGCTTCCGTGGTCCCCATTCCCATGGAGTCTGATAGACTTACAATTTACCAGCGCCTGGCTTTCCAAAACACCAGGTGTATCCTGGCACCAGTAATTATATATGGGTCCGGCGGCAACCTGCCGGTAGTACCGGCACGATTGCCACCGGACTCGTAATGAGCCCCATGGCGTGTGTGTTGACAATAAGTATTGTATGTTATGCTTCACATGCAAAATACCGGCAAACATTTGAAAAGAAAAGCCCACTTTGTTTCCATGAAAGATTTCCTGTAGGCCCAAGCAGACTATGTATCTTTCAGCACTGGAAATCCAGAGAAAGCTAAAACAAAAATGTAATACTAGTGCAGATTTGAAAAGCACATCATATTACTGGCTGAGAAATAAATGCCGCATTTTCACTGAAATTGCCAACCATCAAAAGGTGGTGAACTGTGACAATTCAGACCCACTTCCAGCAGAAAAACAAACAGCAAATCATTAAAAGTGTATTTTATTAATGACTGAAAGAAACAGCCCTGCACTTTCAGTGCAAAAGCAAAGTGAACTCTGATCAGTGAAACACTGTGTGTCAAAGGGAAAAGGCTGATGTTCGAAAATGCAGTATGTGAGTTCCTGTCTGACAAGGACATTGGGAGGAATTCACAAATGGCTTCCTCCACTGCCTGCCTGGTTTGTGCATCCTAACTGTTTAAAACTGGAATAAAATGTGGCGTGGAAAGTGTTGAAAACCAAACGTTCCCCAGACATGTTGTCTCTGAAGGCAGTGCTATACAGAGCAAATAGCTCTAGCTGGTGCATCCCAGGTATTTACGATCTGCAAACAACCAACTTCAAACAACAAAAAGACTCATAAAAACTATGGTTACAGGCTGGCCAATAGAGACAAATGGCCTGGATGAAGCAGAGCTTCCATTTGCTGGGCATACAGATTTACAATAAATGTAAAAAGACTATTATAACTTAGGCCTTTTTCCCAACAACCACAAGTCATATTTATGTGTCATTTGTTAGATAATTTCCAGGAAATGTTGTGTAAATAAAAATCATCCATCTGCGACTTAGGGAACTGTAATGACCAGCTAAAATGGTTTCTGTCTAATCTAAAAATGTTCCGAAATTAGGATTTGGCGTACTGGTGGAGAGTAAAATTAGTAATGTGTGGAATAAATTGCATTTTCCTAATGATTATATTTTTGTAAAAATAGCAGAAAAATGGCTAACGATCATGAATCATGGTGCAAACCCAGCTGTTGTTTTATAGAATTCCCCATGATTAGCTGATGCAGAATATATATTATGGCAGTTACTAGTAATATTAAGAAGATTTGCCACATGTCTAGTTTTTGCCAGAAATTCTACATGAGAACAAATGGGGATTGCAAATGGAAGCTGCCATATGTCTGCTCCGAACTCCTAAGACAATCCTTAGAGAGAGGGTGGATTTGGGAGGAGAGAGAAGGGTAACTGTCCAATCCTATATGTAAGAACTCTTGTAGGGTACTCACCAAGATTGTAAACTTGATGGTGTCATCACTGCTATATAAAGTGGATTCACGTTCAGAGAAAAGGAGAGCTCCTAAAATTATCATTAGGTAGAACTGCTGAAAATTACCATCTGACATCTGCCAGGAAACACCAAAAGGATATTTTTCAGAGATTGCCTTTGGGTGGAGCTGTCTATTTCTGGGAAGGCCTAAAAGCTGACTGTGCCCTATAGTGGAGAGCGGGAGGCCATCCTTGAAAGTAGAGTGAGCAGACCCCTGCCCTGTCCTTCCAAAGGGTCATGCCATGCAGCTGTCTTTCCTGACTTTAAACAGAGGTTTTCTATGTAAGTAGAATTGAATCTTTTGTAACCAAAAGGTGGGGGAATCTGCTGGCCTTAAATCCTTTCCCTTTATAGCGGGCGGGGAGAGAGGGGGGGGGCTGTGTAGATCCTTAGCCTATTTAACTAAAAATATTACTGTAATTAATTCCCCATTTGGTGGTACACCACAGGATGATGTATGTTAAATTTCAAAATTAACAAAGCTCATTCCCAGTGTGCGCTGAAAGCTTTAGCCTGTAATTCAATTGGGCAATCTGTCTGTTCAGCTTCCCCAACACAGCCCTTTAAGCACAGGTGGTCTGAAAGCCCAAATTCTTAAATCATCCCAATGTTTCTGTTCGACTTCCCCAATGCAGACCAAAGTAGGGGGGCTCTGAAAAACCAACTGCTAATTCACCCTGTGTTATTTATAAGAAAAAGTTGTGGGTGAAATCGTAATTGCCATATGCATTGTACCAGTCGGTAAACCAAACTGCTAGCCCTTTTAAGCGTGCCTAAACATCTAAATTGCACAGCATTGTTTTTTGATCAGTTCAATTTATTTCTTGAAGTGAAATTTGTAGAAAGTAAAGAATTGTGATTTGTATACTTTGCAACCCACTTCTTATTTATGTTGAAAGAGGTTTCTTGTGTTGTGCGACGGATAAAGTTGTGTTTGACATTTTAGTGTGATTTTCTTAACATCTAATGCAAATAAACATACATATATTTTCTGTACACCGGCCTGGATCTTGGCTCATTGGTAGCTCAGGGGGAGGGATCCAAGGGGTATTAGTTGAATTTGAAATAGCGCTGAATAAAAGAACTGACATTAACCATTTATTGTGTGACACTTAGCTTGGGGAGGGAGCGAACTCCCTGGGTTGAGCTTGGCCTCTCAATAAACCATTACAAATTAGGAGCTCCTGGCTGGGATTTGGCTGGTTATTTCGGACCCATGACAAGTGCATTGTAACAGACCATTCATTTTGATGTAAGTGCATTAAGGTGGAGGGAAATGTATCTTCGTGTTTTGTTAAAGTGCTGTGAGGACTTGAACCCTGAGTTCCAGGGAGGTGTATAGGTGACAAATTAAGATTGAGCAAGAATTGATTTGGATTTGGATTTGTCATTGTGAGTGGAAATTAAGCGGGAACAGGGTGATTTTGTCCCTCTGCAAAGGAAATTCTACAAAAATTGCAAAATGACCATTTTTAAAAATGCATACAATTGAATTAGATGATGCAAGGAGACATTTCCTTACTAAACTGTTCATTCGTGGTGAGTCGACAGAGGCGGATGACGGGAGCTGGCAAGCTAAAATGATGCAAGATGTCACATCAGAAGGAATTGACATTTGGTGTTAAGCTGGGATATGGGGCAAAGCATTAGAGGTATTTTATATGACCTGAAATGCTTAAGAAGAACTGAGTCAAATGGCTCAGCTCACAGCTTATCTATACTTCCACTTGCAGTTAGTGGAAGAGCGCGTGCAGAAGAGTAGCTCAGCGGCAACGTGCTTGCCTTTGAAACAAGATGACACGGAGCAACACAGGTTCGATCCCCGGGTCCGTGCTTTGAAACCTCTGGGTATTAAGTGCATTATAAATATGCAACTAAGACATATTCCTGTAACAGCGCCTCGAAGACCCCGGGCTGTGTGAGCGCTTTAGAAATACCAATAAATAAATAAGTAAAGTGAGGCCTGTGTGCAGAGTCAGATTGAGAATCTAAATGAGGCACAGAACGAACTTAAACGATTAGACGATCAAGCACAGCAGAACCATATTTTCGAGTTAAAACAAGAAAGCTCAGTGGACCAACTAAAAAATGAGTTAAAGACCCAGCAGCAAGAGAGTGCTGCGTGTGAAACACAGTATTCTGCACTGCAAGATGCACATAATGAGTGTGTGGAATATTTGAGCACACAGCAACATAAGGTAAATTATTAGACTATTCATAATAAAGGGCTGTTAGATGGCATTATGGCCTTTCAATTACAAATAAAGGAGTTGCAAAATTTAAAAAGTCTGTTAATTATAAATGGAATTGATTCCCAAAATGATTTTAATCAGATATATCAGCAGGTCCATACTTTAAAACAACAGAACATTCAACTGGTGAAGGAAAAATACACTTTGAACCAGGAGAATGATATCCTTGCACAGGAGGTGTATCCGTTGAAACTGCATGCAGAAAAATGTCAGTCAGGGTCTCAGGAACTGGCTGGAAATAGGCAAGAAAATGAAGAACTCATGGAGCACGTGAGGCAAGCAGAAGCTGACCTGTTACAGGCAGCGCAGTGTAGAAACTTGCAAGAGAAAGAGTGGTATTTTGAAAGCCAGCCGCGTTGAATATGCGCGCACAATGCAGGCCAAACAAAACAAAAATGAGTCAAGTCAGAATGAAAACAGGGAATTGAAAGATCAATTAATGGCCCAAAGTAAAGTGCTCAAGGCCAATCAGGCTCTGGTCTCAGAGTTAAAAAGCAGCTCTCGGAACACCATCAGGAAATAAGGATAGAGAGAAGCAGGTGTGAGAGTTTGGCAAGTGAAATTCAAAATTACAAGCAGGCATTGAGGCACCCTGGCCAATCAGGTTATGGGAAAGGGCCCTCTGATCCAAATGGTGAGGCTCTCCCCATCAGGAACCTCACGACAGTTAACCGAAACTTCTTATGGGATGACTCCAACTGACCTCATGCGTTACACCTACCAAGCCCAAGGAAACTTGAGGTACCTACATTTACCGAGGCCTAGATCAAGAAGGCCAGTCCTTACCTGAGATTGAGAAGTACTCCCCTCTATCACACAGAAGGGAAGGTGGCTGCACCAATGTGTCCTTGAAAGTTAAGAATAATCCAGTGAGTACTCCAGACAATGAAAACACCCTTAATGAGAAAATGAGGGAGTTGGACTTTAAAATAAATGAGATTGCAGAGAGACCACCTAGCTCAGTTCGCTGGAGAAGAACATTCAAAGCTTAACCTTAGGAAGTGCATATTAAAAACCTTCTTCCATTCAGGGGAATGGGTGAATATCCCCAGACTATCTAGAAGGGGAAGACTACACAGTTGAGTTAGTCTGAGGAAGGACTGAGTATCATCTTGTGCCAAAAGGTGACTACAGGGGAAATTACCCTGAGAATGCATGGCTGCACAGGCAAGAGAAGACCAGAACGCATGGTTCTAGGAGGTATTCCCAGTCTCATAGAGATAGGGAGCACCTATAAGGGAGGGAATGGAGTACCAATAGCAGCTCTGAGTCAGAAGGTGAATGGACTCAGCTGCAGAAGAAGAAAAAGACAGGGAAACAAAGCAAGGCTTTTGTGAAAGCCCCAATAAGACAATTCAAGGCCATAAAGCACTTCCTGATACCCCATACCACAAGAATGCTAGGTATTCGGTATGGGAGCACCTGGAACTTTATGAGCACATAATGGCATCATTCCAGATCAGAAATAATGTGCATTGTTTAGCATCTACTGTATGGACTTTCTCATCCAAGTAGTCCAGTTTTTTTGCAGCACTGGAGGACCATGATCATTATAAATGGTACACCTATAAGGCGGCAATTTTAAAACATTTCTCCTCACACAGAAACCCACAGGAGGCCCGTAAGGCTGCATATAATCTGCAAAGTGGGGAGGATCAGGCGGCTAGGGTGTTTGTAGAGGAGCTATAGCGCGCATTTGATCAGACTTCCCGGTGGGTGAGCACAAATAGTAGGGGGTTCATCACTACATATTTCCATGCACACCCCAAATACATCCTAACTCAGTTGGTGCATGATTTTCATGACATAGGACCCTGGATTGGGTGATTGAACAGGCCACCAGGATCTATGAGGTCCAGAAGCCTGCTGAGAGTAAACCCTCCCAAAACAAAAACATCTAACACCCCTGCTGCAAAGGCGACAGAGGTAAAACCGACCCCTCCCTTGGACCTAAAAATAACCCTCCCGCCAACAAGCAAACTGGAAGGCAGAAGGGACCTCCCAACACGGCCCAATCAAATGGTAGCCAGGCAGGGGCCCAGAACAATGATCCCTCAGGCCCTGCCAGCTATGTAAGCCCTAGGTACAAGGGTACCAAACCAATCCTGGGATATGTATACACTCCCCCAGCCCAAAGGGGGGGACGGGCAATCAGGTAAGTACTGTCCTGGGAAACTTCCCTCCAAACTTCCCGCAAGAGAGAAGTATCACTCCACCTCCCAATCTGAACTTTTTCCCCAGATATCCCCTGAATCAGAACTTCCAAAATAATCCCCCTTTCTCTCCCTGGTTCCAGGACAACAAATCCCTGAACTCACGAGAAGGGAGAATCAGGATGAAAAATTATGTGGTGAATTTCCAGTACCCAAGCTACTCCGGGAAAAAGGACAGTTACGCTTTTTGGGAGCAGCAGAGGTATGACTCGAGACCTCCCTACCACCCAGAAAAGCTCTTGCAGCTGCAGCCGCTGATCCAGCAACTGACCAATGATCTGGGATGCATGCTGAGGGATCAGTCCAACCCTCAACCTAATCTAGCTTCCCAGCATTCCCCAACATCGGGGTCTGATACCCCAGGGAGGAAATGACGGGAGGAAACGTCGGACAAACCACAGGTTCCTGAGGTGGGGGCCCGGGTGAAGGGGAGATGCCAAGCCCTAGAGGAAGTTTCCTTTCTCACCTGAACAGACCTCCTAAAAACCTCTCAGCCTGAAAGTGTCTCTGCTACCCCATACATTTTAGAACCCAAAGAGCAAAGGGAAAGTAGGAGAGGCCAAAGAAGAACCCACTTTGTAGAGGAACTCCGGATCATCCCCTTTGAAAGAGAAGAATCCCTGAAGGATTCAGGTAAGCAGACCTTCTCTTTAAAAAATCAGGGGGGATCCCACCCAAAGAAAAATGGGTCCCAAAAGACCCTGGGTTGGACAGGGTAAGTATGGAGACCGATCCAGAACAAGAAACTCTTCAACCCCAAAAAGGTGAGTCATATAGAATTGAAACTGAGGGGGTGTCCTTCCTCAAACAGGTTCTGAGAGCTACCACCAGGGAAACGTGGACAGCCAAGGAGCCGGGGAAAAGGAGGATTCCTCAACAACTCCCACTGCGAGTTACAAAGTTTTCTTTACAGATTCCCAACACAGAAAATTACCCAAGATCACACAGTGCCCGAGTTAAATAATGAGAAAATGACCACCAGGCTATCAAATAACTCACACTTTCTTGGCACCTTGGAGGAGAATGAAGGCCACTTTTATACACCAGTCAAGGTACAGGTTCAGTGTGAATTATCAGCTCTGGTGGTGACTGGATCCAAGGCAACCTTCTGTCTAAAAAGGCCTTTGAGCAACTAAACTCAGGACAGGTGGAGGGCCACCAAATTCCCCTCACACTGCTTCCCTGGCAAGTCCAAAATGTTGACGGGAATGATATTTCCATTGAAGGGACTGCAGATCTGGACATAAAATTTGGACGATATTGGCTTAAGCATCCAGTGATAGTTGCGACTCCAGAGGGCACACCTTGTTTACTGTGGAACAATCTCCTGAGGAGGTTATCACCTCTGATCGACTGTGTAAACAAGGTCCTCTGGACTCAGACTAACTGGCCTATAAAATTAAAAATGAAAACCAATTATGTAAGCATGAATGCTACCTGTCATTTAATTGATCAACGTTCTGAGAAAGTAGAATTCCATTTCAAGAATAATCAAGCCCTAGACATCACTGTCATCTCTGGAGAACAATCTGTGATGGGAACCCTTCTCCATTCTTGAAAATCACTCCCAGTTTTAAGTGGCAATCCACACTGGAAGGGAACACCCTAATATTTGAAACCAGTCCAAAACCAGAAGAAACCTTGAATTCTGTGAAACCTGACAAGGAAGAACCCACTCAAAGTCTGATGGACATTCTGAAAAAGTGCAAACAGTTGTTTTTCCCCATTCAGTTAAAGGATGGGGAGGAGCCAGTGCTCGCCAGAGTATACCTGAATACCGAAAGGAGCTTCATCAGCAAAGGATTATTCAGGAAACTCACAAAAGATCAGACCTTTCTCACATTTAAATTGATTGACAAATAGGAAATAGGTCTGGAAACCCCAAATACCAAGCATAACCTGTCTAGCAAATGTATGCTAAACATTTTTCTTCACAACCGAAAAGCGTAGAACATAATTGTTGGGTTGTGAGGGATGTCCTTTCCACCTTTCTTCTCAGAAGTGACATTCTCAACTGATTCCCAATCAATTTGCACCTAGTTAATAATGAAACCTGGTCACAACTGGGGAATAACTCCATGGGCTTTGGCAACAATTAAACTCAACAGAGCTGCTTGTGTGCAAATCCAGCACCACTACAAGCCAACCGCATCCTAGGAATCCACCAATCTGGCTTCGGCACAGGCCACGGGACAGAATCAGTACTTTTGGACCTAAAAATCCAGATTGATGAGATCAGACACAAGGGGAAACCGGCCCTACTGCTCCTTTTAGACCTCTCCACAACCTTTGACTTTGTCAACCACAATATACTCTGTCACCACCTTAGCTCGGCAGCCTCCTTCTCTCCGGAAGCAACATCCTAGATTGCCTCCTTTGTAGAAGGAAGAGCAATGAAAATGTCCTTAGACAGCACCAGCAAGGCCCTTTCCCCCATCATTTGTGGAGTTCCGCAAGGTTCCTGCATCTCACCAACATTATATAACATTTTCAAAAAGCCACTCTTCGAATTCCTAGACTCCCTTTCCGAAAGGCGCTCAAAACATGGCTGTTTGCCTAAACAAGTTCACCATGCAGACTACCTGTTTAATGTTACAATGTACGATGAAAACTCTGTATGTAACTGCATGCCTAATTTCTGTCCTAAGCAAACGTTCTCTGGGGGTCATTACGAGGTTGGAGGTAATGGCAAAATGATGCCGGTAAGAGATTACCGGCACCGCATACTGCTCCGGGCTATTCCGACTCGACAACCCGGTATTAGTGCCACCACTGATAGCATGCTCCCCCGCACCGGCATGCGCACGGGCACGCAGCCCTTGGGCCCGGCAATAGCGGGATGGCGCTAACAGGAGGACATCACAAGTCAAGCGGACATGCAAATACCGGCATCATGAAGGCAGTAATGAGGGATACCGGGATGCCGGCAATACCGGCATCGCGAACCACGCACAAACAGCAATGTTCAGTGTTCCCAACTGCCACAGGTGTACACAATCAGCACAGGTGGTGGCAATGGAGTCTGGCCCGGCACAAAAGGAGCACACGCACACACCACACCCCTTACCACACCAAAATGATTCCACTTGTAGTAGCAATAGTGGGGCTGGAGGACATGCTTGCATTGCTATACTAGCAACAACAACAGGCACCACAGAGGAGATGCAGGAGGAGAATGAGGGTAAGACAGGCCCAGCAAGCCCCACCAGTGCAGCCAGTGGTACCACGCAGGCAGCCCCCAATCCCTCACATCAGAGCCAGTCCATTCAACCTATCCCCTGAGCAGATCCACACCCTGTACCATCTGGAGCGGGACACCATCACCACCATTGTGGACAAGATACACAACGACATTGTCAGTCTGATTGAAATACGCACCGCCATCCCACCTCTACTCAAGGTAGTGTCGGTGCTCCACTTCCATGCACACAGTGGGGCACATGCATGGCATATCACAACCCTTATTTTCTCGCATGCTGAACCAAGTGCTGGATGCCCTCCTGAAGCACTCAATGAACTACATATCCCTACCACGGACTGCCCAGGAGATCTTTGACACGAAAGTTGGCTTCCATGCACTGGCTTGCATGCCAAATTGTATTGGTGCACTTGACTGCGCCCGTGTGGAATTGGTGGTCCAGCATGCAACGGAGGTGGTGTACCGCAATTGAAAGCTATATCACTCAATCAATGTACAGATGGTATGTGACTCCAGCAAGATCATCACACATTGTTGTGCCCGATTTCCTGGATCAACTCATGACTCAATGGTCCTGCGGGACTCCACGCTACCACGCTACATGGAGCGACATGCAGGACGTCATGCCTGGCTGCTTGGTAAATTGCATGACAGGCACATGGCAGTGAAAGGGGGGGAGAGATGCACACACCACCATGGTGTCATTGTTGTGGTGACAGCACAATGTCCACATCCCAAAACACTGTGCCCCAAAGTATCCCATAGCAATGTAGGAAGCTGCACACCAATCACAACATGCCAAACCTTCAACCACCCCACATCCCACAACACGTGCACCACCCATCATCAGACCTCACCCTCCGTAACACAATCCAGCAACATGCTGTGAGTATACACAATGTAAATGTCTGCAGCAAATCACTACACAGGACAAGCATCCATGAGAGTGCACAAAACAAAACCACCAAGGGAATCCACTGCTTGTCACAGGGCCACCACCACAGTAGTGCAGCATGTCACCATGGGAATAATCAGTGCTGAATGCTAAATAATGCAGAGACTACTTAACAACACTCACATCACATATATAACACAAACACTGCGGTATGCGTCCACAATGCATGAGCAACATCAAGGCAATGTACACCGTGTATCATCTTGAAGACGCAATCCACACCATAAGACCATGGCACAGCACACATTGAGGCAAGGTAAAATGTGTGCATACAACCAGGGACATGTGCACGTGACCAACAAATATCTGCAGGCATGTGTCATAAGTACAGCTGTCCATCATGAATTGACTAACACATACCTTAGTTTGCACCCATGCAGGTGATAGTGGCTATCCCTTGAAGCCATGGCTCCTCACCCCTGTCCGAAACCTGCAGAACAGGCACAAAGAGGACTACAATCGTTCCCATACCCATACCTCTGTGGTCGTCGAGCAGACCCTTGGCCTGTTGAAAGCATGTTTTCGCTGCCTCAGCCAGTCGGGTGGGGCACTCCTCTACAGCCATGAGAAGGTGGCCAAGATCATCATGGCATGTGTCATGATGTGTATCCGACGGAACGTGCACCTGCCCCCTGACATTGAACTGCAACCACCAGGTGATGCTGAAGAGGATGAAGAAGATGTGGACGCACATCATCGCGGTGCAGATGCACAGGAGGGACGTTGAATGTCCACTCAAGTTCTTTTTTCAGGTACACAGCAGGTGTATTAAACAGTACAATAGTAAAAAGTGCTCATACCCTCCACCTCAAACACACCCCCGCCCCCTCCTCCCCAGAACTCCCCACACACCCTCTCCCCCACAACTCTGCCACACACCCTCTCCACCTCCCGCTCCCTCATACACCCTCACCCTCCTCCACCTCCCCCCACAACTGCTCCAAAAACCCTCTCCCCCTCTCCCTCCGTCCACAACTCCCCCACACATGGTGTCCAATCAAATGCTGCAGGTTTCAGCATCAATTGCCATATTCAGGCTGCCCCATCTACTTTTTACCACTTCCCGCATTTGATGGTGGCATGTCTGAGCTCCTGGCGCTGCTCCGTCTGTGCCATTTGCTGCACCCCAACCCGGACACCAGTGGAGGTGGATGCTGAATGTGGCACATGTCCAAAATCATGTGGCTCCTCTGTGGGGCTCAAGCTTCCTTGCCCTGGCTTCCCACCAGACTGCTCCTGTGTGCTGTCATTGGTCGTGCTGAATGGTGTGATCTGGGGTGATGGCGGAGGACTGGGCGTGACAGGTGAGTCTGATGACTCGTCCTTCAAAGGGACACACACCTGGCCTTGGCTCTGGACATTATCGTCGCTATGGGATGCTGTGGCTGCCGCCTCCCCGACAGAGCTGTTGGCCGCTGAAAGGGCCCCATCGGCCACTGGCTCCTGTGCAGTGCACACAGCTATTTTGGGGACTGTGGCAGTGGCAGTGGCCCTTACTGCCCCAGTGAGCGTAGCATCCTGTGCTGCCTTCCCCTTCTGTGGCAGTTGTGGCTTGCCTGGGCCTTATGATGTCGAAGGCCTGTTGCCTTCTTCCCTGCCCCTGGCCTTCTTCCTGGGAGTTGTTGCCTGCGCCGCTGAGTCGCAGGCCTCGCTGTTAGGATCTGAGCCTGTGGGGGACCGAGAGAGGGACAGCATCAGTGATGGTTCAACATGCATCATGCATACATTGGTATTATTGCTGTTGTACATATTAGAGGGGATTAGGTATTGGAGGTATGACATTCAGGTTGCTTGCAACATGGGGGGAGCATGCAGGCATACGTCAGGGTCACACATGTTAGAGGTGGTGTATGCTGTGTGACATGCATTTCTGTTGTGCACTGCGTGCAGTGTGACTAATGTTGTTTCCATGTTTCTGGGGTGTGTCTGAGGTATGGCATTGGCATGCTGCATGCATGTGGATGTGTCATTGCTGAGGACGGCATCTAGGCCGGGATGTGTCCATGCGTCTGTAATGGGCCATGTATTGCCTCATGGCATGGTCACATTGGTGGTCTATCATCATACTTTGCATTACAGTGTTTTCTTAGGACACTCACCTCCATCTGTGGATGATGGGGTGCCATGTTCCATCTCGCCCACTGTCATGATGCCTACCTCCAAGGAGCCAGGCCCGACCCAGCAACCCCAGAGGCAGGCATCATTCCCCCCAGGGAAGTGCCAGCGGGCCCAAGCTGGGGCCCTTTGGACACAGTCCTGGCGCCTTAGGCACCAGGCTCATGTTGGACCCCTGTCCTGGCGCCTAAGGCGCCAGGCTCATGAAGCTAGACAAGTGTTCAAGTGTTTTAATGTGCACTTACCTGATGCAGACCATGCTGCTACATCCAGGCCCTCATGAGGCCTGAATGGAACTACTTTACCTGTGGGACTACTTTCCCCTGGGTGTGGTCGGGGAAGGATACATACCTGATCGGTGGAAGGATACATACCTGGAACTTCTCCCAAAGCTATTTAAACCACGCCCGATCAGCAACTCACGCTTCGCGTTGTTCTGCTCCTCGCAGCTGGACGCTCACCGTGTCAGCTCCTGCATCTGGACTTCAGCCACGCCTGTCAGCGTCCAGGGTCACCTGCTAAGAGAGAATTGGAGAGAAAGAAGACCTTACCTGCTAAAGCTGCATCACGGAGACATCACACCGACAATCCTAAAAGGGAAGACATCATTTTAAAAGCATTTCGCTTCGATCGCTGCAGCGCTGCATTTCACTCACCTTTCCTGGGCACCTCCATCTTCAGCAGCGATCATCCGGATCCGCAGCCACTTCCCAGAGCCTAGAGAGAAAAAGACAAGAACACAAGGTGAGAGAAGGAAGGGAATAGGAAAAGCTCAGTTTCCTTCTGAGACTTACCTGTTGGGTCATTCCCATTTCATTTCGGGTCCTGCCGCTTCCTGGCATTCCGGACCCCGGCCCCTATGGGGAAAAAAGACAAAGACATTGAATGAGTGAATGCAAAGACATTACCCGAACGCTCATCCAGAACTTACCTGTCATTTACTGGAACTGCACGTTTCAGTTCGGGTCGGCGCCATATATCCGGCATTCCGAACCCCGGCCCCTAAGGGGAAAAAGACATAAGCGTTAGCGCTTCCTGCAATAAGACAATGAACATTATTATTAAGCTTGAACTTTTGAACTTGCTACAGAACTCTTACAGCGCCTTACCTGAATAGTCAAGCTTATTTGAACTCCCATCAAACCTCAATCCAGTGAAGTAACTGGGTTTCAACGCGCCCCTGCATCAGAAGCAGGATGGAGAACTCATCCTTCCAGACCCTAAGGTGAGACTTCACGGGGAATCGAGGAAGGGTATCATGGAGGGTTGGAAGGGAGTGGGAGGCTTGAGCATTATTCCGTCAGTGGGTAATACTCCCTTTTCTCTCACAGGGGAATATTCCTGCGAGCCAGAGAGTCCATCTTCAGGGTCCTGCGCTTCACCATTGAAGAAGCATCAGCACTCGAAGCCAGACCTGCGCCTCCGTGGGAATCAGGTGAGCGTGACAGAACACGAAGACTATCCAAAATTTCCCACCCGGGCGCTATGGAGACTTCCGAGACAGATCAGCTGGCCAAGCTTTTGGGGGAATTATGGGCAGAAGTGCACTCAGCCCGCCAGGAGACTAACGCTCTCAAAAGAGAACTGATCCTATCCAAGGAAAGAACAGATGACCTGGCAAAAAGGTTATTGCAGGCCCAGGCAGGGCACACTCCTTTACCTAATTCCGGAGGTACTTCCACATCAATGGGTTTGAACCCGGTACAAATCAATCTACCTGGACACATGCCTTTGGCCCCGCCTGAACGTTTTGCGGGGGATCTGTAACGCTCACCTGATTCCCGCAGAGGCGCCGGTCTTGACTGGGTGAATGCCGTATCTTCAAAGGTGATGTGTAACACACGGTTGGCTCTTTGGGCTGGACCTCTGTGCACTGTATGTCTGACTCGAAGAGTAAGATGTCTGCAGATAGAATATATGGGATTAATGAACTGGGGTTATTGGTTGCCTCTCTCCTCTTCCCTTTCTCTTCTCCTGTAGAACCCCAAAGGTTAACGCCCTCACCTTAGGTAAGTGAACGCCGAGCTCTCCATCTGCCTCGGGGCAGGGTGCCGTAACCAGTTTCTTCACTGGATAAGGGTGCAGGCCTCTTGACCTCAGAGGACTGCTGTCCGTCGTTAACTGCACGAACGGTAAGTTCTGGGCACTTCAAATGTCTTAAAAGTCTTTTGTAATGATATCTCTTGTTTTGCAGGGTTCCAGCGATGGCGGATGGCGGGCTGATGAGAGTTGAGGATCGAACCCGCGTGAGGAATAGAAGCGCCTGGAAGCACGTAAGTAAGCGCTTGTAGCCTGCTTCACGGTGCGCACTAACTGTCCCTTTTATCTTGCAGGTACAAGTTCGGAGCTTTAGAGAAGCTGAAGGGTGCTGGAGTACCCACTGGATTCGGCGTGGGAAGGAGTAATGGCACGTGAGTAATAAAGTTGCCCAATGTCTTTAAACGCACCTTCTTTTGTCTTTTAGATGCGGGATGCAGCGCCGAAGGCCTCCGGAACGTGCGAAGAGCTGGTAAGCTTTTGTCTTTCAGATGCTGGAATGCAGTGCGAAGACCTCCGGAGCATGCGAAGAGTAGGTAAGCCTTTGTCTTTCAGATGCCGGAATGCAGCGCGAGGCGTTGGTGACAGCCGATGGACCAGGTAAGAGATGCGCTGCCACTGAAGACCGTAGTGCTAACCTGTTCTTTCTTTGTCTTTACAGGTGCTGCTGAAGACTGGATTCCAGGATGGTAAGCCTTTGTTCCCTTAGGCCCAGGATCAGAAGCAGAAGACACGATGAGCGTTCTGCTGCAGAGAATGCAGAATAACGCAAAGCAAGATTCATCCATCGGGTGTGGTTTAAATAGCCTCCTGTAGTGCTTAGGTGTCTCCTTCCACAGCCACGCCTAGGTAAGAAAAGAGTTCCTGCTTTCCAGAAGAGTTCCAGTGTTCTGAACCTAGGGAGTGGCTCCTGCCCCACCCAACAGGAAAAGTAGTCCCAAACAGAAGAGGATCAGGGGTTCAACTGGCAGGTAAGTAAGCAGCATGGTCTGCTGCACGTAAGTCCACCCAAGCATTATGAGCCCGGCGCTTCCAGCGCTGGGACTGGGAATCTTTATGAGCCTGGTGCCACTGGCGCCAGGACAGGGTCCAAAAGGTCCCAATTGGGACTGGCTGGCACTCGGAACCGGGGTTATGGGTCTGCTTCCAAGGGAGTCAGGCAAGTCCGGATCTTTTGGAAGCAGAGATCAGTACAGGATCCCAAGAAATATGCCGTCTTTATGAACCAATGTCGTTTACACTTTCTATGCAGACCCGGGGCCTTCCCTAAAGACCAGACCAAGGTAGCCTTTATACTATCTTACCTCAGTGGCAGTGCTGCCGATTGGTCTATTCCATTGGTAAATCAGGATGATCCCATTCTCCAGAATTTTCAGGGTTTCCAGGCCAGCATGGAAAGATTGTTTGCTCGACACTCTCAAGGACAGGCCCTTGATAACAAACTGCTATCCTTACGACAAGGTAATCAGCATCTCCTGTCCTACGTTGCCACCTTTAATAGACTGGTTGTGGAAACTGGATGGCCAGAAAACAAAAGGATCACATTGTTTCATCGAGGCCTGCGCGGAGAGCTTAAGGATGTTCTAGCTCAGATAGTAGATCCACCCCAGGTCTGCGCAGACTACATATACTTGGTGGTTCAACTTGATCACAGACTTCAAAATAGAAAAGCAGATCGGTTCAAGTACGAAACCCGAGTACCGATCAAAACCCACGCTAACTCCAAGAGTACCAACGTATCCGAACCTATGCAAATCGGAGGTGTTAAAGGACCATTAACGCAGAAGGAACGAGAGAGAAGGCGGCAAATGCAACTTTGTCTGTATTGCGGGACTTCCGGTCACTTTCTTCGAAATTGTCCGGGTAAACCACGTAAGAAGGTGGTTGGAGCCACTGATAACGATTTTTTGACACCTGATTCGGGAAACGACCTAGCCCGACAAGCGTAGGGGTCCGCTTGCCGAGCTTGAAAAAAAACTCTTTGACCTCGCATTTTGTCCTGCCAATGGTGCTTGTGGACCCAAAACAGCCTCAGCTGTTGCATGCTATAAAAGCATACATCGACAGTGGAGCTATTGGAAATTACATAGACCGTGAATTGGCTTCCAGGATTAAGCTCCCTCTCTGCCCTAAAGTAACCCAAGATGTCATTACTACAGTAGATGGAACCGAAATAGCCTCAGGGCCTGTAACGCATTCCACTGTTGAAATGACACTGGTGGGTCAGGATGGACATCGGGAAGCAATCGTGTTTGATGTGATCAAGGCCCCACAATTTCAAGTAATTCCTGGAATTCCTTGGTTAGAAACACATAATCCCAGAATTGACTGGCAAGCAAAGAAGATAAGTTTTCCTGATTGTGAACCAACTTGTTACCCAAGAAATCCAGTTATGGGTCTAGCCTCAGCAACTTCCACCCCTGTACAGCTACCGTCAGAATACCAAGAATTCCAAGACGTTTTTCAGAAAGAACAGGCTAACACGTTACCTCCCCATCGGTCTTATGATTGCCAAATCGATCTGGTACCCAATGCTCAACTACCTTGTAGTAGGATTTATGCTCTTACGGAGCCTGAGAACCTACATTTGCGTCAGTATTTAGATCAGTACCTAGCCAATGGTTTCATTCGCCCGTCCAAGTCTCCTGTCTCCTCAGCTCTGTTCTTCGTGCCGAAAAAAGAGGGCGACCTTAGAACATGCATAGACTATCGCGCCCTAAATCAAATAACGATTAAGAATCGTTATCCTCTGCCCTTGATCCCTGAGTTTATCGACCAGGTGAAAGACGCTTGTGTGTACACCAAGTTAGATCTCCGAGGAGCTTATCACCTGGTGCTTATAAAAGAAGGCGACGAATGGAAGACTGCATTCCGCACCAAATTTGGGCTCTTCGAATATCAGGTGATGCCCTTCGGTTTGTGCAATGCACCTGCCGCCTTTCAGTACTTTATGAATGATGTTCTTCGGGAACTTATCGACATCTGTGTCATTGTTTATATTGACGACATCCTGGTGTACTCTTCTTCAGAATCTGATCACAGAAAACATGTTAGGGCAGTTCTTGAGAAATTGGGCCAGCACAGACTATTTGCAAAGCTCGAAAAATGCGTTTTTCATACCACAGAAGTGGAGTTTCTCAGATTCATCCTGACACCTCAAGGAGTCCAAATGGACTCGCGAAAGGTGGACGCCATCCTCAAATGGCCATCTCCTAGCTCGGTGAAGGGAGTTCAGAGCATGCTCGGCTTCGTTAATTTCTATCGAAGATTCATCCCGGAATTTTCCCAAACAGTCCAACCCATCACAGCTCTCCTAAAGAAAAACAAACGCTTTGAATGGACTCTTGAGGCCGAACAAGCCTTTCAGGACCTGAAAACCAAATTCACCTCTGCACCTATATTGAAGCACCCGCACCCAGATCTCCCTTACATTGTGGAAACCGACGCATCCAGTTCGGCCATGGGAGCTGTCCTGTCACAAAGAGACCCAGAAACTAACCAACTACACCCTGTGGCCTTTTGGTCGGGGAAATTTTCTCCTCCTGAAATCAACTACGCAATTACCGACAAAGAGTTACTGGCTATTAAATCTGCTTTCAAGGCTTGGCGTCACTACCTTCTCGGGGCAAGACACACCATCACCGTAATTACGGACCACAGAAATTTACAGTATTTAAAGACGGCCAAAGCTCAATCTTCACGACAACTCCAATGGGCTCTATTCTTTGCGGAATTTGATTTTGTAATTACCTATCGCCCTAGCTGCAAGAATGGTAAAGCGGACGCCTTATCCCGGATTGGCATGGAAGAACCCAATTCGAGTTTAGAACCTGTGCCAATCATACCTGAACAAAGAATCCTAGGCCTAACTTCATTGCAAACTATTGAGGACATCCAAACGCAAGTAAAACAACTTCTGGACTCTTCAGCCTTACTGGAATGGAGTCAAAAGGGTCCTCATTACACCGTTAAGGATGACTTACCCTACTTCCAGGAGTGGTTGTTTCAGCCTAGTAAAGAATTGCAAGAACTTGTTATTGCCCATCATCATGAATCATTAATGGAAGGACACCCTGGCATCGCTAAAACTGAGGAAAAAATCAAACGCCACTTCTGGTGGCCTTCTTGGAGAAAAGACATAAAGTCTTTTGCATTGTCTTGCGGAATTTGCACCCAAAACAAGGGTCAAAAGAAAAGGCCAGCCGGCCTACTTCAACCCTTGGATATTCCACCGGCACCATGGCACACCTTGTCAATGGACTTTATAACAGACCTGCCTCCTAGTGCTGGTTACAACACTATCCTTGTAATTGTGGATCTATTCTCCAAAATGGCCCACTTTATCCCTTTAAAAGGTTTGCCTTCAGCTTCCACCTTGGCCAAGGAATTTCTGGAGAATATAGTTTGCATACATCGTTTCCCTTCCATATTAGTCTCGGATCGTGGAAATCAATTTATATCCCATTTTTGGAAGAAGTGTTGCCAACTAGCACAAATAGATGTGCGGTTATCCACCAGCCACCACCCCCAGACAGACGGACAAACCGAGAGAACCAATCAGACTCTCAAGCAATATCTTCGGTGCATGTTACACCAATCCGAGTTAAATTGGAAAGACATCCTTTGGATCGCAGAATATGCATACAACAATTCAGTGCATTCTGGAACCGGACAAACTCCTTTTTATACTTTGTATGGTCACCATCCTCGGACCTCTGATCTAGATACACCTCTCTCTGACCCTGGAAATGCCTGCAGTAAATCACTGCATTCCACAATAACCCGAGCCTTCAAAGAAGCTGCAACTCATCTACAGCAAGCCAAGAAAAAGTATAAAGAAAACACTGATTTGCACCGAAGTAAAACTCCTCCTTACCAAGTAGGAGACCAGGTATGGCTAGCAACGAAACATTTACCCCTCAAGGGCCCGCGAACCTTCAATCCCAGATTCATAGGACCTTATCCCATCAAGGCTATAATCAATCCCGTGGCCTTTAAACTGGATTTACCGTCTAACATGTGTATTCATCCAGTTTTTCATGCATCACTTTTGAAGCCAGTACAACCAGGGACCCGACTGTCCAAGCCTCCAGACCCAGTTCAAATTGATGGGGAATTAGAATTCGAAGTTAAAGACATTTTAGACTCCAAGGTGTTAAAGTCCAAACTCTTCTATCTTGTTGACTGGAAGGGATATGGACCTCAGGAGAGATCGTGGGAGCCTAGTAACCATGTTCACGCACCTCGATTAATACAAAGGTTCCACCGGATATTTCCGAACAAGCCAAAACCCCCAGAGGGAACAACCTTGGGAGGGGCCTTGAGGGGGGGTACTGTCATAATGCCTACCTCCAAGGAGCCAGGTCCGACCCAGCAACCCCAGAGGCAGGCATCATTCCCCCCAGGGAAGTGCCAGCGGGCCCAAGCTGGGGCCCTTTGGACACAGTCCTGGCGCTTTAGGCGCCAGGCTCATGTTGGACCCAAGTGTTCAAGTGTTTTAATGTGCACTTACCTGATGCAGACCATGCTGCTACATCCAGGCCCTCTTGAGGCCTGAATGGAACTACGTTACCTGTGGGACTACTTTCCCCTGGGTGTGGTCGGGGAAGGATACATACCTGATCGGTGGAAGGATACATACCTGGAACTTCTTCCAAAGCTATTTAAACCACGCCCGATCAGCAACTCACGCTTCGCGTTGTTCTGCTCCTCGCAGCTGGACGCTCACCGTGTCAGCTCCTGCATCTGGACTTCAGCCACGCCTGTCAGCATCCTGGGTCACCAGCTAAGAGAGAATTGGAGAGAAAGAAGACCTTACCTGCTAAAGCTGCATCACAGAGACATCACACCGACAATCCTGAAAGGGAAGACATCATTTTAAAAGCATTTCGCTTCGATCGCTGCAGCGCTGCATTTCACTCACCTTTCCTGGGCACCTCCATCTTCAGCAGCGATCATCCGGATCCGCAGCCACTTCCCAGAGCCTAGAGAGAAAAAGACAAGAACACAAGGTGAGAGAAGGGAGGGAATAGGAAAAGCTCAGTTTCCTTCTAAGACTTACCTGTTGGGTCATTCCCATTTCATTTCGGGTCCTGCCGCTTCCTGGCATTCCGGACCCCGGCCCCTATGGGGAAAAAAGACAAAGACATTGAATGAGCGAATGCAAAGACATTACCCGAACGCTCATCCAGAACTTACCTGTCATTTACTGGAACTGCACGTTTCACTTCGGGTCGGCGCCATATCTCCGGCATTCCGAACCCCGGCCCCTAAGGTGAAAAAGACATAAGCGTTAGCGCTTCCTGCAATAAGACAATGAACATTATTATTAAGCTTGAACTTTTGAACTTGCTACAGAACTCTTACAGCGCCTTACCTGAATAGTCAAGCTTATTTGAACTCCCATCAAACCTCAATCCAGTGAAGTAACTGGGTTTCAACGCGCCCCTGCATCAGAAGCAGGATGGAGAACTCATCCTTCAAGACCCTAAGGTGAGACTTCACGGGGGATCGAGGAAGGGTATCGTGGAGGGTTGGAAGGGAGTGGGAGGCTTGAGCATTATTCCGTCAGTGGGTAATACTCCCTTTTCTCGCACAGGGGAATATTCCTGCGAGCCAGAGAGTCCATCTTCAGAGTCCTGCGCTTCACCATTGAAGAAGCATCAGCACTCGAAGCCAGACCTGCGCCTCCGTGGGAATCAGGTGAGCGTGACACCCACACCTTCGATGGACTCAATGCCGATGGTGCTAGCGCACGTTTCCTCCCATCGGCTGAGTTTAATAGGTGAGCTAGGGCCACCGCCAGTAGCCAGGCCCTGGCTCCGGTTGGCCAACATGATGTTTTGCACTCTGAGGCACAGGTCGTCCCACCGTTTACGTACGTCCTTCACTGTGCGGGGGGTGTTCCCAACTGCACTCACTATACGGGCTACTTCTTCCCAGATATCTTTTTTCTTGAGCTGGGCTGCTCTCTTGAGATCATTCGCAAAGACAACCTCAGCATTTTCAGCCAGCATGTCTGATAGCATTGTGAGCTCGTCCTCCGAAAACCGCTCCTTACGCTGCCGGGATGCCCCTTTATTCACTGCCTTTGGCATGATGCTGCTGGTGTGGATGTTTTTCTAATTTCTGAATGAGTCTCCAGGTGCTGTGTAGTGAGGATGGCAATGGATCGCGGTACCCAATACTAGCAGTGCCCGCTAATGCCATATCCATTGATCCCGGGCCTGTTATTTAGAGGTGGACGGCGGGGTAGTTCTGTCTGCTGTTCCCATGATGCCACAAAGGGGCGTTTTGGGGATTTTAGCGGCATGCCGGTACTGTCGATACCGGCATGCTGCTATGCTTGTGCATGACAACTCGTAATAGGCCACTGTTAGCGGCATCTTTCCTACAAGGACACGGTATTTGCTCCATGCCGGTAAAAACTGTTTTTTACCTCCAACCTCGTAATGACACCCTATGTAATGAACCAGGTACTTCAATTCATGACCATTGCCCTCGGGCTATCAGTAACTGTCTTCTCAACCCTGCCTAGATGCCTCAGGGTTGGTGTACGCTATACAAATGAAATAAATAAATAAATACTGAAAAAGCATTTCGGTCAGCTCAATTGCTGTCTTATGCCTGCCTGTGAAGTTCAAGTGCGAGGAGAATTTACCCTCCCAGGGCAGGTCCGACAATTTACTCTCCCCCTCAAAATTAAGCCAGGACAGAACCTCAAACATCAGGACAGGTATATAAATCTAAATTCCCATCTCCAACAACAAGGTTTGTATTTAAATCCAACACCTCTAGTAGACCTAGAACACAACACCATTCGAATTTTGGTGATAACAGCGACGCTTAAAGTTTCACTTTGGGTGCAGACACCTTTATTTTAACGGCTGTTGATGCCCAACATTAGTCTATTGACTTAGGTAATGACATTATGGGACCAATCCCAAATGACTGTTTCAACATCAGCGACAGTATTCCTCCAGAAAAGATTTTTACTAAGCATGGGGGGAATTTCATGGTGTACTCTTTCTGGGGTGGAAGAGGTGATATGTGATTTTAGGAGGGTAGAGGGAGTTTTTTGAGTCAAGGACCACTACCTCAAATTTCCTGTCCAGGTTAACACCATCAAAAGCTAAAGGATACTGCTCAAATTGCCAGAGGTATTTCCAGGTTTCAAGCAGATGGTCGAGGAAAGCATCAATCTTGCTGATGCTGGTGAGACCAAGGAGCAAAGACAAAAGCTAAAACAGGTCTTCCTGGAATTTCAAGATATACTTGCAGTAGACTCGTATGACTGTGGACGTGTATCCATTAATTCAACCACCATTCCCACGGACCATTCCCACAGACCCCCCAAGATGGCTCCAGTATTTGTGAAACAATACCGGTTACCTCTCGCGTCCATGGAATCACTCACAGAGATTATTAAGAACTTGGGATAATTTGTCCTATGCACAGTACCTTCAGCTTCCCGGTACTGGGAATATTGATACCAAACGGCCAATGGAGACTATGTGCAGACCTGAGGGAGTTGAACAAACGGGTCCATATGTCAAGATGGGCCCTTCCCAACATGGATCAGGGACTAGCCCAGATCCAATGGATACTGTACAGTACCTGTGAGTAGGTAAGACAAGCACAAGCTTGCCTTTACCCTTGAGGGGCAGCAATATATACACGGACCCAAACCATGTCTTGCAATGAGTTTGGCAATGAGTTCTACATCATTCTACATAAGGCCATGGCCTACTTGGGTATACTTGGGCATGAGGGGTAACCTGGCCTATGTAGATGATGTTCTGATCAAGAGCTCCACGTGGAGGAACATATAGCAGAAATCTGCTATGTTCTAAACCAGTTGCAGAAAACTGGAGCAAAACTGTCCTTTTTAGAAAGCACAGTGGTTTAAGACCTGAGTGATCTTCATAGGGCACAAGATTCCCCCTGAGGGTCTTAATCCCCAGGCAAAGAAAATGAAAGCCTTATTGAAATGAAAAGACCCAACCACTGTGTGAGAATTAAGAAGCCTTCTTGGATTCATTAATTATAGTTGGACACTGAAGACTCTGCAGTGGTCACTCAACACTATTAAGGGCCATAGTCAAGTGGGAGTGGGGTCCAGAACAACCAGAGGCAATTAAACAACTGAAAAGAAGCCTTTCCCAGGTTCCCTGGTTGACTTGCCCCATAAAGAGCAATGAGTTCTTCTTGGAGACAGGGTTCTCAGATACTTGCCTAACAGCAGTGTTGTATCAAAGCATGACATGGTCAGCAAAGTAATCTCGTACGCGATTAAGACTTAGTCCCCTGTGGATGAAAAATTCAATGACTGCAAGAAGGGACTACTGGCAATGGTGTGGGCATTGATAAATTACCACCCATTCATCCAGGGGAAACACATCATTGTTAAGGCTCCACACCAACCCCTGCAATATCTAAAAAGTGACAGGTACTGGGCAGGTATTGTTAGTAATTCCAGAATTAGTTCCCGGATTCAGTCCATGCAAGGCTTTCCTATGGAGGTCAGATATGGTCAAAACAAGAAGAGCCCTCTAGCGCAAGTGTTGGCAGACTTACATGATTGTGTTCAAGAAAACTGTCTCAAGGACGAAAGTCTAATGGCCAACAACAACAAGGAGGCATACTTATCCTCCCCACTCAAGGTCTATGAAGAAGACATGTGTCAGAGGATACCCACAGTTTATGTGGATGGGTGTTCCAACCATGTTGACAACAACAGGGAAAACAAACTGGAGGCTGGCATTGAGAAGGCCTGGGTGAATGATACCCCGGAACCCTCTACTGGTTATTATAAAAAATGACTCTGAAGTAGTCAGGTTGCAGAGTTGATGGCCTTTCATCAAGCCATCCTCACTGCAGTGCACCACCAACTCAAAGAACTGGTCATAATCACTGACTCTGATTATGTCACGAATGAGTTTGTGGGGCACCTGATCAACTGGATGAATCGAGGCATGCGTTGTGCCAACAGTAAACCCTTAAAGCATTTCAAACTGATTCAGTCAATTGACGATCTGGTAACCTCCAATGAGATGACCATCTTTCGAAACAAGAAAAGAGGTAATTCCAAAAAAGATGGTCCAAATAAGACTGAGAATGACCTGGCAGACCAACTAGCTAAAAATGGAGCCCTACGGGTGGATTTAATTGAAACAGAATCCCTGCTGGGGGAAATCCAAGTTGCTGTTGTCACCAAGTCACAAATCATGTGAATAATGAACTCTTGAATGCCCAGTGGAGTAAAGATACCCCAGATGCAGATTTGATCACTGCACAGAAAGAGGACCTGATCACTGGAAAATTCTATCAACACATTGTTGGGAAATTGGAAAAGTTTGAACTTTGTGCGCCATACCGCTGACTGGGGGGTGGACACATCATCATGGTCATTGCTGTCACTTTTGCAAAATGCTACAAATATTACAATGTTTATGGTAAATGGGATAAGTGTTACATTTAGTTTACTTTGTGTTATTTTGTGTAGAGGTGATACATTTGTAGATTTGCATGCGTGCAGAAACATAAGGATGAAACATTGTCCCGCAGTGGCCTCATCCCCAGTCAGGTGAAACAGGCGATCAATGTGTGCACATGGAGTTTAGCTGTATGAATGGTGGTCATGAGAGGAGATCATAATAGGTATAAAACGCACACGTAATGGTATACATGCATGGGAAGTATTTTTCAAATGTAGTAAAACATATGAAATATATGAGGTGTGGTTCTTCTGTGTATCATGGGTCTTCCTATTGTGGATTAATTAGAAGGGTGTTTTCAAATCATGGCAAAGGCTTGCAAAAGGCCATCAGCAGTCAGCGAACAGGTTTTGTAAGTTGGTCAACAGGGTGGCTGTGGTCAGCTTGCAGATGGCGCAAATGCTGGAGGGCAAAGGGAAGATATGAGCTCTGGTAAACAGGAGAGCTCATTTTTGTAAGGGATAGGCATTTGTGAAACTTGCGTGGTTGTTTGAACAGGTGGCTTCCCCCAGGGCACTTGCGAAGATCAGTAGTAAAACATTTCAGGAGAATGATTGCATTGTCAGAGAGTGGGCGGAACTCATGTAAATAGGAATGGTCAGTAGTCATAAAAATCTGACACCGGACAGGTTTGGGCAATGCGGTTAGCAAAGATAAATATGTCAAAAGGGAATCTATGTGTCTTTCTCTCGTCTTCCTGTGCTTAGGTATCTTTAGTGCAAGTCTGTGTATGTCATTAATAGGAAGTCAATAGAGTCAGCGGAGTCTTTTGGAGACTGCAGAACAAACAACTTGGATCTGTGAATTTTGCCTGCTACTTTGTTGTTACAGTCTTTTGTCCGGCTTCATTGGAGTAGGCAGGGCTTTTCGCTCAAAGACCCTGACTCCACGCGGAGCGGCGCAGAGTCAGCTGAGACTTTTGGAGACTTTGGGAGTCGTTGGGACAGTAGCTCCAATGCAATTATGCAACGCCGCTGGAAATCAAGATGAGAGCTTGTGAAGCACAACTTGTGTACGGTGATCCATACTTTGACGGTAGAAGTGTTCTGCACTAGCCAGGGTAATCTCGGTTAGTGGTTGTGGGGAAAGGAACGGAGCAGTGTTTCTTCCATCGTGCTGCTCGGGCTACAGAATACAGGTATGAAGCGGTGGATCGCTGTCTAGAGTGTTTACCTTAAAAATCTCACTGGACACCATTTGTAAACAAACAACCCTGTGAATAATTATTCTGTATTTAAGCTGCAGAATATAAACCAACAACCAGACCAGTGCTCTGACAGTGTGAGCTCTTTGACCATAGTTGAGCACACTCCACACCACATAGCTATCTGAATGAAGTGGTCACGCATATACCGCTGGGGTGACGGCTGGCAGCATTGCCTTTGAGCCCCACACGGGAGCCCCTACTTTGAATATGGATGGCAGAAGAAGAAGTGAAATGGACTAAACTGAATGCCAGTAATTATTAATTTGAAAAGTCATTGGTGCCTAGTTTAATTAGTAAATTGGTTTACGAAGCAGTTTGAGAATAGACCTTGACAGATTGGAAAACCAATTGGCTAGTGAGTTATAAGAATATTCTGCTTATAGGGGGCTATGCCAACTTTAAATTAATTTAAGATTGAATCCTGGTGTCTATTTACACTCTGAAAACAGGCATGCCATTGAAAGTGAAGACACTAAAGCTGATTGAAAAGCTGAAACGTACACCAATTAAAAATAATACTAATAAAGATGGTTCGAAGTTACTAACAGCACAAACCCGGGCTCGTGTAGCCTCGATGGCAGCTGACATAAGAACATTCTACGCAATGGATACTATAAAAGTTAATTCCAAAAATATAGATCCAAGATTGTCAGTGCAGCTGGAGCTAAAAGACCAACAAGAACCATCTAGGCTAAAAGACCCACAAGTAAGTACATCAAGTGAGATTCTAATTTATTTAGTAACTCTCATTCCTCCTAAAATCCATAGATATTAAACCTTGGAGACTATGGAGCTGCATACTAATCTTGATCAACTAAATCAAACAAATAAAGATGAGCAGGCCAAAACAAAAACAGACTAATGAGGATCAAGATAATAGAACCAATGTACAAATACAGAATTGCAAAACATCTCCTCTGATTGTACCGGATAAAAGTAAAAACAAGAGAAGACATGGTTCTTTTGAAAGAAATACTGTGGAAACAAACAAATTCTTGCCCAACTGGCAAATTAAATAGTACGGCTGTAGCATTAGGAGTCAACATACCTCAAACTCTACCACAAATGAATGAAATAATAAAAGAAAAAAAACACTCGAATTTATCACTATCACCACTTATGTATGATGAGACAATACAAAATTCATCAATGCTATCAATTTCTTTTGGCAACCGGACACCAGAGCGGCAAAGAGGAAACACTGATATGCAATCTCATAACCAATCAATCTACACCCAACCTAATCTTGTAGTAGTGACGCTTGTGGCTATGAATTCTGCGATTACGGCACTTACAATACTATACGAGGCAATTGATAAGAAGATGAATGATCAAAATAATTTGCTAAAAAAATTAACAAACCAACAAACATTAAAAGCCACTGAAGGGTCTTTGGAAATTAATGCTGAAACGCAAATAACTGCAAACAGTAAGCAATTGCAAACAAGAAATGTAATAAGAAAAGAGACACAATTACAACCAATTCTCCATTATGATACACCTAAACCATCAACATCAGAGATGTCACTAATTGAAATTGATGTAAGACAAACCAAAGAAGAAACAGAAAGAAAACCTAACTTTGCTATATTTAAGAAACCAAAAGATAAAATAAAATATATTGAGAAGAAGCAACAGCAAAAGAAATCGAAGAACATTAAATCTAGCTCAACACAAAACACATCAAGTTCTAAACAATTTTTGAAGGCTTTGCCAACTCCGAAGAAAGGCCAATCTGACTCTGTGAAAGCAATTACTAATAAATATATAAAAAGGCCGCAATTAAAAAAAATGGGCAAAAGTAAGTTGAAATTAAACAGGAATTTGCAGGAGCCCTTGGATGAGCTTTTAGAGGTGATCGAAAAACAAAAAACAGCGGAGAAACAACTTTGTAATAAAAGAAATCAGATGAAAGATCGGCACCGAAAGTAAGGGTCACGTTGATCCTAGTGACTTGTTTCTTACATTGTAGCAAAGAAGAATAGAAATTGCAAAAGCAGTGACCAGATATATGTCTAACACACAATATCTACAAAGGACAAGTAAGAACGGAGAGCCAAACCTAGAGACTCAGGTGAATGAAACTTCATAGAATGGATCTAATGTTCACCAAATGAGCAATTACCAACTGGAAAGCTCAATGGCTATCCTTTCACATCAAACAAAAATGGATGATAAAGTAGATCTACAATGCCACAAAATTATTATGCGATGCAGAGCAGGATGATTTCCTATATCTCACCTAAATACGACATCGATATTAAACATCTTTGGGGAAGTTTCATATTTGGAGGACTTAATATCATCTCATATTGATTGAGTAGAGTTTGTGAATGACTTTGACCTCACCCTGGTAAAGCTTTAAATAGATCAGGAATCGTCCTTAATGCCATTTGGTTAGCCAAAAGAGAATTATACAATCTAGGATTTGAGATCTCTCAGGCAGACCAGAAACAAAATGCACAGCTAAAGGAGAAGCCATATTTCCCCAATTTAGATGAACAAAGATTATATCCTGAAGGGAAAAACCTAGAGAAATACAACTCAATGGATAATAACTTAAGATCAAATATTAGAATAACAACAACAAACACGCGATCGGGTCAATGACTACATATAGTGGACCTAGCTAAGAATCAAAGCCATGCACGTAATTGACTGCTAGAGGATGCTTAGAAATCAGCAAACCAAAAGAAAAACAAATTTTACTCTGAGCAGTTGTAATACCGGAGGCCACAAGCATCTGATTAATTCTGTAAAAAATAAGTTAGAAAAAAGTGATTTTGTATTACTACGAGAGACTTGGCTTGTTGAGGTACCAGTCTGGAATGATTTTGTGGTTCTAATTATACCAGCCATAAGCCAAAAGAAAGGTAGACCCATGGCTGGATTAATGGTGGTCGCAAAAATCTAAGGATAAGGTTGAAAAATGGGAACAACCGAATGAATATATACAATTAGTGCAAATTCAAATTTATGACAGAATTATTGTTGTAATGAACATTTATTGGAGCCATCAAACCATTCCGACTGAAATCTTTTTTGAAACTATAGAGAGGCATTGGATATGATTGCACTGGAACCGTCTTTTTCTGCAATTATTATTGCTGGTGTTTTAAACATACATTGCATAACCAGGAGCAAAAAGAACCAAACGGTTGAAACCCGACGTTGGATGGCATTGATGGAAAATAGAATAACAAAGGGCTTTTGGCTTGGCCCTGATCTACCCAGGTAGGTTTGAAACTAAACAACACAATGATCTTGGCTACTGAACTCATGTACACTCATAACATTGACCATACACAAAGAAAAAAGTAAAACATTGCTCTAGGTTGAAGTATGACCAATTTGTTAATTTGCCCAATTATTTTAATGCATAAAACGTCATTTTCAAAAGTGTTCTTCAGAGCAGGACACAAAGTAATAACAAAATAATATCTGTAAACAGTGCAGTGATATTTTGTCCATTAACTGGATTCGAGTGTAGATAAACATGCAAAATCCCTTACAGAATCTAGGGATTTCAGTGAACAAGTAGCATGTGAATATTGTACACAACAGTACAAATTTGACAGTGTTGACATTAAAAAACTGGGGAAAAGGAGTCGACACGACTGTGTTTCGGCCATTCATCAGCTGATCCATAAAGCTGGCAAATTGTTGACCTTCATCAGGACGGAAAAACAAGTTGGATTGAAGGTGTCCTACTGCTCTTGTGTGGTCGATTTGCCACGGCGTGATCAAGAAATGGTCAATGACTCCTGTTAAATCTAGAAGAGTATGACCAAATTTCTGGTGTTTCTTATGTACGCGGATCCCCTGTGAGGAAGTAGTGTGGGGTATAGTCCTCAAAGTCCTATTGATGGATGTTTGGATACAAGTTTGCGGTGTCAGTTATTCAGCTGGAGTGGATCCCATTACTATGATTGTTTAGAACATCGGTGTGAGTGAATCCCCTGATGCGAAGTCTGCAAGGTCCGCGCAGTGCTACAGCGGACTCGCTGTGATTATTCAGAATGCCATGTAGGGTCAATGTTATGAGTGTACATGAGTTCAGTCACCCTGATCATTTCATTGTATTGATGGAAAATAGACATCTTATCATGTTAAATGGAACAATCGAAGCGGATGTCCCTCTGGTTGCCACTTGGAAGGGAGACAACCAAATGGGCATTATAGATATATCTATGTAGATAGAAATCTGTTACCATTTGTAGAATCGTTTGAGGTCCTACATCAAGAGACCAGTGACGATAATCCACTGGTGCTAAAGTGGGGCTGGTCTTGTCCAATTGTAAATCAGCACTGTTATAAATATAATCACAAGGTCACTGTTACAGGAGGGTGTAATCGATTGCATTGGTCCAATGAATAGTTGACTTGCCCGCAGAAAATTGTAAAGAATCAATCGAAATCAGAAGATAAAAGAGGGGGAGATTATGTTAATGACCTACAACTATTCAAACAAATGGCAGTACATAAATCTAAACCTATTTTTAAGAACAAACATATCTATGATAGTGAAATACATTTACAAAAAAGATGCCTCTGAAAAGAAATAAGAAACTCCCAGAGATTATCAATAAAAACAATTAAAAAAAGCAAAATCCAAATATATGAACTGGATGATTGCACGGAAAGCACTAATATTTCAAAAAGACAGTCAAGCCATGCTCTAATCGTTGCCACAAAACAATTTGAAGGAAATATGGGACCTAATAAATCAAAGCATTAAAAATACACAGATTCCGTTACAAATGAATGCAGTATCAGAAGCACAGTGGAAGAGCCATTTTCGAATCTATATGCCTCTATTGAACAAGATCACCACGAGACCAAGATAGAAAAATTTAATAATTATTCGATAAAGTATTAGAGAGGACAGCACATTTTTAATTTCAAAACTATGCAAATAGAGATCCTCCGGACCAGATGGGTTAACAAATTACATCCTCAAACAAAAACCTGATGAATGGGCTTGTGTTATCCATGGAATAATTGAAGAGGTGATTCAGACACAAAAGATTCCATCGACATGGCAAAAGTCTATATTTATACCAGTATTTAAAAAGGGTAATAGAAAAGACCCAAATAATTATAGGCCAATAGCTCAGTTGGACATGCCAGGAAAATGATTTACATGGCTGATCATGAGAGATTTCCATCAATGGTTGAAAGACAAAAACCTTCAAGAACCAAATCAAACATGTACCTCAGTAAACCTCATGATTATCTCAGCAATTCGAGCACATATGATAAATACCAACAATATGTCGATTTCAAGGCAGCGTCCGACTCGATTTCCAGAAATAAATTGATGAACAAGTTAAAGAATGCAGGTTGCCCAAAGTTATTGCTACAATCTATTTACCAGCTATATCAAAACACCACCATTCAAATTAGGCTAACCAAGAGGGACACCTGATTGAACCTATCTGTACATACCGAGGTCTGAAGCAGCGATGCTTAATGGCAGCAACCCTTTTTCATTTTTTTATAGCGGACATGAGCAAAGAAATTGAGATAATTATTGCTGATGCCCCGTGATTGGGGACAGCAAAAGTGTTAGCTCTACTTTACACTGATGACTTGGTTTTAATTTCTAATAACCATAAAGGTCTTCAAAATCTCCTTACAATTTAGGGACAGTATGCAAGAAGAAATGATCTTGAAATTAATGTACAGAAAACAAAAGTGCTATCTGTTCACCCCTTAAAAACATCAAGAAGATATAAAAGCTACAAATGGTATCTAGATAGCAAGGTACTGGAGACTGTTCATGTATATACATATCTTGGAGTTAATATCAATAACTACTGCAATAACAAGCCATATTATGAAGATATACAGGCACAATTTAGTACGGCTATATCTCAAGCAAAAATCATTCAATCGAAGTATGGGAAATTTTCAGTCTCGCCATTAGTTACATTCTACCTACAAAAACAGTACATATCATTTTGTGTGGATCAGATACCAAACCAATAAATACATAGCTTTATTGACTAAAATGGAAAGCCATTATTGGAAAACAGTTTTCAATTTGCCAAAACCATTGCCCATGGTGATGTTGCGATATGAATTGAGCATTCCTTCCCTGTTTGGGATGTTTAAATTGAAACTTTGCTCCCTATACAAGAAATTCCTGGAAAATGGAACAAGAGAAATGGTTCTAACCATATTATTGGAATTCATAAAGAGTGCGAATCCACCGTTTCAGCAAAAAGGTAGAAACTTTGTCAAACAATTTCTACATGAGGCAGAATTCCTTGCAAGCAAAAACTAAAGTGTACCAGTAAGATTGGATTGCGACCATGATAAGAATTACAGCATACAAGTCCATATCAATCTTTCTTGAGAAAAAAATGAAAATAACGGAAGGTTATTTGCTAAAGCCTTTTTACGCTTTCGTTTAAATCTGCATAATACTAGAGAAGTTTAAGTAAGGCGGAAACAAATTACAGCAGATGAAAATTATTGCAGATTTGAGTGTGATCTACAGCAACCAAAACCCTGGAGCTTCTACTAACGGAATGCCCTAAACTCAGAGAGGTGAAAAACCAATATTTTAAACATCTTTTTGGAGACTATAGAATACTAACGGCAGGACTGCTGTGGAGACAGATTCTCCATGCAAGAAGACTGAAGGTCCAGATAGCAACCGTGAAATTCTATTTTCCTTGAATCTGGACAGTAGGATGGAGAGTGGACATTGTGATAACAACTGAGATCATGAAGTTTGTTATGAAGGTTGTTATTCAAAATGTAGAGTGGTGATAAGAAGATGAAATTGTTTTATGTTGGTAAATAAGCATAGATTACATTTTATAAAGGTTTTATTAAATGCAATGTGCTCGCAGTGTGTTTGGTGGAAGGCTGGAAGGAGGTTCTGCCCATGCTTGCTCCTGACACTCTCTTACTTCTTGAAACAGCTTCAATCATCTTTCTGTTGGCTATTACTCAAGGATTCTTCAACAAATACACCACGCATGCGCCGAGCGCTGCGTGGTGTGCTCGCAGTGTGTTTGGTGGAAATCTGGAAGGAGTTTCTGCTCGTGATTGCTCCTGATGGTCTCTTACTGCCTGGACCTGCATCAGTCCTCTTTCTATTGCCCATTACACAAGGATTCTCCAACAAATACACTGCGCATGCGCGGAGCGCTGCGCAGTGTTCTCGCAGTGTGTTTGGTGTTTGGCGAGCAGCAAACTGGGATGGCATACAGCAGCTATTCAGGTAAGACTTCAACCCGGCCTTTCTTCCCGCTCTGCCCACCATTGACTCGCTGCTTTTTGTACCCAATTTGTGAGCAGTGCCACTCTGGAGTTGGCTTACTAATTGACTTCTTTGAATGGCCTCACCATTGCATCCTTACTATGTATAGGATTGGAGCCCGCAGTGCTAATATTAAGTGGTCATTCCGACCTCTCCCAACCAGTGACTGTGGAACTTGTTTCTTTGAGCCTGTAGGTGGCACATTGGCGATACTCTATTGTGATTGATTCTCAGCTTTTGCTCTGATGTTCTATCGGTTGCTGCTGATGGGCTGTTCTTGAGCCCCACAGGATATCTGTCTCAATAGTGGTGACTGTGGAGTTCGCTCCTTGAGCCACTAGAGAGGGCTGCGAGCTACTAACATGGTTAATCATATAGTTTGTTCTGTATTTATATCAAAAAGAGTCGGCAATCATGAAACTATGCAGAAAACTGAAAAAAGTAGGAAGATTTACAGTACTAATGATAACAATGTCACTGGAGAAGCGGGTACTCAGACTGTAAATTGTAAAGAAAACAAGATCACAGACATTTTTCTGGGTCAATCTGTGTTGGCTGAAATTCATGGGGAACCATTACAGCCACTAGTGGTTCCTAATGAAGCCGCCTCTATATCGTCGGAATTCGATAATAACAATTCTCTGCTCAATTTGTGTTACAGCCTGGAAGGACAGATTTCGGATTTAAAGTATCTAAGCATAAACAAAGGCACAGCAGGTGTTGAGATGTTGCCTAGTAGTGCTCTCAGTGCTCGCATTGGTTCCCCAGGAAATTTAATTGAACCCATTTCTGACAGATTATCCTGTTCTCCTCGGCTTAATGGGTTGGCTGACTGTTCCAGTGGACCTTGCCTTGAAAGTAAAGAACAACCATCACTGCTAGACAAGCAAGTTAATGTGAACTGTACCTGTAGTCCTAAGCTTAAAGACATGGAAGCTCATAACATTTCTACTAGTTTAGCACTGAAGATTTTGCTGAAATATTCTTTGTATAGTGGAGAAGAATGCTAGAATGATTAATATTATATATAAGGGACATGCTGTGCCTTCTTGGGTCTCATTACAGCCCTCTAAGCCCACAGCACCAATTGCTATTGATGAGGGAGTGGCACTCCCCTCTAACCTCGAATCCAATTTGCTGGAGATTTCGGCTGGTGATGAAACTGATGGGAACGAGCAGTGCTATATGTCTAAGAGAGAAAGACGTAGGAAGCTGAAATTGAATTCAGAATGGAAGGCTAACCTGCCCTTGGAAGAGGTAGTTGGTTCTGCAGCCACAACCCCTGAAATGCCCTCTAAGCAACAACCTTCTCAGAAGGCTAGAAAGAGAGTTGCCAGAAAAGCTAAAAGGCATGCCTTAAAAACGGCTAATCTAACAAGTTGGCTCCTCAGGTCATCGATGCAAAAGTCCAACACTAATTTGCCCGATAAGGCTACATTGATATCGGATGAGGAGTCGAGCACAAGTGACATCGATACTACAATTGATAGTAGTATAATCTCTGCTAGAACTCCTGTCCAGAAAACCCATAAATATATGAAGCGACTGCCCAGTGGCCCTTCTACTAATGCTAAGGTGATCCATGATTGCGGGCGAAAAACTAGTGATAACAATTGATCTCTGCCTAAGAAATCATTTACCATCTCCATTGCTCTGAATAGGCAAAAGAAGCCAATAAATAGAAGTAGGCTGCTTGAGATACTCAATTTTCAACTCCCCTTGAGGATTGTGAAAAGCAGTGACTTCAAGTTTGTGGAGCAATGCCCCTATGCACTGACCAAAGTACATTGTTGTTCTGAGGCGGTGGTATTGCTTATCAGAAACTTTAAATCTACTCTAAAAAAGAATGGTTATGAAGTTGATAGTTGCCTAGTGTCTAAAAAAGGCCAAATGGGTGGAGAGAAACAATAATGATGAGTCCCTGCAGCTTGCTAAATCTAAAATTACAAAGTCGCATTGGGAATGGCTTTGCTCCTTTCTGCCACCAATTAATAATCAAAAATGAGGAGAACTAACCATAATTTTGTGGAATACTCTGGGCCATGATCACCTTTTTGGTCCTGCCGGATCATATGGCTTACTTGTAAATGCAGAAATGATTTTCTTGCAGGAGACTTGGTTGCTTCATAATCCCCTATTTGATGGTCATACTGCATATTTCAATCATGCAAAGAGGGGTGAAAGGGGGAGACCATATGGTGGCTTCGCTATTTTAGTCAGAAATAATATCTGCTCTTGTGAAGGCATTCAAATGAATAATAACCCTAACTTGTTGATGTTTGAAATACTACTTGAGAGTGAGCTAAACATCTTATTGGCCAATATATATGATCCCCCTGGAGATGGATGTATGATGGACATTCAATTGAATCTATTTCAATGTATCACTGATAAATATAATGCTGATGGTGAGGTCAATTTTATACTAGGGTGCGATCTTAATGCAAACAATCTGCTTGCTTATCAGTATGGTTTGTATAGGGATGATGAAGCTTGTAAAAGTAATGTAAAGTTGAAGATGCTGAACTGCATGCAATGGCTTTGGAAATGTGAAAACATGCATAGGTCGACATGGACTAATGGGACTTACTCATCTACCATTGATTATATGTGCTTCACACACTGCTAGGCTATTCCATTTTGTGCCTCAGTTTCATATTCAAACTACCTCCTTTAGTGACCACTCTGTGTCAACTAGCATTATTGCATTAAAAACATACGGAGTGTCCGCATATGATAATATCGGGGAAGTGGTTGTGTAGAGGAGGTCCCAGACATGACCTGCACAGCGGCCCCTCCTTTCGAGGTACCAGGAAGGTACTTGCCAAGGTACGTGACATATGAGGAGCAAGTGAACCAACAGAGAGCTGCATTGGGACTCTGCCCAGTGTATATTAGAAGATCCGTACCTGTTGAAGCACCCATAACCAGACAACCCTGGGCAGCACGGTACCCTATCAGACAGCCCTACCAGCCACTGATACGTAATGAGGAGTACCTACATACAGTCCACGAAGAAACTCCAAGAGCCTTAATGGAGGGCCAGTGGAAATGACACAATGGCCTGAACAGGCACATGAGTGAACGAAGAAGACTATCGAAGATAACACGCTAGAGCAAGCAGTCATGAAAATCGATGTAATGAACACAGGAAGGAGATGATGTTAAAACATAAGAAAACGTGTTACAAGACAGGATGGAAGTAACCAACAAGTTAACGTGTGTAAATAGGCATGGAACGCAAGAAGCTAAGAAAACGGTACTGCTTGCTATGCTTACTAGAATAATAGAAGCAGCATGCGCCAACTATATATCTACCTCAAGAAGCACATTATACAAGTGCGACTCCATTTTGTGAAGCAGAATTGTGCCCAGGCTGCCAGAGGCCTAACAGGCCAAGTTTCACAACCCAGCCAGAACAGAGAGGAAGAGCGAAATCAAAACTCAACAGAGAGCGGCTCATGCCCGGGAAATCGAGGTCATCCAGAGAAAGAGAGGAGAGCGTCAACTCGCAAGAATCAAACTTCAGAGCATACCAGCCTGCCTGTGAAGGTCAAGATAAGAGGGGCCCAGGCAGGTGGCAGGGCCCAAGCAGCATTAAATACAATAAAAGCTGGAAACTAAAGCAGATTCATGGTGAACAGACACGTGACCAGCCAGGCACGAAGAGGTACCATCGTCTGATGTCATCCAGAACCCGAGGATGCCATGACTTTTCCTGATAAGAGGATACAGTTCTGAGGCTATACCCAGCCAACTAATTGACACATAGCCCTAAGATACTGATTGATGGAAGGGAGGCAGGGTGAAACTTGGGACACCAGGCACCAGGGTGTCCATTCTGCATGCTGCTAATTAAAATGGGGATTTATGTCTAGTGGTGTAACCCGCCCAATCACAATGGACCAAGTTATCTAGGGTCCTATAGATCATAGAACCAATGGGACGTCGTAGTTGTAGTGATGTCTATCACGCGTGATGTAGAGAGTTGGACGTAGACGCCCACCCGATAAGAGTTATCCAATCCGCATGCTCGGTTACCATATACAGATATAGCACCTATACTTAAGTTACCTTTCCTAACCAATTATATTGCATGACGAGTTTTGTAGAGTCAGACATCAATGATGACGAGTTTTATGCATAAAAGTTGCTGTTCAACTGAAGTTCAAGGAAGTTGGAGCGAGACAGGTGATCGCAACGATGCTGATTCCCATTTGTTTCCCTGTTTGATGTACTTGTCATTAAAAGGACTTCCCTTTGCCAAACTACTGAGTCTTCATTATTGAGTCGTGTTGGAGTAAATTAATCCTGCACCCCCATTCCTCACATGGTGCAGCTATCTTGTCTTACAGGTACTAGAGGGTGCACACTGATCTATGGGCCCATCAGTGAAACCCCGCCCCTCAGTACACTTGGTAGCGTGAGGATGGTTTCGGCCATCGATTATTGATTATCGATTGATATAGTTATAAGACACCTTTAGACCGACGGCACGAAGTAACTCTGGGCCTTCGGAAATATCACAAGTTCTTCCGCCCTTCCGGCTGAGTAGATTGAGAAGCTTCCTGTGGAGAATGATAGAGTAAAACTTCAAAAATCTGCATTGGGTCTGAAGGAACCTGCCTTCCAAGCATAACCCTTCTCATGCCCACGGGCAGCCGATCGGAAGAAAAACCTTAAAAGCTGGAAGAGGAAGGGGCGGTGATCCCGAAGTTCAAGAGAGGAAAAGATGCGATCGGTGAGTGAAACAGTAAACTCGTTACTTTGGCAAATGTCTTGTAGGCATTAGAGCAAGTAGGGGAAAGGTAACGGGGGATGGAAGGAAACATTTTTTGGAAATAGAAGTACAGAAGACTGTATATATATATATAGGGGTTAATGACTCAAGCATAAGAAATAAAGGAGTGATACCGGGGGGCACCGGAGATAAAAACGTAAGGATTACCAGGGGGACACCTGAGATAAAAACGTAAGGATTACCAGGGGGGCACCTGATTTAAAAACGTAAGGATTACCAGGGGGGCACCTGAGATGAACTCATAGCCCACAGAGGGGGGACAATTAGGCTATGGTGACGTTTAAAGACGTCATTAAGGGAGGTTGTTTACATCCCATGACGGGGTATTGATTAGAAGGCAGGTATACGTATGACCAGCTGGTGTCCGTCTAGTCTGTCAAATGTCTGTCATATGTGCCCTGTTTATGTCAAATGTAAAATAATTGCATTGATGATTGTTTGAAAAGCATTCTGGCTTTACGCGATTCTGTAACTAAGAGGGAATCGCCATTAAATTGACGGGTTTTGAGTAAATTGTTGGTATGAAATTTGCCGGGAAAAGATTGGATTGGAGCTTGCGTATTTGGTGCTCGCTCATACTATTGAGAGGTCAAAGAACTGTATAAATACTGGTAGTGACGAAATTAGAAATGGAGGAAGTTACCCCGCTTGCGCATTTGTGCAAGCAGCTGCCCAAGCATGCACCGAAACTAAGGAAATACAGCACAGAGTGGGTTAAGGGTACCGACAATAAGATGTTTATGCCCTAGCCCCAGAACGTTTCCCTTTCTAAAGCCATCTTACAGCATATGACAACTTTCCTGCATGCCACATATACCGGCAAGAAGTTAGAAAAACGCCTTGCTGTCCTCGAACTTTGGAAAATGTTTGAGCATAAGGAGGAGTAACCACCCGCAGATTGGATATTAAATGTATGTACGGGAGGGGGTGAGACGCCTACCGTGCCACCTGCCCCGCCTGAGCCAGTGATCGAAGGGAGTAAGTCAGAGGGTCTTTACCCGCTAAGAGAATTGAAGGCAGCCACGGGGTACAGCAACCCGGCATATGAGTCCCCTACATACAATAGTGACGAAACCAAAGAAAAGGAGCAGGAAAGTAATCTTGCCTCTGCAGTTCCAAGGGACAAGACGCAGTGATGAAGGAAAGGATCAGGCACAGAGAAGTGCATCTCCTGAGAAAGAGAGAGAGGGAAAGAAGCGGAAAGGAGGTGATGAGTTAGCATTCGCAAAAGACGAATGGATGGGAGGACAGATACTATTGAAATTAGATGGAAAGGGAAGTGATGATGTAAGGCCGAGAGAAAGGTCTGATGAGGCGCAGAGAAAGGAAAAAGAGAAAGAAAAGGAAATGAGGGATGAGAGGATAAGAAAAAAGGATAGGCTAAGGCGAGAACAACTATATCGCGAAGAGCAGGGAGTACCGCTCAGTCGCACACAATATGCAACCTATGAAAAGTACAGGCAGAACATGTTAAAGTCAGAGGAAGAAAGAAGAGTGCACGAAAGGAAAGTAAAAAAGCGGGAAGATGAGGAAAATAGAAGGGCAAAAGAACGTAATAATGAAAGGATGAGGGTGGTAGATAAGGCTAGAGAAGAGAAGAAGCAAAGAGGCGAAAAGAAATAGATGAGGAAGCAGAACGCAAGCGTAGACAGAGGGCACGGGATCTAGAATATTTGCAACGGGAAGTTAAAAAACCCAATCCTGTTGTAGAATGGGAAGACATAGAAGAGTTCTTTCCTGCAAGCGATGCGGTACCAGTTACAAGCGGGACAAATATTGAAGATGACTTCGACAGCAGAAGCATCAGGGAAACGATTGATAAAATCTATGACGAGATGGTGCTGGAACTAATTTCCCAAGGGGGAAGGGAAGATGAGCGCTTGGAGAGCACTCAGCTGTATGACACTGAAGATGTCACTCAAGGTAGTGGGAACATGGGGCTGTCCCTAGACAGACTAGAGATAAGGCAGAATGAAGAGGATGCAAGGAGTTGTGTAAATTGGGAGCACTCAGAATCTGACTCTGGTGGGGAAACGGAGGATGAGACATATGAAGAAGGGAGACGGCGCGAAAAGCGGCTCCCAACGGACCAGGGGGTACGATGGTCAGACGCTAGTGGGTCCATAACGAGGACACCAAAGTCTGCTGTACAGTCCAGCCAACATGACGGAATACCCCACGGTCAGAGGGGTCGTCAGCACCAGCCTACACAGGCAGATTAAGGGTATTGCCAGGTAGACGGCAAGGCGGGAATGCCACCCCGGCGATAGACCGGAGAGCAATGGGGCAAGAGAAGGAGGACTGTGCATTCCAATTTCCGTTGCTAGAGAAAGAGGGAGTAAGACCACAATATATTCCATGGCCACACATGGATCGAGAGAACTTGAAAAATAAGCTTCCAATGCTGACATCAGGAGCTGGGAAGTGGATACATGAGTTAGAGAAAATGACAGGGGGTGTCACCCTAGCCATAGGGGACATTAAGGGCCTCCTAATTGCTATACTTGGTGAAAGAGCAGACGATGTATGGAAACGGGCAGGCTACCCTAGGGTAACCATAACCAACACCTCCCATGACGGAGCGCCATTTAATAATTGTAGAGCAGCGGAAAATGCTACGAACGCTATATTCAGACACGTCTGATATGGGAGCTATAATGACTCGAAAAATGAAAGAATCAGAAGATCCATTGATTTATATCCAGAATTTTCAAGACACGTGGGTGCTCGAAACACATGAGTCTTGGACGAAATCTATCCCTGTATTCTACCATATATTGTGCCAAGGGTTACCAGAACCAGTGCAAAAACAGCACAAGAAATTGGTAGGAATAGAAGCTAAACCATGGGCTGAAATACAGTTGACAATTGCACACTATTGTAGATTGTTGCAAGAAAAGAATCGGAAAAAGGAGGCAACTCGTAAGGGTGAGGAGGTGAAGCTGGTGCAAAGGAAACTCTCAAAGTATGCTCTTGAGGGAGCCATGCTGACAAGCCCAGCTGAACCAAGCACACAACAAGCAACTAATCCATCGCAGAATACCCAGGGTAATGCAGGATTTTACCCGAGGGGAAGGGGTTTTGGAGGAAGAGGATGGCAGAGTAATCAGGGAGGGTTTCGCGGTAACCAATGGAGGTTTTCAAATTGTTCAAGGTGGCGTTCAGAACGCACAGATGGGCAGTCCAGCTACGCTAGATGGACAGATGGCCCGACCACCGCCAGTGTATTGGCTGTGTGGAATGACAGGACACGTGGCGCGCATGTGCAGAAGCCAAAGCATGTGGCAAAACAGCCAAGGGATGGGGGCAGGCATGGTGAATCAACCTGCCATCCGCATCAGGGCGGTGTGCAAAATTACACCGTGCAGCAGCAGGCATCAGGCTTGCAGCAAGGTGCACAGCAAGTGGTTCAACCACCGAACATGGGAAATTTGCCACAGGGACAACCCCAGCAGGCACCACCACAAATGGCTCAGGGCACTAATCCCGGAGGGGGAATCACCCTGGAAATGGGGGAAACCCACAAGTATAAAATGGACCGAACCTGTACATGAAATAGGACAGCTCACAGGGAACTCTGATGTGCTCTATCCTATCAGTGACACCAGACCCTAATAGGGAACCTAGGGTGAATGTCACCATAGGGGGTAAAGAATATTCCTTCTTAGTTGACATGGGTGCAACGCGTTCGTGCATACGAGAGGGCAAGTTTTCCTTGTCTGGCGAGGCTATAGATACTCAGAGTTTCACTGGAGCTTATAGTAGAGTTCCCTTTACAGATGCACTCCCAGTCTCAGTGGGAGAGCGCGAAATGAATGTACCCTAATTATATTCACGTCAGACCCCAGTAAATATTCTGGGTCGGGACCTGATGACTAAATTAAACATGACCATCTCATTTACCGAAAATGGTACATTGTGCTCTACCCCAGGAATGCATTATTCAAACGTGTGTGAAATGATCAGAGCATACTCAGGATGCATAGCCATGAGAGCTGTACCGTTAGAACCGGAAGTCTTTGCATATGGCGTAGGGGTGCTTATGGCAGGACTGCTAGGCCTCATAGACAAAACTATGAGAACCCCTGATGAGTTTATATTCAGACCAAGAATACCCATGCACGAAGAGGAGGGACAAGTATTTCCCTTAATGATACAATCTGCCGCAGTGCGAGGGAAAGTGGTATTGGTCGAAGGATATGATGATGAAGACAGATAATGGTGTGCGATTATCGCCATTGAAGAAGGGTATCGGGTGACTGACGTCACTGATGACGATCTGTTCGAAGAACACCCTGACCTAAAAGAGACAAGGGTGGAAGTGAGTCTCATATTTTGGGTCAAAATGATCAAACGGGAAGTGCCACAAAGAATGATGTTGGCGCTGGTACGCCCAGAATACTTTGATGACGACATGGCCCAAGTGCCTGCCGCAGTATGGACTACAGGGCCCTATGATGTAGGCCTCCAGAAGGGGGCAGCTGAAGTGAAAATTAAACTGAAACCGGGAGCAATTTTACCACGAGCGCGACAATATCCCATGTCCAGAGAGGCAGAGGAAGGGATTGCGAAGACAATCTCCACCATGATGGAGCAGGGCATTTTAGTGACGTCAGAATCACCTTGCAACACAGTGATTTACCCTGTCAAGAAATCAAAAGGAGGGTCTTGACGTTTAATCCAAGATTTAAGAGCATTAAACAACATTGTTGAAGCTGAATTCCCTCTAGTCCCTAATCCATCCACAATACTGTGTAACATACCCACTGAGGCAAAATATTTCACGGTGATTGATTTGAAAAATGCGTTTTTCTCGATTGTGTTGCACCGTAACTCACAAGACCTGACGTCATTCACTTTCAGACAAATGCGCCTGGGAAGCATGAGGTTTCCACAAGGGTACTGCGAGTCCCTGTCTATTTTCAACAGAGTCCTGCAAATGGACCTAAGCAATATTCCGGTGGACAGTGTTGTGTTGCAATATGTAGATGACATTCTGATCTGCAGCACCACTAAAGAACAATGCAGGTGCAACTCTGTCCAGCTACTGACTATACTGGCTGAGAAGGGATACAAAGTTGACAAGGAAAAGTTGCAGTACTGTCAACAAGAAGTGTTGTATATAGGGCAACTGATCTCACATGACGGGAAAAAGATAACCCCAGAAAGGGCTGAAGCTATCATGAACACGGCCAAGCCACGCACGATAAAACAAATGCAAAGCTTCTTAGGCCTGTGCAATTACGTTAGAGCATGGGTCTTCGACTACAGCTCATACACCAAGCCCTTGCTTCAGGCCCTAAAAAAGGCTCAAGCGACAAGGGAAGAGATCGAGTGGACTGAGGCAATGGAAAAGGGGTTTACAGAACTCAAGGGGGCAATTTGTAAGGCCCCAGTTCTCGTGGATTCCTAATTATGCAGAGGAGTTCTACCTGTTCTCACATACCAATGGTAATTTCATGACGCAGTGCTCGCGCAGCGAACCTCACTGGGGTACAAGTCCCTAGCATATTACAGCGGGAATCTGGACCCAGTCATGAAGGGCCACTGCCCATGCGAACAAAATCTAGCTGCCGCCGCGTTCGCCATTGAGAAGGCGTCATCCATTGTGATGGGGTGCTCCATGACACTGTATGTTGAGCACTCACTGTTCGCCATACTAGAGAAACCAAAGGGCACTCTGACATCTCAGAGAGCATCCGCCTATGAGGTCATTATCTCTAATCCATCGATCAAAATAGTGCGATGTAAGACTGTAAACCCTGCTACATTCATAGCTGAACCAGTCACAGAGGGAGAACATATACACGACTGTGCGAACTATGAGGAATTCTATGATGAGATCCCCAGGGTAAAAGAAAATGCCCTGGCAAGTGGAGAGATTGTCTTCATTGACGGGTCTTCGAAAATCGACCACGAAAACAAACAAAGGTATACAGGCGTGGCCGTGGTAAAACACCTAGCGAATGGAGAGTTTCGAGTACTCGTTAGTGCACGAATACCATCTCATTATTTAGCACAGGCTGCAGAATTGTTGGCATTGATACTCGCCATTGAAAATCATGCAGACCAGGAAGTAACAGTGTACAGTGACTCCGCCTATGTGATGTCCACGGTGCATGCAGGCCTTGCGCGCTGGAAAAGGAAGGGCTCCTCTGAGCAGACAGCACGCCAGTGCAGCACGCAGCCTTATTGGACAGGCTGATAAAATGACTACAGCTCCCAGCGGGCATAGCGGTCATGAAATGCACCGCTCATACCAAGGGGACAGATTTCGTGTCACGTGGAAATCATGAAGCAGACACAGAAGCCAAGCGCATGGCATCTGAGAATGAAACAATCATGGACGTGGAGGTGGCACGTACCCATGAGAGGATGATGGTAGCACGAGCCACGCCAGAAGCCTACACCAATATGGGGCAGACTCAACTAATGGAGCTCCAGGGGGAGGCACCTCAGGAGGAGAAAAATTTGTGGAAGCGTCGAGGGTGTTCTTTAAACCGCTCTGACGGGTTGTGGAGGCAAGACAGCACTGGTAAACCAGTAATGCCTGTCACCCTTCTAAAAGTAGCATTAGAACAACTGCACTACCCTATTCACATGACAAAAGAAAACCTGGCTGCAACGCTCGCAGAAGACTGGTTCACACCGAATTTAGTGGAGCATGCTGCATTTTTTATGGTGAACTGCATAATCTGCCAGTAATTCACCGCTGGGCACACATTAAAAGTAGTGGGAGGCATCATTCCCAGACCAAATGGACTGTTCCAGCACTTACATATCGATTATGTCGATATGATTCAAGTATGCAAAGGGTACAGGTATTTAATTGTGGTGGTGTGCCCATTCTCTAGATGGATAGAAGTAGGTCCCTGTACACACCCTGATGCTACCTATGCTGCCAAGTTCCTGGTGAGGGAAGTGTTCCCTAGATGGGGGGTGTGCGAGGTAATGAGATCAGACAACGGGGCTCACTTTGTAAATACACTTTTCGAGCAGATCAGCTTGTTGCTTGGTATGAAGCAGAATTTCTCATCGGCGTATCACCCGGAGGGAAATGGCATATGTGAGCGACTCAATGGCCTGTTGAAGGAAAGGATAGCCAAGTTGAGGCTCACATTACAAAAGGGATGGTTGCACTGTCTACCACTGCATTGTATGCACTTCGGAACCAACCCGGCTCCGACCATCATCTCACGCCGCACAAGATAGTTACAGGCAGAAGGATGAGGACCCCTCTTACGCCGCGAGATAGAGCTAGATATGATTCCCAGCCAACTAGGGAGGTTCTGGGAACAGAGATGCAGGACTACCTAAGCTGTATGACATCCAGTGCCTCTGTCATTACAGGCCAGCTGCAGCGACGGTGAAAAGGGGATGGCACAGCACAAAACACAACAGGAAGTGCTGAAGCTGATGCAGTTCAAGGTTTATGTGCACCCCTTGTCTTCCCTGGTGATGCAGTGTTGGTGAGAAACCACACAAGAAAAAGGTGGGACGAGCCAAGATTTAATGGCCCCTTCATCGTAGAGAACTGCACCCCGTCCGCCGTCAAGCTCCAAGGGCAGAAGAGCATGGATCTACCTAAATGACATTAACCCCTATATAGGAGAGAGCCTTCCAGCTCCATCCAACTGCGAAGAATTTACAGACAACGGGGAAGGACCTCAGCATGTGCAGACAAGATCTATGGCGAGGAAGAAGGACGCATGAGCAGAAAAGACAAGACGAGAGAATTCTTTGTGAAGATTCTGGCCGTGCACTGAACATTTCCGCTAAGCACTAAAGGGGGTGAAAGACAATAAAACAGACACTCTGCGCAGCCAAAGTTGCAGGGTAAAGAAGAGAATCGCACATCCAAAGCTACAACGATGCGACTCACATGAACGTTTAAAGCCACGTAAAGCATTGAAAAAGCCCTAAGACTTTGATAAGACTTTGATAAGCGGAAAATAAGACATTTCTGAGAACCAGACACAATATCCTGAAGCATCTAGTATCAAGACTTTGTGCACAGAACTTATGGTACCCCCCGGTAGAAATATCACAAAGGATGTGCTTTCCTGTTTGCGACTAGTATTAGAGACATATCCATCACTTGTAGGAAGAGACACTAGCATCTCAGAATTCATTCAAGCTCCAACTACCAGGAAGATAATATGGCAACTACTGACTGTCCTCGCGGAGGCCTTTTCCGAGGTGCCCGAGTACGGGCAATAAGAATACAAATGCTTCCACCTTAAGTGATCATCGATGAACTGACATACACTCTGTTTTTCTGCATTATAGAGGAGTGCCCAGGACTTGTCGGGAGAACCACAGATACCCTAACCTTCATCGGAGATCCAAGAAACAACGAATTCCTAAACCAAGTGTGGTACAAACTAAGTTAGGTGATTGCAATCCACGCAGCAGGAAAGTGCAGAAAGACTGTTTGCGTAAAAGGAAAAGCCTGTAATCCTGAATCCAGCAAGAGCAGGTCAAATGTCGCTATCACCAGAAGACAGCCAATATGCATATCATGTCTTCTTTCACCTCATTGAAAACTTTCCAAAACTTGTAGGAAGACCAACAAATGTTGATATGCTTGCATTCCTCGGAGACCCAGTAAAGAACGCACAACTAAACATACTCCTGCGAGCTATCATAGCACAACTGAGAAGTAATTATGTTCATCAACTACTGAGGAGAGCCTTGTGAAGAGGAGATGCCAATAAATCCTTTAGCCGTGGACAGATCAAAGAGACAGAGACACAGTTCTTCAGCTTTACACCACAGAACATATCGAGGAGAGCAGAAACGAGAACCATTTTCTTTTTCTTTTTTCTTTTTCTATTTTTCCTGATTTTTTCTTATTTTTCCATGTTTACTTTTATTTTTACTTTATTTTTTATTTTTACAGCATTCTATTTTTGTGTGATTTTTAGTGGTTCCATCTCTTCATTCCTTCACATCGAGCAAGTGCTAGCATGTCCTCAGGACCAAAGCAAATTCGAGGAGGGCACTGGGACCTTGCTTATTATAGATATGCATAATGAATGTGATGTACCAAAGTTGCTAGCCTAACCTTTTTCCATAGTCTAGCAAACGGAATCGTGCTGCATGCCCAGAGACTATCGTCATCACCCGCAAGGGGAGGGACACTTGAAAAGCACTCGACACTTTAGTAATAATAACTTTAGAAGCTACGAGATCGCAACAAGAAAGGAATAAATAATCGACTATGGACTTGGTCGGAATGGGGGCCCAGATCAGTAACTTAGTTCTACCTCCAGCAGAGGGGCGCCACAGCCTCCATGGGAGAAAATGCTGCCAGATGTCCTAGAAATCTATCATGTGTATATGCTTGGTAATTATCATTATCTTTCTATCATTGTCTATCAGAATTGCTTTCTTTATTGGTGCACGAAGCGTCCCAATTTCAGTACACCCACCAGATAATATACATACGAGTCCCACGAAAGCACACAGACCCTATATAGTGATTCCAGTTCCCAGAAAGGCTGATGATAAAACAAATGAACTAGAACTAAATGTAATTAGCAGTGATACATACACACTTGAGGGGATGAATGGAGAGAAAAGCTGGAGACAGGGTCAGCACGGAATGAATGATAATGTAGCACTGACCACGACACACACCCACACACAGAATGCACACACACAAGGGCAAGTGTCAATGACTACAAGGCCTCCAACGAAGGCAGCAGAGAAGGAGAGACTGCCTGCCAAACAACCAACACCAGAGAATAATGGAAATGACCAAGAAAAGCCAAGTGAAATACCAAAGACGTAGGGAATAGCAAAATCCCTCAAAAGAACAGAAGTGGCCACTAAAGAATTCACAGAGAAGACACAAATGCTAATAGATTATTTGTTCCCATTCATAATCCAAGCAAAGAATCTGCACGAAGAGCTGAAAAACAGGACTATAGAAACTATGACAGCAAGCACACCTGCTCCAACGCAAGGAACAAGCCGCAGGCCTACAACACAGCCACGCGTTGGGAGGTTGGCGAACAAATGGTGGTTAGCGGAAGGTTATGAGAGACTACAAAAGGGAACACCTTCTCCCACCACAGCAATGCAGTCAAGGCAGCCTGCTCCACCGAGATACCCAAAGTGGAAAAGCAGCACAGATGCATTTAGGGACATAGTTAAAGCAAACTACAGAAGAATGCTGAGAATCAAGAGAAGCCCTCACGAAGATAACAGTGCACTCAACGACTACCTGGACAGCACAGCCCATCTCGGAAACAACATATGGTACCAGCACATGAAGGAAGTCGGACGAAGACAGTCAGAAGGAGAATGCTTCGTCTGTGCTCTACTACCATACAGCATGGGTAAATCCAAGATCCTCGTGGCTGTAGAAGGTGATGTCCCTACAGCACACTGTATGTCACACAAAGCAATGTGTAACACCAGAGGACAATTTATGGGAAGAGACGCTTCGTTGATGTGGGCCGACGAAAAGAATTACCTGGAAGAAGATGGCTATGTCCAGGACATTGAAACAAGAAGCAGGGCGCACAGCAGAAATCATGTGATCAGGTACGAGAACCCTGGCGTCAAAGGATCAGGGATAAGATGGGAAATAAACCCAAAACTGAATGTTCAAGGAAAAACTGCAGAAGAGGCTCAAATCTGGAAGAACAGAGGCCAAATTCAGATCTGGGGGTCAGTGGTCTCCCCAGATGGTTGGGAAGACAGAGTAGTAATCTGCCGAGCGTGGATGGCCCTTGGAGCCTGCAAAGAAGCAATAGAGAATTCGCAGAGGTTATGCAAACCCCTATGGCCAAGGTTGGTAAAACTGCTAACATGGGTCAAAGATAGAGGAGGACCCCTGCAAATAGTACCACTGGAAAGCCCGAAACTATGCTTCAGAAGTAATGGCAGAAGGAAAATGGGAGAGAATGTAAACTGCGGAAGAATCTTTGAAGCCCCAGGAATGACACAAGGTACCGCAGTTATCATGGACCATTACTGGGCGTGTGGATCCAAAGCATATATAAGACTACTGACGAATTTGGGAGGTATATGCACACTGGTGAACGTCCATGTTCCTGCACTAGTGATCCCCAAAAAAATGACCTGAATTTGGACAATTTCCCGAAAGTAGAAGAGAAGGAGATCCGTGCAACGGGTATCCAGGATGAAGAGGGAAAACTACTTTTCTGCCAGGTCAGAAGAGGCATTCCATGCAATCCCATACAAACACAGGCTGTTCAGCCTCATCTCAACAGTGTTTGCTACGATGCTCTTGCCACATGTCCAAGTTGGAGTGAATGCTAAATGGTTGCAGATAACCAGGTGGGAGTTATTGTAGACCATCAATACCACTATAAAGGGATTCAACGCGATCAAAGAAGAACTAAGAGCAATCAGACTGATGACCCTCCAGAACAGATATGTGCTTGACATGATCACAGTGATTGATGGAGGTGTTTGTGCAAAAATCAGAGAATCATGTTGCACATTTGCATCATCACATGATGAAGAAAATGGAACCCTAACAGAGGCCATAAGTATGCTGACAAGCCTGAAAAACCAGATGATCGATGAGACTGACGAAGTGGGCGAGGACAGCTGGTTTTGAGCTCTGTTCTCATGGCTCACGCAATGGATGGCAGACATATTCAAATTTCTGGGAGCCCTACTAGCAATGGTACTGCTAGGATTCTGTGTTATCAAGATAATCATCACACAGTGCCAGAAAACTGCAAAGAAAGCTAAAGGGATGAAAATAATGGTCGATGTTGAACCAGAATGGAAGCCTAGAGACCTGACTGATGAAGAAATAAGAGACTTTGTGAAGGCCAGCAAATTTGCGCCAGAAGGAACAAAGTTCACATATCCTAAGAAACGAAGAAGGTATGAAGGAAAATGGATCTACTGCAGCCCAAATGGACAATGCCAGCTAATGACCTGGACAAAGATGAACATGTGAAATCAGCAGAGAGTTTGAAAGGCGTGATAAAAATATGGACTGCGAAGACGCACATGTTCACGCCATCATGTACCAATCCTGAAGATGATGAACAAAACACTGAAGAATCAAAGGAGATAAGTACAAAGGATGGAGCAGAAGTGGTAGATGAACCGACCAGAGGGGGGAGTGTAGAGGAGGTCCTAGACATGACCTGCACACCGGCCCCTCCTTTTGAGGTCCCAGGAAGGTACTCGCCAAGGTATGTGACGTATGAGGAGCAAGTGAACCAACAGAGAGCTGTATTGGGACTCTGCCCAGTGTATATTAGAAGATCCGTACCTGTTGAAGCGCCCATAACCAGACAACCCTGGGCAGCACAGTACCCTATCAGACAGCCCTACCAGCCGCTGATACGTAATGAGGAGTACCTACATAAAGTCCACGAAGAAACCCCAAGAGCCTTAATGAAGGGAATGACACAAGGGCCTGAACAGGCACGTGAGTGAACGAAGATGACTATCGAAGATAACACGCTAGAGCAAGCAGTCATGAAAATCAATGTAATGAACACAGGAAGGAGATGATGTTAAAATGTAAGAAAACGTGTTACAAGACAGGATGGAGGTAACCAACAAGTTAACGTGTGTAAATAGGCATGGAAAGCAAGAAGCTAAGAAAACGGTACTGCTTGCTATGCTTAGTAGAATAATAGAAGCGGCATGCGCCAACTATATATCTACCTCAAGAAGCACATTATAGAAGTGCAACTCCATTTTGTAAAGCAGAATTGTGCCCAGGCTGCAAGAGGCCTAACAGGCCAAGTTTCACAACCCAGCCAGAACAGAGAGGAAGAGCGAAATCGAAACTCAACAGAGAGCGGCTCATGCCCGGGAAATCAAGGTCATCCAGAGAAAGGGAGGAGAGCGTCAACTCGCAAGAATCAAACTTCAGAGCATACCAGCCCGCCTGTGAAGGTCAAGATAAGAGGGGCCCAGGCAGGTGGCAGGGCCGAAGCAGAATTAAATAAAATAAAAGCTGGAAACTGAAGCAGATTCATGGTGAACAAACACGTGACCAGCCAGGTGCGAAGAGGTACCATCGCCTGATGTCATCCAAAACCTGAGGATGCCATGACTTTTCCTGATAAGAGGATACAGTTCTGAGGCTATACCCAGCCAACTAATTGGCACATAGCCTTAAGATACTGATTGATGGAAGGGAGGCAGGATGAAACTTGGGACACCAGGCACCAGGGTGTCCATTCTGCACGCTGCTAATTAAAATGGGGATTTATGTCTAGTGGTGTATCCCGCCCAATCACAATGGACCAAGTTATCTAGGGTCCTATAGATCATAGAACCAATGGGACGTCGTAGTTGTAGTGACGTCTATCACGCGTGATATAGAGGGTTGGACGTAGACGGCCACCCAATAAGAGTTATCCAATCCGCATGCCCGATTACCATATACAGATATAGCACCTATACTTAAGTTACCTTTCCTAACCAATTATATTTCATGATGAGTTTTGTAGAGTCAGACGTCAATGATGACGAGTTTTATGCATAAAAGTTGCTGTTCAACTGAAGTTCAAGGAAGTTCGAGCGAGACAAGTGATCGCAACAATGCTGATTCCCATTTGTTTCCCTGTTTGATGTACTGGTCATTAAACGGACTTCCCTTTGCCAAACTACTGAGTCATCATTATTGAGTCGTGTTGGAGTAAGTGAATCCTACACCCCCATTCCTCACATGGTGCAGCTATCTTGTTTTATAGGTACAAGAGGGTGCGCACTGATCTATGGGCCCGTCAGTGAAACCCCGTCCTCAGTACTCTCCTCAGTACAGTTGCACTGGGGAAGGGGGACCGGCTGGGCTGGACTGATCAGAATTTAACTAAAGCTAGTATCTGGAGTAGGAGCTTTCAACTCAAAGACATTGCCAAGTGCTCGGTTGAAGAGATTATTGGGTGGGTTTCTACCTGCATGCATGGTATGATACCAAGGGGACAAAAATTGTTTCCCCAACATTCGCCCCTGCACTCTCCCTTTGATAAGGAAATTAGCCTGGAAAAGAAAAAAAATTGCAATGCGTTAAAAGCCCTTGAAAGTACTACCACCTCTTCCGCTCATTTTAACCTGGAGAAGAGAAAGATAAAGAACAGCTACAGGAATTGGCTACACCTCTATAGAGCCTCCAATAACAATGAAGATTGACAATTTATGGTTAACATTCTATTGGCAGGTGATACCAAAACATTCTGGGCAAATTTTAGGGCTGTGACCAATAGGGGTAACCATGAGCTTGTTTGTTCCATTGATAGTGAAATCTGGGTTAAATACCATACAATAAATTGTGACGACGTTAGGGCTATTATCAAGAAATTGAAAACATTTAGTGGCCCAGGCACTGATGGTCTATGTAATGCCATTATTAAGGAAAATGCAGACTTGTGGGCTAATTTCTTGGTAATCATTTATCGAAAAATTCTAGACACTGGAACAATACCTAAGTCATGGAATACCTCTATTACCATCCCTGGCTTTAAAAATGGTCAGTGTAACCTACCGGAGAACTACCGTTTACTGGCTCTCACAGATGTGCCCAGTAAAATATTCTGTACTTTCATTCTCCAGGAAATAAATGCGTGGGTAGCCGATAATAATATTCTCGACAAAGCCCAAACAGGGTTCCACAAGGGATGTGCAACTACTGATAATATTCTTCTGGTTAACACTCTTATTGAACAGGCTAAATGTTCTTCTGGCTGACCATTGTATATCCTTTTTGTGGACTTCTCTTCCGCTTTTGATATGGTAAATAGAAGCATACTCTGGGCAAAACTTGAGCGTATGGGTATGCCGTCCCACCTTTTATATCTGTAAGCTATTGTACGAAGAAAACAACACACGAGTTAGGCTTAATAATTTGGGCCTTATGTCTACTTGGAAATCTGTAAGGATGGGTGTATGGCAGGGATGTGCTCTGGCCGCCATGTTTTTCAATCTGTTTATGGCTGACTTTGGGGAAATATTAATAGAAAAAAGGAATGCCTTTCCCAAGGTTGCCACTAACAAGGTGGGCTCAATCGGCTACGCTGATGATATTGTCATATTCTACAATACCTATAGTGGAATTTGTAATAGTGCAAAGGTCATCTGTGTCTATGCTGATAACAATGGCCTGAAAATAAATCTTGCAAAAACTCAATATATGGATATAGGCCAAAAACAGTGCAAGATGACCACTATACGTTGCCTTATAGGTAACATCAAAGGGGTTTCTTCATATAAGTATTTGGGATAGGAAAGTAACTCAGGCAAAGCCTGTGCTAATGAGCTATTGTAGCTGAATAGGAGAGACAAGGTACTGCCCACTATGGGTGTGGTTCTGTCCTTCTCCAAACGAACAGCAGGGTACAGCATCCGCACTATTTACAAACAGAAACTAACAACGGCCTTCCTCTATGCACTAGAGCCATCCTACATAGACTTGTCCTCTTGGGCAGATAAATTGAAGGTCTAACCTGGTGAAGGATATTGGGGTTAACCAATTACATGCCTATTGAAGCAGTCAGATTGGAGATGGGATTAATATCTTTATCTACCTTAATTCAGTTTAATAGAGTAAAGCTGTACATTAAGATTATGTATGCAAGACCTAACTCCCTCCTGTCTGTTATACGATCTGCCTTGGACAGTGCTACAGTCTCTGTCACGAATAGGTTTAAGGTAATGAATGAGCATTTTTCAACCAATTGTGCTGCATTCCGCGCTGGGAGCATGGTGAAGGTGCCTTGTTAAAATCATTTAAAAATCCTGAGGAAAAATGTTACTGGGTAAAGAGCCATGAGAAGGTTGCCAATATGAAATCCCTGCATACCTTCTCCAGGATGTTCTTCAGCTATAAAGAACCTCAAATGTATCCAAAACATCTTCCATCATTAACAACACAGTGTATATTTCTGAATATCAGATTAATCACCTAAATGTGCTGGAAATAAGAGGTGCATGGTCTGGTATTCCGCAAAATGAAAGATTTTGTAGAATTTGTCTTGATAAAAAGGAAGTGGAGTCCACAGACATGTTCTCACCAAATGCCCCTCTATGAGGTCTGCATATGAGTGGTACTTCTCTAAACATGTCGAAGACTTGAACTATATAACCTGTGAATCATTCTGGGTGAGATGTTTGTCAGGATATAGTAGGAGTCTGACTATAGCCATGACCCAGGTCTGGAAATATGCCAATGAGTATCTGAGAAAGTTCGAGGAGGATGTGATAAAGTAGTAACCTATCTATTTGCTTTTAGGTATTCGGGTTTGCCTTCCTATAACTGCTCTTTTCTTTCTTCCTTTTTCTTATCATGCTCTGCTAACAATTTTCTTTTAGATTAGAAGGGGCTATATTAGTTTTATTTGTAGTATAGCTATCTTACTGTGGCTTATATGAAGTTGCTTTTATTGTGATTTGTATGTATGTAACTTTAACAATGCTGTATTTGTGTGAAGGTTTTATAACTGTATATGCAATACAAAAATAAAAAAACAAAAACACATTTTTAAAATAAAATTAAAAAAAAACATTCTTTTATTGTGTAACTAAGAGGCAAGACTTCCACTAAATATGGAGAAGATTTTTGGGAAGGGGTGTGTTGAAAATGTAAACCTTGTAATTATACGTTTTTAGGGGATTGTGTTATAATGTCTGTGTCCAATGAACTGTGTGGGTTTTAGATTTCTCTGTACAGAGCAACCAATCATGTTTGGGGAGATGCCTTTGTAACGGTATCTGGGGGAGTGTATTAACTGCTGCAAACTGTATATGATATGTGTTCTTTGTGTGGTTCAGAGAGACCTGGGTAAGTGTGACTGTTAGATGTCATCTAAGCCCTCCCCCTCTGCCGTTTGTACAATAAACTGGCGAGAAAAGGCGGACTTACTAATTCAAGAAGTGGGACTAAATTTGGTAAAGGGCGGAGCTAAGGGTCCACGCCTACAACATTGAAGACCCAATTAGTTTTCCTCTTACAGAGTCGGATTATACCGGTAAAGAGGATCTCCGGGTGTTGATGACGTTTTCCAAGATGTGCCGGATCCAAGGTGGTTTGTTGGTAAGGACAGCCGTATCTGGCTTTGACCAGTGGGTGGCACCTACCCCATTCCAAAGCCTGATGGTGATCCACACCCATGACATGGCCACAGCCGGTCATAGGGGGTTTCACATGACATTAGAAGTCTTGCACAAGGTTACCTACTGACCACACATGGGCAGGATCTGGACACTTGCCAAAAGGGGTGTATTGTATGTACTCAGTTTCAACCCAGTTCACTCACACACAGAGCTCCCCTACAAAAAAGGTGAATGACACTGCCTTGGTCTGATTTGCAAGTCGATTTCATTGTGCCAGTGATTTGCTCCTCTAAAGGAAACAGGTACATGTTGACTGTGACATGCTTGTTCACAAAGTGTGTAGAATGTCTTCCAGCCCAAATTGTAAGGCAGAAACAGCTGCTGCAGTAATGATCAATCGTATCTTCTCTCATTTTGGCCTCCTGCAAAGGATTGAGTCGGACCAAGGTAGCAATTTTACCAGTGAGGTGATGGGGAAGATGAGGGAGATTCCAGGGATAAAAAGAAAACTCCACATTGCCTACCGCCATGTCTCAAGGAAGGAGAGGGGTTTAGAGAGATACAACAAAACAATTGTGCGTATCTTAAAGATGTTTGTGGCAGACTATGGGCCCAGTTGCGACTTCCGATTACTACTTGTCCTGATGGCTATTAGGTATACACCATCTTGTGCAACAAAGATGTCTCCATTTGAGCTCATGACAAGATGAAAAATGGTGTTACGTCAGCATCTGCTCTAAGGAACTCAGGAGCAGACCCTGATAAATGCATCCACTACTCATGAGCACATTGAAAATGTAAGGAAGCACCATCGGCATGTTTTTGCTTATGCTCAGCGCAATTTAGAAAGGTTGACTGAAGGAATGAAGACCTATTATGATTTAAAGACCACCAAGAAAGTATATGAAGTAGGTGACAATGTTTACTTGTATGATTTTAAAAGGAGTCAGGCCAAGGAGTGGCAATGTAGTTATGGTTAAGTTGCTGTTTCCATAGGAAGAGCACTTTTTGGGCGGCTTATAACTTCGCTCCCCCTGGACGAATCCTCACCAAACTTTGCAAAAAAGTATATAGGCCACTCTGAATTTATTTTGCAAAGTTTGGTGATGTTTGGTCCAGGGTGGGCAAAGTTATAGGGGGGTCCCAAAACGTCTTTTTTTCCCATAGACTGAATGGGGGAAAACTTTGCGCACGGATACAGGCCAAATCACTGGATGGATTTGCACCAAATTTGCAGCAGGGGCAGGGGCTTGGTCGTGAAAGCGTGCTTTTATAAATTTTGTGACAATCCGTCCAGTAGTTTCCTTAAAAACGATCTAAAAGTATGTCTCTAAAAATTAGTGATATCTATGTCCGCTCCGCGGTCACACTTCCCTGTTCGCTCCGTGGAGAAGATTTCAATTGGCTAATCAGTGGCATGCTGCCCGCGACCATGTTGTGCTTTCACTGATTGGTTGTGCCACAGCGTGAAGTGCGTCATAATCTTTCGATACACCCGCCATGTTTATTTCGTTTTCTGTTTTACGCGGACATCGCCACTAACATACATAAACGAAGAAGACACCAATGCACCTGTTACACTTATGGAACACTGTTTCGAAAGGTGAGCGTTAATGAGATGTGGCAGTAGAAAGTCAAACAGTGGTGTAATCTTGTTACCACTGTCATACGGTACAGTGGGACTTGCTACTCATTGTACGACATGAACTTACTGCGTCCATGTTACAATAGATAAACAACATTACTGCAGTCAGACTGGCATCGTACAGTTTGGAATCTGAGCCAGCCACCTGCACTGTTTCGTACACACAGCACTTCTTCACGTGTAAGGGAGTAGCGGTTCTCATGAATAGGTGCTAATATGTTGTTGACAAATTAACAATGTATTTGCATTCGGAGTGAAGATTACTTGATTTTCTTTTTTTAATACGGGATCAGTATGGCCACATATTTATCAGAAACCATAAGGGTCTCTTGTTTTTTGACCTTGAGCTACAGGGAAAAGCAAAAAGAATGCAGGGAGTAACAGTTTGAGAAACATATTGTTTGATAAGGTTATGCTTCAAAAACATTTGGAAGGAACATGAAATATCAATTCCCGAAGAGTCACTCTTCCAAATACCCTACTGTCTGACTGTACCGAACGCAATGGAGGTGGTCCACATCATGTAAGTGTACTATTGACGCCTGTATACCGAACTGGCCTTACATGTTTAATTTCCAAAACAAAAAATTAATTATTACAAAAAAACTACAAGGTTTCTGTGCCGTTGACATTTTTTTTCCCATTATGGAGATCGCATATTGTCGCCGTTTGTAGGGTGCCACTGCATTTCCCCAAATTAAATTAATATTTAGTAAAAATGGTATGTGTTACAACTTTGGTTTGTGCAAAGGTTGCGTATTGATACACGTTTTATTTACCCTTTCCCGCTCAGCTACTTCCAAACAAAAATGGTATTATTAACACGTACCACCTTTCTGTGCCGTAGAATTTTTTTTTCCATTATGGAGATTGCACATTGTCGCCGTCTGTAGGGTCCCACTACATTTCCTCCTATTAAATTAATTTTTACTAAAAATGTTATGTATTACACCTTTGGTTTGTGCAAAGGTTGCGTATTGATACATGTTTTATTTTCCCTTTCCCCCTCAGCAACTTCCTTCCCTATTGTGATTGTCACGGATTGCAGCTGCCGAGTGATGGCTTTTTTAACCGTCAAATGCAACTGTTCGTCACCGGTTGTCTGTGCGTCATAATTCAGTGGGATGACCATGTCGGACCTCTATGTCCTTACGCTGCTGTCGCCATAAGGAGTAACATTCCATCCTTTCTGGTGGTGTAGATCACAGCGATTGACGTCATCTTGCAAATCAATGTGCGAGGAAACCGACTACTGTGTCGACAACGCATACTTTCTGTGTGGGTAAACAACAACGTGGCCATCAGCATTAACATTTTCATAGTTGGCCAAAGAGACAATCTTACTATTTCTATCGAAATGTGAATAGGGCTATCATTTCACACAGTTTATTGTGAAATAAAACTACTTTACTAATTCAATAGGGTGTTGATTTTGCAGTTTATTGCGAAAAAAACGACTTTACTAATTCTTAAATGTTAGTGGGGTTTTTTTTACAAATTTACTCTCCTATTTCAAAATGTGGCGTGCTATGTTGCAGGTCGTAATGTGTTCTTTTGTAGGTGATGCATCACGGCACGTAAGTTCTTATGGACGCATTTGTTTACGCTGCCAAGGAAAGTTATGGAGAAAGATATTGCATACCACTTGCTTTAGCTACGGGAGGTCAGGCCCATCTAATATGCTTTAGTGCTGTCAGGCCAATTTCTGTCACTCAGATGCCCCATTATACAATATTAGTTCAGAATGATTAGTATCTTTCTAAAAGAGGAAACATGAGGTAAGGTGCACTGAAAGTGTTTGCTGTGCAGAGATATTTGCAAAACAACACATTGTTACACCCTCCCAATACACATATCTTCACAACTTTCGACCTGTGCCACTTACGAAATTATGTGTCGAAAGGTGAGTGGTAATGGTGTTGCTTGCAGTATTTCTGGCGTGATTGCGCTTGACATCACACCGTTTGTTTGGATTTTGCGCAGATGTAAGAAGACTACTACTTTGCATTTTCTATGCACATTTTTACAAAACAAATTACTGCATGTAAAACACATGTATGTAAAGGTCATTGCCAACGACCGAAAATCTATGTGTTGTGCATGTGGTAGTGTTTTGATATTTGACAAGTGTCGTCATGTACATAACAAATCAACGGTACAGCTTCCGTCTCTGAGGGGTAGGCTCTAGGTATGGTTAGTGGCCACAATGTCGGGGATGTGGGTATTGGCCATTACTGGAAGGGAAAAAACATTGCATCGAAGTCGCCATGTCCACCAGAGACTGGCTTACTGGTAAAGGTCTTGCTCATAACGACACATTTCACAAGGAAGAAAAATGTGGTCCTGCCATTACGGTCACGCGGTTTCATTTTTGCTTTCTGCAGGCTGTAATGGAAAGCGAAGAAGGGTTTCTATCCACCACCCACCTTCCCTTTCTATGGTGGCCATCTTGGAAAAGGATTTGTTTTCTTCAGCCGGGAACGCCGGAGGCATTCCGGTTGAAGACCAAAAAATCCTCTTTTTGGTACCACGGGTTACTGCTGTAAAATCTGGATTGCTAATGGCATTCATCCCCCATTTTTTGGGGAGGAATGGGGGTTAATGATCCAAAGACCTGGTATGCACTCTTGCTTCTATTGTGCTGTAAACTTGCCCTGTGGAGTTCTATGCCGGAAATTCTGCAGTTACAAGTTCCTACAAGAATATACAATGTACTTCCGCACTATCAACCAGTCTCACGTTATTGTGAAGTGCGTATGAGTTTTCAAACACGCCCCCATGCGGTGCGCCAGCATATGATAATGTGGAATTCTTCGGAAGGTGGACAGTTAAATCAAATGTTCCTTTACAGTATGCTTATGTGTTACTATTAGGACCCTGATAAATGCAGTAGAAATTTTTTTTTAAAGTAATGTTATGATTCAATTACTCTACTAAAAACCTATGGATTTCAGTGATAAAAACTTTGTTAAAGGGACGTTATGGTTACGTTGCCCTACTAAAAACCGGTAAAATTCACTACAAAAAAACATTGTTAAGGGGACGTTATAGTTAAGTTGCCGTACCAAAAACCTGTGCACGTCACTAAAAAAACTTTTCCAGCATGCCATTACGGTTCACATTACAACCCAAAAAACCGTGCAATTCACCAGTTATGGTAGGCTAAGCACCCACTCCTGCCATTAGCACTGTGCACTGCTACCACTACCACCCAGAACATGAAAGATGCCATCACAAATGTCATTGATGACATCACTGATGACATCACATGTTTCGCCCCTTTGCTTTTCTTCACTATATATATATAACATATATATATATATATTCAGTGAAAAACTTGGAAAAAACAGTGAACACACACAAACACATGAACACATAAACAGTGAAAAAATATTCAGTGAAAAACTTTTTATATTCAGTGATATTACTTTGGTGTCTGGGCAATGGGCCTGGCCGTCAGCAAGGAGAAATGTGTACTGTAATTTGCTTATTGGGGCATGCGGCATGGCCGAAGCGGTAGGTTTTAATGGGGAAAAATATTCTGCTTGCGGTTACAGCCTTAGGTGATGGACTAGATTACAACAAACTTGCACAATGAGCATTAGCAAGGGCCTGCAGGCATTTTTTGGGAAATATGTCTTGTGTTTTAGTTTTCCAAAGTATAAGAATGTAAGTAGGAAAACTAGTGATATACATTTGGTGTTTGGGTAGTGGGCTTGGCCCTCGGCAAACGCAAATGTTTACTCTGATTTACTTATTGGGGAATGCGACATGGCCAAAGCTATGGATTTGGAGACTAGCAAAGGCTGCAAGCCATGAGCACTGGCCATTGTTTACATTATTATGGTATAGTGGACACTGAACGAGGATGCAGGGTAGGTGCAGTGAATAAAAGAGGTGGTTTGGATCGGCTGGGGTCATGGTGGAGTCTTATGCCGTAGGCAATTGATTTACATCCCCAGCATGCCCTGCTGATAACAACATACATAAGTATGTTTCTTACATTTATTTATTTGTTTATAATGCGCTGGAGCCGCCGGGCATCAGAGCGCAACATGTATAACACAGACAAAAACAACCGGCTTACAATTTAAACAAACAGTAACCTCTTAGGACATTTCCTAAAAATAGTCATGTTTTCTTCCATGCACATCTCAGGTGAAAGTTAACCCGCCTGTACCATAAATGAGCATCCATTGCCTCTAACTCGTTTACTTCTAGGCTGGGTCAGCAACATCGAGTCCTTAGACCGGGTAAATCTGGCATGTTTTTCAAGTATCAGGCGTTCTTTTAAGTACTCTGGTGCTTGTCCGTATAAACATATATGCACAATAGTACTCATTTTGAAGCATATTCTAGCCTCAACTGGAAGCCAATGCACCTCCTTCCTATGTACAGAAATCGGGTCTTGCCTTGCTGCCCCTTTGATGATCTGCACTGCATCATTTTGGAGAATCTGTAGCTTTTTGATGCAACCTTTAGTCGCTCCAGCCAATAACGCACTTCAATAGTTGAGCCTAGGCATTATAATAGCTTGAATCAGTGTAGTGCAATTCACCACAGAGACATATGGCTTCACCAATCTGAGCAGTCTCAGATGATATTGAGATGTGTCGATTACACTGTTAACATAGGCTTCAGCACCTAGAGATGGTTCAAAAATCCCTCCCATAGTCTTCACCCTGGTCTTAATATAGTGCCCATCTAAGGTAAATCCTTCATACTTCGTTGCAAGTTGTGGATCCAAAGATAAGGAACTCTGTTTTTGCTGCATTAAGACTAATTAAGGGCCTCATTACACGGAAGGCGGTAATGGTTAACGGCCACCGTTAATGGTAACGGTGACCGTTAACCATTACCGCCTTACTACGAGGTCCCTTAGCGGGTTGGTGCTTTAACGCCTGCTTTTTGCAGGCGTTAAAAACCAACCCGCTAAGGGACCTCGGAGCTAATTACGGCACCGCAAAATTGCGGTGCCGTAATTAGCGCCTTCCCCATTCCCATAGAGCCCTATGGGGCAGAAATGGGAATGGGGAAGGGCAATGGCGGAAGGGGGATTTACCGCCCCTCCAACCTTGGAATGGGGCGGTAAATCCCCTTTCCTCCAAGGCGGTGCCGGTATTTTACCGGCATGAGCCATGGCGCTAATAGCGCCATGGCTCACCGCCTTCCGTGTAATGAGGTCCATAGTCTGTTTGCTCTCATCCAATTTTGGACAGACTTATAAATGTGTTTTATGTTTGCAATGTCTTTCTCATAATTTCCACTCAGCTCCATAATGAGCTGAGTATCATCAACATAATACGTAAATCGCACACCTAATGGATCCAAGAGATCACACAGGAGGCGACAGAATATATTGAAAAGGATCTTTATAGTTTGTTCATATATGTGAAAAGAGGAAATATTAATAACTTACATACAGTGATATAACACCATGAAACATTGTCGCTTATAAAAAATCGATTAAATTGACAGAAAAAACTTTGTTAAAGGGATGTTATGGCTAAGATGCATCCCACCATTAGGACTCCTCTGCTCTAGTAGTTACCCAGTTGCATCCCACCTTGGCATACCTTGGCATTTCCCTCCTGGTTTCTCATGAGCACTTGCCCATCCGTACTGCCCCTTCTATTTATGCACTTCTCTCACTGCACAATGCACATGTGCAGTTATAGGAGCATTATGTACAGTTCTTTGGGATAATTAAGGGAAATGGAGATGGAAAAGATGTGTAAAAGATTGTTAAGCAGCAATTGGTGTGTGGAAGCTTAATATGGTCGTGGGGTTCTCTCTTTGCCTTCTACAGGCCGCCATGGAAAGGGAAGGGGGGCTGTGTATGGTGGCCATCTTGGAAAAGGACACGCCATGCGTGTCCCGGTGTAGAAAGAAAAATCCTTTTTTTAGCACCCTGGGTTACCGCTTTGGCAAACCCGGGGTGCTAAGGGCCTTCCTCCCCCACTGCAGGGGCTGGAATGGGGGATAATGGTCCGGAGCCCTCATCATCCGCCCTCGCTTTGCTTGAGCTGATAACTTGAGCAGCCGGGTCGATATCCCCCATTACAGTCCCTGTAATGGGGGATGAACGCCACATTATTCTCATTAACTTAACACAAAATGCTAATGGAAATGTTAGAAAATCTTTGTGAGTCTATGGGCCTCATTACGAGTAGCCCGGTAAAAGCGGGTTCATTAGCGGCATGCCAGAATGAGCGGGTCCGTGCTCGTATGAACCCGCTAATAGCGGGTGATTACGAGTGCACGAGCACGCGCGTTCCCCCATGCCGGTAATGGCAATACCGCCATGTTGCTAAAGGGCCTCGAACTCCCCTATACCGGCCTCGCGGGACCCGCCCATAGCAGTACCACCTCATAACAACCCCTAAATACCGGCATGGTAATACCGGCATGGTAATACCATTTTCGCAAAAAACGGACCCCGAAATTACGTCATCGCGCAGGAACGGGAAATGGGCCTGCGGCCATCTTTAAAAACACAATCCATTGCCATCCTCCCCAACCACCAGTCCTTTTGTGTTGTGCAGTGGCAGAAAAGAACCAGGATGTCCAAGGCTACCAGGAAGGCGACCTCCAGGAAGCGCAAACAGCGTTTTTCAGATGCTGGCTAAGTATGCTCGCTGACACCCTGGCCCATCATGCGGACACCATCAGGAGCACCGACATGAAGCATGCGGCCCAGACTAAAAAGAAGGAAGTCTGGCAGGAGGTCGCACAGAGGGTGTCGGCAGTGGGAACCACCCCAAGGAGTGTGCGCGACTTTCGCAAGCGGTGGGATGACCTCCGGCTCAGGGTGAGGAAGATCCTGGCAGAGAACAGGAGGGCCGCCATGGCGACAGGCGGGGGCCCACACTCCCCAGTGAAGTTGACGCCATGGGAGGAGACAGCCAGTACTTTTATAGATCCTGAGTCCATAGAGGGAATTGGAGACCAGGAGGTGGCCGCCGCATCATCTACAGAAGAAGGTGAGTGACCCATCACATCCCTGTAGGATAAGCCATGATGTGGCATACGTGACGTGGAAGTGACACTAGGCAAGGCAATGCATATCCCAGGCCCACATCAACATATCCAGTCAAGAATGTGTGCCACACCCTGCTACACACAAATGCATGCTGAGTGCCAATCCCAATCCCAACACAAGTGCAACATGACTCAACCGTACCCATGTAACTCACCACACAGACACCATACCAATGCCATGCCACCAGCCATGCATTGATTGCCCACATGCCCCCTCAGAACACCAAATGCCACACCCCTGTAATAATTTGATGCATGAATGTATGAACATATCACAATGCAATAGATTATCACTGCCATGTGACACCATCACTGATGACCTGCATCTCTTCTATTCCCCCAGGCACCGATGAGGAAGATGGCAGGCAGGACAGAGGTGCAAGTGCATCCACTTCACGGCAAGGGACCAGGGCCACCTCCACCCCCCAGCCACAGAAACTGCCCAGAGCAACAGGCAGTGTGCCACACCGGGCAGTAACCCAGCAGGAAACACCTGCAGCCACAGTCCAGCAGCAGCCACCCACAACAGTGGGAGGCGTTTCCATTCCCGCTCCGTAAACCACTGCAGACGTTGTGGATGCTGAGGTGGAGCATGAGGGTGACATGGTCAGGTCTGCCACACCCACCCCAAGCCCCATTACCAGCCTCCCCCCCTACAGAGGCCGAGCGCATCGACGATCCCTGCCTCCATGACTCGGACCTTGGAGAGTCAGACATATGCCTCTTTGAGGGGGACTGTGCCCTGGACGTGGGCCCCACGCAAGTGCCATCCACCACCCTGCCTACCACCACCCTGCCTACCACCACCCTGCCTACCACCACACCGGCCACCAGCACTTCTGCAGCCAACGACTCCTTCGAGGCTCGCCTGTCAAGGGTTGAGGCACGACAGGAGTCGATGCTTGAACTAATGCGGCAACAAATAGCCAATGGTAATGACTCCATGAGGGCCATTGCCACAGCCATCGCTGCCAACACTGATGCTGTTGAGGCATCCACAAGTGCCATGAGGGAATGTCTGGGGGCACTTACGCAAGCCCTGCTTGCAAACCTGCCTCAAATGCAGCGCCCACACCTTGGGGCAGGCATGGGACCAGGCACCGACACCTCCACTACTACAACCCCTTCGACCTCAGCCCAATCGAGCCCCGTGCGGATGATGCAGAGGAGTGCACGGCGCTTGGACATGGCACCCCCGATCCCAAAATACCAAAGAAGAGTGGGCAGACAATGCCATTGGACAAATGGACTTTGGTCAAGGGAACAGTGTGTGTTGTACATATGGAGACATTTGGGGTTTGTAGGGTGGGTGAGGGAGTTCACTGGGGTATTTTTGGGGTTTGTAGGGTGGGTGAGGGAGTTCACTGGGGTATTTTTGGGGTTTGTAGGGTGGGTGAGGGAGTTCACTGGGGATTGTGAGGGGAATATGTTTACATTTTCACGTGTCTGGAAAATACACCCGTTGTGTGCAAGAAAATCATTGGCTGGACATACTTCTTTTTGTGCATGTACATTTAATGTGTGATGGTGTACAGTGGGGAACTTCTAACAAAACAAGTGTGCATGTCCACATGCAGCCAGTGTGTCACTGGCACATTACTTTCATGGTCCTGCGTTTCAAAAATATTCATCAATTAGTGCTTGGCGTACAGCATGGCCATCCTGTGCATCATGTACTGGCAGGGGGGCTCCTTCGCCTCCGTCTCCATCCCCTTCATCCTCACCCGGCCATGCATGTCAATGTCAGGTGGCAGTGGTACATTCCTCCGGACGCACATGTTGTGCAGCATGACACAGGCCATGGTGATCTTTGCCACCTTCTCAGGCCTATATAGGAGTGCCCCACCAGACCTGCTTAGGCAGCGGAACCGCGCCTTCAACAGGCCAAAGGTCTGCTCAATCACAACACGGGTACGAGTGTGCACACAATTGTACTCCTCTTCATGGCTGTTCTGCGGGTTCCGCACAGGGGTAAGTAGTCATGGCCTCAAGGGATATCCTCCATCACCTGTAAGCAGATACAAATAGGTGTGTGTCACTCTGAACTGCCACCTTCAGGGAGCACAGTCATGGCAGCAGCTATTTGGTGTGGGCATGCACATGTCCCTGTGCGTGTACAAAATAGTCACCTAGATGCAATGTATACTGTGATGAGGTGTGGTACACTGGATGGGGTTTAATAGATGATGCAGGGTGTAATCATGCATGCTGAGGCAGATGTGCTGTGGTAGTGCGACAATGTTTAGCCTCCAATTAATGCGGTATATTCTTTACTATGCATGGTCACACTGGCCGCATTGCCACAGTTGCCATCCTATTCAGTCATGCATTGCTTGCCATCACCATGGTGGCCTGGTTGTGCCTCTTACTTGTTGTCATCCATATGCATTATTTGTGAAATGTGGCCCAGTGATGTGTCATGTTCCATTTGGCTGGTTCAGGTGAGGTGTGTTTAGCTCTGCATGCATTCTCCGCTCACTGGCTATTGCCACCCAGGTGCACTATCCCCCTCCCCTTTCCGACCCTGGTGAACTATCCCCCCCACTTTCCCACCCAGGTGCAGTAGCCCCCCCCTTCTGCATCCGCACACATCAGTACCCCACAACACGGCCATGGGACAGTTGTGCAACTCACCAAGCAGCCAGGCATGTGGTCCAGCATGTCGCTCCATGTGTCGGGGTAGCGTGGAGTTGCGCAGTACCATGGCGTCATGTGTGGATCCAGGAAATGGGTGCAGCAATGGGTGATGATCTTGCTGAAGTCACATACCATTTGCACATTGATGAAGTGGTATTTCTTGTGATTGCGGTAAACCGCCTCAATGGCATGGGGGACTACCAATTCCACATGGGTGCAGTCAATGGCACCAACACAATTGGGCATGCCTGCCAGTGCATGGAAGCCTACTTTGGTTTCGGCTATTTCCTGGGCAGTCCGTGGTAGGGATATGTGGGTGCTTGCGTGCTTCAGGAGGGCATCCAGCACTTGGTTCAGCATGCGTGAAAATAGTGGTTGTGAAATGCCATGCAGCTGGCCCACTGTGTGTTGGTAGTTGCCTGTGGCCAGGAAGTGTAGCACAGACACCAACTTTAGTAGTGGGGGAATGGCAGTGCGTATTTCTATGTGGCTGGCAATGTCGTTCTGTATCATGTCCACTATGGTGGTGATGGTGTCACGGTCCAACCGGTACAGGGTGTGGATCTGCTCAGGGGTTAGGTTGAATGGGCTGGGTCTGGTGTGAGGGATTGGTGGCTGCCTACGAGGAACTGGTGGCTGCGCTGGCGGTAAATGCTGGGCCTGTCTCACCCTCCTTCTCCTCCTGCGTCTCCTCTGTGCTGCCTGTTGTTGCTGCTGTAGTTGTTGTTGTTTTTGCTGTTGTTGCTGTAGTTGTAGCAGTATAGGCATGTCCTCCAGCGCCATGATTGCAACTTGTAGTGGTAGCATTTTGGTGTAGGAAGGGGTGTGGTGTTTAGGTGTGCTCCTTTTGTACTGGGCAAGTCTACATTGCCTCCACCTGTGTGGGGGGGTGGTGTGTGGGTGTGCTCAGTTTATGCTCGCACAGCCTCCATTGACTCCACATGTGGGGATTGTGTGCACCTGTGGCAGATGCCTTGTATCCTGATTGCTGTTTGCGGGTGGTCCGCGATGCCGGTATGGCCGGCATCATGCAGCCCGTGATTACCAGCTTCGCGATGCTGGTATTTGCATGTCTGCGTAGGTTGGGATTTCCCCCTATTACCGGCATGCCAGTATTTGCTCCCTGATGGGGCGCGTGTACGCGCCTATGCCGCTATTAGCGGCACAGTTATTTAGGGTGCCGCTAATACCGGGTTTGCGGGTCGGAATGCAATGGGACGGTAAACGATGCCGGTATTACTATACCGGCATCGTTTTTGCCTTACCGGCAAACCTCGTAATGAGGCCCTATGTACTTTACTGAGTAATGTAAAGTAGATGGAGTCTATAAGATAGTTTTTTTGTTCTAGTTTTTAACTGTGAAAGGTAGTTCCTGAAGGAACCTTTTTTGTTTTTATTTTTTATTTTTTTTCAGGAGAGGTTAGAAAGTAAGGTGTGGAGGGAAATAAGAGAAGAGGCATCAAGCACTAATATAGAGGGGCGGGGGACAGGAGAAGATGTTGCATGTGTGTTACATCTAAGGTAGGTGGCAGTGTTTCTCATGCTCCTTGATTACAGCTTCAAAAGAGTGGTGTGTGGCAGTATATACCGAGGACTGTTGTCTTTGAAAGATATGGATCAACAGCCTCTTTTATCGCTTGCGAGGTAGCTAGTGGGATGTTGTGTCCCACAGAAGTAGGCTGTGTGGTTACAGTATTGGTTGAGGAAGATGAGGTGATGGAAGACAGCCTACTACTTGCTAAGAAAGGAACATTTCTGAGAGTATTGCAGTGGTTGGATTTGGTGTGGTAGTGCATGGAGGTGGTCCCGTAGGAGTACTGTCCAGGTAGTACGCGACTGAGAACAACGTTGCACTCAGTGCATTTCTCTTTGGTAGCTTTAGCCTTTGGTACATTCCCAACAGTGGTAAAGAATTGCCACACCCATGATTCTCTCTGGGTGCTAGAGGTTGGCACTTTCTGTACCTCATCTTCTTGGTCCTCTTAATTGTTTTTGGAAGTTCTGCGTTTTTATTGTTGTGTATGTTCTCCAGCTGGTGGCGGTGGTGGCTCTCGGGGAAGAGGGATGGCAATAGCTGATGCCATTTTTAAGATAAATAACAGTTTTGCTAATATTCTTCCAAGTACGTGTTCTGTGCTAGATTGTTAATGGATAATGAGTAACAATATGTGTAGGAGCTGTGCAAGGGTAAATGTTAAGCTTGAAGGTTGCTAGATAAGCAGAAAATGCAGTTCCAAACTCTCCGTGAAGCACGGACCTGATCGCCAAGTGCGGATGTTATTAGTGCAAAGTAACTATAATGTCTCTTTGAAATAGTTGTTGCACTGAATTTGCTAGGTTGTTCTTAGAGCGTCTTAAGCATAACGTCCCTTTACCAATGTTTTTTCACTGAATTTGATAAGTTTTTAGTAGGGCACTGTAACTAGAACATTCCATTAGCATAGGTTTTTCAGTAAAGGGGATAGGTTGTTAGTAGCACAACTTAACGGTAACGTCCCTTTAACAATGGTTTTTGTTAGTGAATTTCATAGGTTTTTAGTAGGGCACTGCAACCGGAATGTTGCTTTAGCATAGTGTTTTCTTTAAAGGTGATATGTTTTTGGTACCGCACCTGAACCATAACATCCCATTAACAACGTTTTGTCACTGATTCCTTGTCTGCCCTCATGACGAACTTGTTGAAAGCCCAAATTACCCTGTGTATGTATCTATTTGTGCTACCCCTTCCTTTTCCTAATAGTATCGTGTGTCTTGGAAATGAAAGGTGTACATGTTAAGTGTTGGTGAGTGTGTGAGTAGTTTTTCTTTTTGTGTTAACATTGCATGTTGAGTCTGTGCCACACATTACTGTCCGAAATGACTGCAGGTAAGCAATATGGAGGTTTCCTAGGGAGACTGCACCTGGCTGGAGTATGTGCAATCACAATGCTGGTATCCGTAGGACTCCAGTACTGGCCGCATGGCCACATTTTCTAATGCACTTTTAATAAGTTGTTCGAGAGCACGTCTGTCCGTTGCACAGCTATACGCATGCGTAGGGCATCCTCTGTGTGTTGGTAATACCGCCCCTGGTGCCAGCCCTACAGATTCATACAATAGGCTACCGCATTTCAAGTAGTCCTGGCAACTAAGTGGGTTGCTGTGCAAACCTACCACATTATGGCTGCAGCACGCCTGGCTGTATGAGGCCCACTGGAAAACAAGGAACAGCAACCTCCAGTGTACGGTGGGCGTGTTAAATGTCGCATTAATTTGATTGATGTGCTGCTTGCCTTTCCATGACCCGTGAAACAGACACACCATCACTGCAGTAAGCACTGTTACAGAAGGTGTCAAGGGTTTGCCTGCGGGTCGTAGAGTTGGAGAAAACATTTAATTGCAGTTTGCAGTGAGTCTGCAAAATGGCAAAGCTGGTGCGACTTGGTCACTCACATACTAGTGCATGTAAAGAGGAGTAAGCAAACAGCAGATTCTTTGGAGCACAAAGAATATCAGTGTTGGTTAGAAAAGTACTGTAGCCGCATGTGTCTCGCTGAATATATATCTTCCTGCTCCACATAATGAAGCTGAGTCTCTCGATGTTGCAAGCATTCTTGCATTTCAGAATGTATGCATCTCCGTGAATGCTAGTCCTATGGCTACTGCCCGTACTGCATGTGACGAGAACTGAAATCGAAGCACAAAGGACCAGTGGGCAGGGTACTTCCCTTCCAACAATGCAGTAGGATAATTTCATTTACAGCATTCGCCACATCTGCTGCGTCCAACAACAGAGACACTCCTGTAGGGCAGCAGGTCTTTAAAACTTCTTAGCAGACCATATGCTGCGCTACAGACCCTTACCTGGCAAAGGGAATTGTATTGTGCGTGTACTGCCACGCACTACTCTACAGAGGGAATCTACTTGGAAGTACTTGGGAAGGGTCGGTCCAGGAGCATGACAATGACTGCCGCCTATTTAAGTGAGGGCCACCCAACATTTCCCTCTCTGTGCACGTCCCCTATGTTATCCCTGTAGGTGCTGCCCCTTCCGTACCGACCCTTGCCTTCCGTTCCTTCTGTGTCGTGTGTTGCAAGACCAAAATAAATAGAAATCAACTGGAAAAGGAAAAGGAAAGCTCCTTTCAGAGGTGAACAATGGAATTGCCAACGAACGGAAGCAGGGAGCTGCACACTGTATACGCTCCACAGAATATGTGGAAAACACTGTAGTGGAATCGGGTAGAAAGGGCTTGCTGGAAAAAGAGGGTTTTTTTAAGTGTTGCAGTGCATTTTGAAGACTTTAAGGGCGCAACACCTACTACAAACATTCTTGCTGTACATTCAAGAAGGGCAGCAAGGCATTTTGGATAGGGTGTGCAAAAACCGTAATCGCAGAAATAGTAAGATGAACGCTATTTGTGGGAAAAACTGTTTGTGTTGTGAAACGTCATATTCCCATTTTTGAAGTGAAAAATGCACAAATAGACTTCTTCAAAATGTACAGCGCTTTCTCAATTTCCAGACCAAATGAAAAATAACACAGCCCCATCTGTGTCTGTGTAATGCGATAAAAAATTATGCAGGAGATCGGAAACAGACGCATGACCTGGGCAAGTGTCTCCTTCATCGTAAACGGCACTGAAACTTGCGTAACATGTTCTGAAATTTTCCCTCCACAATGAATAACAATAATGTCGGCATGATCAAACGTCACCAAAGTCTCACAAAGACAAACTAAAATCAGTCACTTCATTGTAGGTACTCCATAGAAGTACACATCCAGATGATAGAATCCAAAATGAGCAGCCACTGGATAGTGTTTTCCATTCACTTTTAATCAATGTATTCAGAACTCCCCCAAAAACCATACGCTATGGCTCATGAAACACACAAAAAGAGGCTTGTATCGCTACACGTCAGCCGCCAGTGCACTCCAATGGGAAATAGATCCCAGATCTGTCCAGTTAGCAGATTGCAAAAAATCTGCAACCCTTTTTAGTGTGTCCTATTTTTAATTAGTCACTCTTCACAAAATTGATGTAATGAGTCTGTGGAAGTACGGTCTCCCAGACTAAAAAATTATTTTAGTATACTTTTATAAAGCAAGGACATTTCAAGTTTAGGAAAATTCCGAATTTCAATTTTTTTCATACAACATAGTTTTACCCAATATTTAAAGGAAATAATTTCAAGCAACAAACTCTTTTTACGAATATAATCTATGTTTTTACTTCAAACACCAAAATGTGTGCATTTTAGAAAAAAGAAAAGAGAAGACATCACATAATTCTTAATACTTTGTATATCTTGAAAGAAAAACATTTTTTGAAACAAAAGCTTCTCTACAAAACATGTTTTTCATTTCATTTTGTGCAACATAAAATTCGCCTTCAACTGGCGGACCAACAGTGTGAAACACTATTCTTAACAAGACCTTTACATCCAAGGCTTCTTATAGGCATAATTGTAAATGTCTCTTTGGCCTATATTTACAGTGTCCGCTTATCAGTATAACACAATAGGGTCTTTGGGTTAAAAAGTCAACACTCCCAAATAGCACCAATTGTTCACTGTATTGCCAACGAGTTTCGGACTATATGAAAGTCCATCTTCACAGACGCATGACCTGGGAAAGTGCCTCCTTCATCGCAAAACGGCACTGAAACTCGTGTAACATGTTCTGAAATTTTCCCTCCACAATGAAGAACAATAATGTCGGCATGATCACACGTCACCAAACTCTCACAAAGACAAACTAAAATCAGTCACTTCATTGTAGGTACTCCGTAGAAGTACACATCCACATGATAGAATCCAAAATGAGCAGCCACAGGATAGTGTTTTCCATTCACTTTTAATCAATGTATTCAGAACTCCCCCAAAAACCGTACGCTATGGCTCATGAAACACACAGCCATAACCAGGTGTGGTAAAACCAGGCGTGCTTTCTGGGTCCCGCGAGGGGAAGAGGGAGGCAATAATGGGCCAGATGTAATCTGCCCATTACTACCTCCCTCCCCATTCCCATTGAGCCCTCTGGGGGCTCAAATGGGGATGGGTTCCTGCAAGGAGGACTTACCGGGTCCTCCTATGTCGGAGTAACCCGGTAAGTCCCCATTGCAGGAATCCAGTAATGGAGCCCGGAACAGAGGCAGCCATGGAGCTAATAGCTCCATGGCTACCTCCATTCTCATAATGAGGATCTAAGTGTATGTTAGCAACTTCAAACAAGTACATACAGTGCATGCATACAAACAGGATGCCTGCCCCTTAGCTTGCACACTTTCATCATAGTCTTCTACATTTATCTGTACAAAGAGACCTTCTGCCACAGTTTTTCCATACACACCACAACCAGAAACCTCATTGAGCAATCCCTTTGCCTCCACAGTCCCATTTCCATGGCTACCATCCTGAAAAGGGCCAGATGTTGCCTGTTTAATCCTGAAACTACAGCGAAATCCATGGAGTTATCATGCTAGGAAGGGGGGAGGTCAAGAAGTGTGAAATAGATTAGGGGATTGGGTCTTAATTGGTCCCTCGGAAAAGATGTTTTTTTTACATGCTTACAAAGAACCTTTTTTGTTTTTGCTCTTTATCTGAGTTTCTCTTTTGGTTGCCTCCTTACATTGTTACAGGATGGTCTTCAACACTTTTTGCACAGTGTAAAACAAAACAGCTTTGCCAATGTTGGTAAAAATAAAGGTAAAAATAAATGTCATTTGCATGGAACCAGTGCAAATTTCACTCATTAATGATGTCATAGCCGGTGGAGAACATCCCAGCAGTAGACATAAATTGACACATGCTTCTGTTAATGAAACACCTTCCGACCTCTGGCTGGGGACAAATTACACCGTCGTGGTCCCATGCTCCTCTTGGTGGTATGCTTGAGAAAACCACCTTGGCAGTGGGAAGAATCTGCATAACTTCTTCCATCAACTTCTTTAGGCGACGGAGCAAATGTCCACACGACATGCACCCCAAATGTACAGCTCCATAATGCAGTACGACAACATCAACAGTACCAACAAAGGCCACACATCTGCAAAGGTCAACCATACCACTGAAACTGCCCTCATAGACAGTGCCCCAGAAAGTCTCCACTCCTTTCAACGTAAAATTAGCAGCCATGCCTCTTTGCGCGGCATACCTGTACAGATCTTGCACAAAGGTATGATCCACCATTAGGACTTTGCGCCTCTCCATCGCTGCCTGCCACCCTCACTATACAGACTGATGGGGAAAAATAATAACGGCCCTTCCTGTGAGGCACACCCTCAACACCTGATTGGTTAATTCCCACAGTTCCATTTCCATGCCCACCATTCTGAAAAGGGCAGGATGTGGCACGTGCGCTTTCCCAGATACAGCGAGGGCCATGCCCCAGTAAAGCAAGGACAGTCCTTCTTCCCTTTCCACTCCAGCCATGTATCCAAGGTACTAGGCCCTCACCATAGAGAACACACCATAGTACACCCTACGTTTAAATGCTCAAGTCATGTGCAATGCACTCCCCATCTGGAATCGAACCAGCCAGCTTTCATCCTGGCCACATATTTGCATACATGGCTGCATAATGGTGCTTCGGGTGTGCTGAACGGTATGTAGGTGCCTGTGTACATTGGCCATATTTAACATGTGTGGTGCTGAGCACTTCCTTTCATGGCGCAATATCTTAAAGCACTTCCAAAAGCAAGGCTGTTATAAGGACTTAAACACAGCAAACGCAAATGATCATATGTGGCTCCTTATTGTGCAACAGGTGCAATGATCTACACCATATGCTAATCTACGCATAGCAGATCACTTCTGCTGTTCTACCACGTCTACAATGTCCTCCACAACCATTGTGTAAAAGTCACCAACTTCAAATACATGCAGAGTTACAACTGCATGCCTGCATTGTGTTGTGGTGGCTGTAGTGAAGGGCTAGGCTGTTGGGTGCATGGCCTATGTCCTATGGCCTTTGGCCATGCACCCAACAGTCTAGGCCTTGGCCACACCCACCACAACATAACAGCGAACATGTAACCAGGTTTGAGAATTCACAAAGGCAACATAGGCACCGGCACTTCTGCCCAACTGCTGCCCCATAATACAGCGATGCATGCAAACATGTTCCAGTTACCATATTCCACACACATGCCATACTGGTTGGCACCCCTACCCACTTCCATCCACAAAGCATTCTATTACTGCCAACCAAACAACAAATTATTGACAACATTGGTCCTGCTCACAATACTCTAGTAAGTGCATAGAACCAATACTGCATAGTGCATGACAACACTTACTAATCTGCGCAATGCAGACTACTGGAGCGCAAACAAGAAGCAGTTCAACCGTACCCTCTTCTATATGGACACTATTCCAACACTGCACCCAGTGGACACGCTACAGCACTGCTCACTGCAGCATCTCCACCCATGCAGCCACAACTATAAGAAGTAACTGCATACAAGCAATAGTGCAAAGTGCAGTACAACATTTACTAATCTGCTCAATGCAAACTATCCAAGCACATATTGCATCCACTTCAACCGTATCCTCTTCCATATGGACAGTATTCCAACATTGCACCCAATGGACACGCTGCAGCACTGCTCACTGCAGTATCTCCAGCCATGCACCGACAAGATGTTCTAACAATCACCACACCCATGGAACCGACAATGTATGCAATCTAGCCAAACCACACAAACAAAGCAACAATGTCAAACCTACTTGCAACCAGTGGACATACTTGTCGGTGCAAGGGCTCCAGCCATGCAACACAACATTTGAAGGTTCTTATGAAGGGCAAACTTTAGCAAATGCAAATGGTCACATGTGACTCCCTAATGTGCAACACGTGCAATGACCCACACCATATGCTAATGTACGCATAGCAGCTCACTTCTGCTGCTCTACCGAGTCTACAATGTCCTCCACAACCATTGTGTAAAGGTCCCTACCTTCGAAGACATGCAGAGTTACAACTGCATTGCTGGATTATGTTGTGGTGGCTGTGGTGAAGACCTAGGCCTAGACTGTTGGGTGCATAGGCCATAGGCCATGCACCCAACAGTCTAGGGCCTTGCCCACACCCACCACAACATAAGAGAGCCATGCAGGCGTACATGTAGCCATGTGCCAGAATTCACAAAGATACATAGGGAGCAGCACTTCTACCCAACCGCCGCACCATAACGCAGGGATGCAAGGACACATGTTCCACTTACCATAACGCAGAAACATACCACAGTGTTTGGCACCACTACCCACTTCGTTTCACTGAGCATTGTATTAAGGCCAACCAAACAACAAAATCTTCACAACATTGGTTCTGCTCCCAACACTGTCCACAATGCAGACTACCCACGAACCAGTTTAACCGTACCCTCTTCCATATGGACACTATTCCAACACTGCACCCAGCAGACACACTGCAGGACTGCTCACTGCAGCATCTCCACCCATACACCGACAACTGTAGGATGTTCTAACAATCGCCACACCCATGCAACCAACAATGTGTGCAATGCAGCCAAACCACGCACAGAAAGCAACAATGTGACACCCACTTGCAACCAGTGGACATACCTTTTCAACCAGTGGACATGTTTTTCCGTGCAAGGGCTCCAGCCATGCACTAAAGGGGCTACAGACTTACCACACACAATACACCATAGTGCATGCTATGTTTAAATGTTCATGTCATGTGGAATGCACTCCCCTTCTGCAATTCAACCTGCAACCACTCATCAAAGAAAGAGATCACTGCTGGAGCTGTCATGCCATAACGAAGACTGCCTGCAATCACCACACAAGGTTCTTGTCTGTTGAGATATGCATGGATACCTCTGGCACACCACTGTCTTCTTCTAATGAGATATATCAGAGGAAGCACTTCTCATTCCCCCACCCTTTCCATCACTTCTTCCCACACCAGATGCCATAAAGTATGTTTTCCAAGCCCTTTCGCAGCCGCATTGTCCTCCGATACAAAATGCCCGCAGTATCGAAAACTTGTGACGCACATCACGTCACTGCACCCTGCAGTGGAATCAAATTTTTTGACCGTGCATCGAACAGGGAAATGGGACGCCAGAGCAGAGTAAGACATGACTAATTTTAGTGGGCACACTGTTACGTACAAGAGCCCCAGCCATGCACACAATGGCGTAGGTGCTTGGCACACACACCACAACACTATCCTCTGATACACCATGGCAGTGTTTCCCAAAAACGTTGACGCACAGCACGCTTCCCTCCAGCCATATATATAATGTAATAAATGTAATAAAAATACAACATTACATGCTACAACTACGCAGATGATACTCAAAACATCTACAAAATCAAAGACACCGATGCCGATCATTCAACTCTAATCGACTGCCTGAAAGAAGACTTCATTTGGATGAATGCCAACAACCTGAAAATCAACCCAGGAAAGACAGAAATCATGATCGTATCCAAAGACCAAGAGAACGAAACCACCCTCCCATGGCCTACGGAAATGGGAAATGCACCAACGAAGGTAGTAAAAAATCTGGGAGTTCTAATGGACAACACCCTAACCTTAGAACCACAAATAAATGCAACAGTGAAGAAATGTTTTCCTCCTCCACATGGCAAGAAGAATTCTACCTTTCCTCTCCTTCATGCACAAAACACTCACTACCGTCGCCCTAATCATGTCAATAATCTACTATGCAAACAGCCTCTACCTCGGAATACCAGAACACCTCCTGAAGAAACTGTAACAGATCCAAAATGCAGCAGCAAGACTACTCCTCAAACTATCCAGAAGAGACCACATCACCCCAGCCCTAAAAACACTACACCGGCTCCCAGTTAAACTTCGCATCACCTTCAAAACAATGTGCATAACACACAGGGCAATCAGTGGACAAGGAGCAGAATCCCTACAAAAGAAAATAACAATCTACAAACCAACAAGACCCCTCCGATCAAGCAACGAAATCCGCCTGGAAATCAAACCATACCTTAAGAAAGAACTTGGGGGCACCTCCTTCTACCACTTAGCCGCAAAAACTTGGAACAATATCCCAAAAGAAATAAGAAACACTGAAGATCACCTAAAATTCAGGAAATCACTAAAAACCTGGCTCTTCAACACCACTGACTCAAACTGAAAACCAAAACAGAGAAAAGGATGACTAAACTGGAAAGGACACGGACAGCCCCAGAAATGACGGGGAAGCTCCCATGGCACCTGGACGGGTGACACCGGTTAGACTTGAATTCAGGGGACACGCATGGAGACCGAGTCAACTACTCCACCCATCTCTTAGTTACCACCAGGTACCACAGTGTTGTGGAATTGCAGAGATATTGGCAATTAGCACACAACCTGACTTGTTGACATTGGCAGGTGCACAGGCCACAGGAGTATGAAGGGAGGACCGGTGGGGCTATGAGAGAGCCTGTTAGAGGCGGGGACAGAGGAGTAAGGAACCTTGAATGTCAGAAGGACCCAGATCAGGACAGGCGCATTAGGGGAGACTACACAAGCCCAGCCCCTCAATTCAGGATAGAGGTGCCAACTAACCAACTCCACTAACAATTTCCCCTCTGCATACACCTCTCACATTCCAAACCAACACAACCAAAACCTACAGCACAACAAACCGCACAAACTTCACTACATTGCAACAACAAAACAAAAAAGACACATAGACTCGCACAACAGTACACGACGACTACCGGCCGCAAACACCCCAGGCCCAGCCAACTGACCCACCGGGCTGAGGCCGCCAACAGCACATCACTGCTCTCTTGCACTTTTCCTGCTTCCTCCCACTAACTCAACCTCCCCTCCTCTTTCAGAGCCGCCAGAGTGCCAGTGGACCACTCCGGTGGTGATAGTGCGCGGTACAAATGTCCTTTAACATTAACAACCACCGGCCGCTTCCAAAGTTCGCCGACAGCACGGCGTAATGCAAGCCAATGAGACTTCTGTCTGCGGAGTGAGCAGTGAAATGGGTCCGCGGATCGCAGCCAGATATCACACATTTTTTGAGACGTACATTTCAGTTCTTTGCAACAAAAGTACTGGTCGGATTTTCAGCAAACACACAAAAGTACGCTTTCTGCCCCATGCGCCCGCTCCTGCCGCACATTTTGTGCAAATCCGTCCAGCCGTTTCGACATGTAGCTGTGAGGAAAGTTTTTCCCCATTCAGTCGATGGAAAATAAAAAATATGGCACCCCCCTTTAACTTTGCCCCCCCTGTACGAAACCTCGCCAAACTTGCCGAAAGAATTCAGAGTGGGCCATATACTTTTTTTGCCAAGTTTGGTGAGGATTCCTCCGGGGAGAGCAAAGTTATAAGCCGCTGAAAAATTGGTCTTCCAATGGGTTTAGCAACTGAACCATAACTACACGGCTGCTACAGCGGACCGTGTAATATGTATACATATGTCTTGGGTATGCTATGCATAAAGTAGCACTGCCCTCTTAGAAAAAGACAGTTTCCTGGAGAAAAAGGTTTCCATTTGAGCTAATATGCATATATATATATCTTAGTTTCCATCTGATTTTTCCTCGTTCTTTTTCATTCTTCAGATGGTTCCTCTGCTTGACTTTCATTTGGCTCCTCAATCAGTCGGAACATGTATCTGGGTATGTATATATACACACACACACACACACAGGGAGTAATTTACTTAAAAAGGAAGAAAATAAACAGGTTTTTGTGAAATGGTGAAAATGTTGTCTGTTATAATTGTATGCAGTTGTTGTTTTTGTCAATTCCGTGTAAATCTTCCAGGGAAATTTGTGTGTAAAAAACACTGAACCTCTTTGTCTTTTTTATTTGGTAGTAATTAAGTCCCTCAACTTACAGCCTGGAGGCAAGAGGGGAGTCCAGGGGGGATCATCGGGACCCCAGAAAGAAGGAAGAAAGGGGCTGCAGTACCACACCACCAAACCGAAGATGGAAGAGGAGGCTGAAGTGCCCACTCCCTAATGAAGGAAGAAAGGGGGTGCCATGCTACACCCCCCAATGAAGAGATGGAAGGGGAGACTGCATCACTGTAAATCACTCTAAACAGGTCTGATGCATGCAGCTAAAGCTGCAAACAAGGGTTCATCCGACTCTTCCACAAAATATACGCTATATGCTAAATCACTGTAAACAGGTCTGCTGCATGCAGCTAAAGCTGCAAACAAGGGTTCATCCCACTCTACCGCAAAATGCCACAGCATGGCAACACAGTGCTAAATCACTGCAAACAGGTCTGCTGCATGCAGGAAACCTTATAGCTGGAAACAATTGTCGACCCACTTTTCCACAAAATGCCACAGCATGGCAACACAGTGCTAAATCACTGCAAACAGGTCTGCTGCATGCAGTTGTCATGGTATTTAAAGATGCGGAACACTCCAAACCAGGACTCTTTCTACTGCCCAGGGATGCGGCACACAATAAAAATGCTTTTAAGTTTATTACATTCAGATTCTATTTTTGAGAAGGCAGCCAACCTGTCTCACACCCCACTTGAGGTACACCCTGTGTCGCAATGGACCATGAACCAGGCCGGTGTGTAATAATGAAATATTTATTTATTTTTAATTTTGAATAAAATCAAACACATTCAATATAGGGCAGCAATCACCATTGTGGTAATAATTACACAGCAAAATTATAGGATACACTTAATTTAACCTTCTAACATCAGACACATCAATGCAAATATGAATGAAAACCAGATCACCTTTGGGAATACTTTTAAATGGGACAACTATTATGCATTCCCCCTGCAACACTTCCTCAAACCCCTGTTAACCACGCTTTGTGTTGTGGAGAGGAGTAGCAAGGAGTCAGGTATACTAGGCAAAAATCGGATTGAAAATCCGACCTACCACCCCTGAATAGGAGGCCAAAATTGTATTGTACCATTGAAAAATGAGCAAAATAGCACTCGGAATTCACTGAATAGTTATTTTACATGTGTGGTTGAATGAATGAGACACAAAATTGGTGTGGCTGTACTAAAGAGGCAAGGAAACCTACAAGCTACAAGGCAAGGCACTAAACAACATGTATACAGGTTAGAAAATCGACTTTGGGAAGGAAAAACGGTGCAGCAAGAATCACACGTGGCAAAATTGCAATTTCTTAGTTTCACAGGTTTAAAATAGCAAAACGGCTTAGAAAATGAGCTAAACAGACAAAATCGAAAATCAGTTTTACTGATAGGGTACCAAGGCAGATAACAGGTATGATACTATAGTGAAAGGGTGACCCTGGATGGGTGACAGTATGGGATTCTTTATAGGAACGAAAAATCTGATTTTAAACTGGAAACATTTTCATAGGCAACTTGGTTTTGCTAGAAAAATGATTTATTCTACTCTTACGATATTTTAGTGGCTAGATATTTAAAGAAAGACACGGTACGTGAGGAGGTTAATTTGCAAGGTTAACATATCCACCCCGCGTTCATTTCTATGGGAAATTACTTAATTTATCCAACATAGGACTTACACAACAGACTGAGATGATTTGGGAAGAATTGCGCTAACAAATGGAGACTAACACAGATTTTTCTAAGGACACACAAAGGATTTAAAAAATGTAAGAAGTTACTAGGATACTTATAGGATTTCTTATAGGGTTCCTTATAGGGTTTCTTAGAGGGTTGGACGAATTGCAAGGTAGCAGAATGGTGTATACAGCTTTTGTGTGTTACTGTGGAGGGTAATACTTACAAGAAGCACTTGAATTACGCGGCTAGGCTCTCCTCTAGGGACACAGCGAGGCAACCGGGTCTGGTCTCAGTGGAAAATGGGTGCATCAGCTGGGCAAAGACAGGTCTGGTCATGGGATGCTCCCAAGGGGGTCTGCAGCCTTTCCTCCTTTCTCCCTGAAGTATTGGGATTTTTGTAGGGTTTAATTCTGGATAAGTGGTTCTGCCTGGATAGGAGGTTCTGCCTGGATCTGCTACCTCTGGCCTGGCTCTGGAGTCTGGAGTCTTGCAGGGTGAATATGGAATGTCTGGATTTCTGGATGTTGAGTTGGATTTTTGATTCTTGGATTTTTGAATGTCCTGAATCTTGAATGTCTCCTCCTTATATGGGCCGGATGACATCAAAGGATTTTTACTATGTGGGAGGAAATAACAGGGACATACCTCTCAGATAGGATAGGTCAGGCTGTGGATGTCGCCGACTCCCTGTAAGCAGATTGGACCAAGGGTAGTGACATCAGTTTTAGGGTAGCTGTTTTATGAGGTGCTTTGTTATACCACAGTTACTTTTGCCAAAATCAGTTATGAAACAAACCCTTATATTTACAATTGTTATCAATTGTTATCCTCCTGAAAATCAGATGGCCAGACCCCATATTTTGCAAGGAGCATGCCATTCCAAATCCCAGGTTTGTACAATGCTTTTTTGTCCTTCTGGCAATCTTTCGCAATGTCTATGCAAAATATTTCCCCTAAAATTCTAAAAATGGATACACAGAAGCTGATCAATGTTGGGCATATTTGCATCAACTTTCATAACTGTGCCATGTACTCTTTCTTCAGAAATGCCCCTTTAATGCCATTCACGTTCCCCACATGCTAGGATAACCCACATAGTCTCCTTTTAATTGTGCAAACATTATATTAAAAACCATAATAATTTCACATTACAGTGTTTTCAGATTGCGGAAATAAAAAGTCTTTTAAATCAAGTGGGCTGGCTTTGTTCCCAAAAGTGGGCAGTCTTTCCAACCCCTCAGCCAAAATGTCGTTCACTGGTCAACCTTGCACAGAGGTTGCCATGGATTCTCCTTTGAAGTCTTTCAGTTTGAATACAGGGGATTTCACACTTCTGAGGCAAACACATGGATTGGCTTCCTCCTTTGTTCTTAGGAGCATCTCTGCCATGCAGGCTGAGACACACTGTAATATCACACCTGGCAGCCCATAGAACAAGGCCCCTGCCCTGGCAGTATCAAAATCACGGGGAGGTGCAAAATTTGGCCTTTAAGCTGGTCTAACTGTAATGCTAGGCTGTTGAAGTTCTTTTTGTAAAGAAAATTAAATACACAGAGTTAAATATACTTATAGTTTTGCAGCTTTTCTTCCCCAAATGTACAGTTGTGTTTCAAAGCATTTACAGTATTCTTTCCCATTTAGCTTCCATCATGTCCTTCCATTTCTCTGCAAGGCAAAGTAACACAGGTTAATTTTATTTTTGTATCCATTTAAAAATGCAGTTTTCCTTGTATTTTGCGGTCTGAAAGCTTTCAGAGCTCTGGTTAATTTCTGTACACAAGGATATGTTCAAGAAATGGGTTATTTGAAACTGACGCCAAGCAAAGGGAGAGAAAAAGCTTCTTTTGAAGATCTTTGCGTAATGCTCAATGAACTTCCTACTGTAGTTAGTCAATCCAAGGCGGCTTCTTAGCTCACGCAGAGTTGTGGGGTCTTTCAGTTTTAGTAGTGCTTTCACTTTCTTCATGTGGGGACAGAGACCCTCAGGGGTTATTTCATGTCACAAGAACTTGACACGGGCCCTGCACCACTTTGCCTTCTGGAAGGACAGTTTTGCTCCGGCAACTGGGTCAGAACCTAGCGGATTTCCGCTATGTGTTCCTCCACAGTTGAGCTTTTAATCAAGACATCATCCGCATAGGCCAGGTTACCCCTTTCATCCAAGTCGGACATGGCCTTGTGTAGGAAGAAATTGAATTTGTTGCCAGAGTTTATGTATTCAAAGGGAGTACAGGTCCAAGTATACTGCTGCCCCCGAAGGTAAAGGCCAGCTTGTTTTTGTCCTCCCTACTGACAAGCAGGGTCCAGTATCGATTTTTCAGGTCAATAGCAGTATACAACTGTGACCCCTGGATCTGGGCCAGCCCTTGGTCAGTGTAGGGAAGAGCCCATTGGGACATGTGGACCCGTTTGTTCAGCTCCCTAAGGTCTGCGCAAAGTCTCCATTAGCCATTTTTTTTAAATGCCCTAGCACCGGATTATTAAAGGTGCTGTGGACTGGAAGAATTATCCCACGGGACTCTAGGTTTTTGATAATTTCTGTCAGGGACTCCATAGACGCAAGAGGCAAGCGGTATTGCTTCACGAATACAAGTGTCATCCCAGGGTCCGTGGGAATTAAGGTACTATGTATCTCGGTGCAACCACAGTCGTACGAGTCCAACACCTTTTTCAACTTTTGCTTCTGTTCCTCAGTCTGACAGGCATCAGTGAGGTTGACCCGCTCTTCAACCCTCTGCCTGAAGCCTGGAAATACTTTAGGATTCGGGATCTCAGCGGCCTCCTCCAGCTGGGTGGTGAGGTCTCTGGTTAAGGTGTTGACCTGGACAGAGGGTTTCAGGTAGGATAGGCAATCATTGTGGACCTGGAATATCACCTCATCCTTCCTGATGTCACAGGTCACCTCTTCCCCCCGTGAGGGCAGAAAGAGTACACCAGGAAATTCCCCCTTGCTGGGTGAAGATTCTTTCTGGTGGTATGCCATTGTCATTGTCATGGTCATGGTCATAGCAGTCATTGGGGATTGGTCCTATAAATTCATTTCCTAAGTCCATGGAAAAATGCTGGTCAACCGCCATTCCAATGATGGTGCCTGTGCCCAGAGTGATACTCCTATTGTTGCTGTTATCCGCCACTATTGGAATGGTGTTGCGTTTTACATTGACTAATGGTCGAGGTTTTAACCCCAACTCCCTGCTGTTAGAGATGGCCATTGAGGTGTATATATGCATCTGGATTTTGTAGTTTCTGTCCTCTCTTAATTTTTAAGTCAAATGGGAATTGTCGGGTCAATCCTGGGATGGTGACCTCCTCTCCAATTTGAACTTCAACCACATATGGCAGCAATTGGGCTGACTGAAATGCTTTTTCAGAATTATCGAAGCCCATAGGGTTGCCCCACAGTCAGGACCGGGCCTTGTAATTTATAAGGTCCAAATTAATTGCAAATCGATTGAGAATGTCACTGCCTAAATAGAATGAAGCAGGGACACCTCGCACGACCCAACAATTATGCTCTATGCTTTTGTCACCCATGGAAATTATGAGCATACACTTGCTAGGCAGGAGATGTTTGGAATTGGGAGTTGCCAGGCCCATTTCCCACTTATCAATCAATTTAAATGTGGGAAGGTGTGGGATCTTTTGGGAGTTTCCTGAACAGTGCTTCGCTGATGAAGCTCTTATCATTATTCAGGCACACTCTGGTGAGAACAGGCTCCTTCCGTGCATTTAACTGAATAGGGAGGAACAACTGTTCTATTATTTTCTGAATGTCAGCTAAGCTTTGAGCTGGTCTTTCATCACTTTTGACTATAAGATTTGGATTTTCAGATTGGGAATTGGTATAAAATTTCGGAGTAGTACCTTCCTGTGTGGAATACCACTTGAAACTGGAAGGAGGGTTGATTTTCAAGAATGGCAAGGAGATCCTATCAGCAGTTTGTTGTCCTACAGCAATTACTGTAATGTCAGGTATTTGATTATTTTGGAAATTAAACTGAATTTGATCAGATTAGTGTGCAACCATTTGTGTGCAAAGCCATTTAAACTAACATGGTTGACACTTTGTTTTAATTTTATTGGCTGGTCAGTCTGAGTCCAGAGGATCTTATTTACACAGTCTATCAGGGGAGACAACGTCCGGAGGAGGTCATTACCTAATAGACATGGCCCCCCCTCAAGTTACGACTATAATCGGGTGCTTCACCTTATGCCGCCCAATTTTAATTTCCAGATCCTCAGTCCCCTTGATGGGAATTTCATTCCCGTCAAAGTTCCGGAGTTGTCCAGGGAGAGGCTGAGAGGGATCTGGTGTCCCTCGCCCCCCTTCCTGAATTTAGTTGCTCAAAGGCCCTTTTGGACAGAAGAGTGGCTTGGGATCCATTGTCCACCAGTGCTAAAAATGCACACTGCTCTTGCACTCTGTACCATATACTGTACCACTGGTTTGTTTCAAGTTTGTAAATATGCTTCTTTCTTATGTACTGTTGTTATTCTGTAAAGCGCTTTGGAGTAAAGCGCTATATAAACTCAATAAACATAAACATATACATAAACACTCGGACGGGGGGTAGAATCTACCTTCTTTCTCCTCCAATGGCAAAGGTAATGGGCATGTTGGGCAAGCTGGGCAATCAATTTCTTTATTTTAGACTTCGACTCTGTGGGTTTTTGGACAGTTTTCCGTGCCGGAGTCTGGGAATCTGTAACAAAAATTTGGCATCCTGAAATATGTGGGATTTTGAAATCCCCTCTCTCCCTTAGCTCTGTGCTGCCCCCTTTTACCTGGTGGCAATCACTAGAACCAGTTCGTGGAGAACATCCCTCCATCAATATTTTGTTCTCTAGATGACAATTCTGGTGTTCAGGGATGGGTGATTCTGAATCAGTCCCCACACCTACCCAGTCTAAGTTCTGGTCTCTTGGGACCCATTTTTCTTTGGGAGGAATTCCCCCATCCCTGAAGGAGACGACTTTCTTCCCAGAATCCTCCAAGGATTCTTCCTCTTCAATCTGGAGGACACTGACTTTTTCCACAAAATTGGTCGTTTTGGTTTCTTTGTTTCTCCTACCCACCCTCTCTTCCCTGGGTTGCAGGTTTTTGGGGGCAAGAGATTTTAGTTCCAGTTCTGGGGTGTCCAGGGGCTTTTCATGGATGAGGAAGGAAGCTTCCTCTAGGGCTTTGCACGCCCCTTCCTCCCGTGCCTTCCCCTCTGGAACCGGTGGGTTGTCGGGGTTCTCTCCCCGTCATTGTTCCAGGATGCCAGACCCTTGGTTTGAGGGGTTCTGAGCCGCCACGTTCATCTGAGGGTTCTGTTGAGCCCTCAACAGGCGACTCAGATCCTGAGTGAGGTTCTGGACCTGGCACTCCATTTGGGACACCCGCTCTGGCTGGTATGGGGGTCTTTGATCAAACATAGTTTGTTCTAGGGAAGGGTAACTATCCCTTCTCGCAGAGTACACTGGGTACTAGGGATTCCCTTGGTAACCCTCCACCCTTGGCTGCCCCTCTCCCGGATTGGGTGGTCTGGAATCCAGGAGAGAAAGGAAGGTTGTCCTGTGGGTTGGAGTTTGGAAGGTACTGGGGGAAGAAACTTAACCCAGGATTTGGAGGATTACTGCCCTCCTGAGGGAAGTTGGGAAGGAAGTTTCCTGGGGCAGTACATACCTGGTTGTATCCCCCCTTGGTCTGAGGGAGTCCACACATACCCCAAGATAGGTCTGTTGCCCTTATACCTAGGACTGATATAATTAGTATAGTTAGAGGTCACATTGGTGGGATAACCTACCTGACTACCACCTGCTGCTGATTGATCAGATGGCCTTCTTTGCCTTGGATTTGGCTGGTTTTGGGAAGGTATGTTTTTAGCATCCCCTCATTTCTAGGTCCAAAATGGGGGCAACCTTCACCTGCGCCACCTTAGCAGCAGCGGGGGTGTTGGTTGGTTTGGGTTTTTTTGTTTGGTTTTTGCTTTCTGCAGGTTTTTGGACATCATAGATCCAGATAGCCTGCTCTATTACCCAGTCCAGGGTCCTGTTGTATTGAACATTTCTTACCAGCTGTGTCATTATATATTTTGGGAGCGCATGAAAATAGGTGGTTATAAATTCTCTACTATTCGTGTGCACCCGCCTGCTAGTTTGCACAAAGGGACTTTTTCTCTCCTTTACAAATTCTCTTGAGGCCTGATCCTCTCCGCACTGCAGATTGTAGGCCGCTTTACAAGCCACCTGGGGGTTTCTGTGGATGGAAAAATGATTCAAGATGGCCACCTTATAGGTGGACCACCTTGAATGGTTCGGGTCTTCCAGCCCAGCAAACACCTTGGAGTACTCCGGAGAGAACGTCCATTTGGCATAGTCTGTGCAATTCTGGCTATTTTTGATGTTAAAAGAGTCCATCATCTGTTCATATCGCTCCAGATGCTCCCAGACAGAATATTTTGCATTTTTGTGATATAGGGTCATACAATTCCTAAAAGCCTTAATCTGCCTAATGGGGTCTTTCACCAGAGCTCTATTTTGTTTATTGGCCTTCTTTTGCCGCTTCACCTGAGTCCATTCGCCCTCAGACTTAGAGCTGCTACTGTTTGAGGACCCCTTGTTATCTTCGAGGCGCTCCCTGATTCTTTGAGCTTATTAGTTGTTCTCAGAATGGTAGGGCCTAGTTCCTTCTACCTTGTTGTACCTTGGGCTCTCTGGGTCACTCCCCTTGCACTCCCTCTTTCACACAAGTGAGTGGTCTTCTGATTCCTCTCTGCTTCCAGGGTTGGTGGAGAATCCCCCCCACTGTCCTGATTGGGTGGAGGTTTTTAATAATAATAATTATTTAATGTGGTATAGAATGAAAATAAATTCAAGCTTTACACATATTACAATTTACAAGTTACAAAACATTATACTTGAATCATAAATATACACAAATATGTAGAAACATGAGTGAATATCAAATATAAAAACAGCAACTAAAAAGGAACAGTTACACAACAACTTTCCTTATAAAATTTACAAACGATCATACCGGAGTATATTACAAAGGCCAACTTGTGTCTAAGTTGGAGTTGAAATGAGTATATTTAAAAATATAGCAGATTTCTATCTCAAATAAGGTACTCTATGGATTCCTTGATCTCCTCAATATTGGGATAGTTCCAGTCCACACTCCAGATCAAGTTCGACCTGTTGCCAGATATTGTAAAGTGCAATGAATAAGTGCATATTGCTGGTGTTAGTGCAATAGAGCCAGAAAGACATTTTGCGTATAGTTGCAAAATCATGTACGAATTCTCCCAAGTGATGTAGAATTGTATCCTTCAGTATCTGGCATTCAGTGAGAAGATGTCTGGCTGTCTCTAGGCATTCTGAGGATTTACAGAGACGGCATGTACGCTCATCAGCCGGGATATTCTCCCATGCACCTCTAATATACAGAGTAGGCAATTGCTCTAATCTAAACAAGATGATGAAGCGTCTGAGTCTTCTAGAGGAGCAGAGGTATAGGTAGGCTTGAGGTTTCATGAAATTATACAGTCTATATTTCACAAAATGATAGGTCTTAAGGCTACTTATGTGTGCAAAATTCTCAAGCAAATCCTAGAGGTCTACTTTTTTTCCTAGTGCATTTAAGGTTTCCTTGGTGACAGTTGCCCCTCTATGTGTCCATCCAATGTCTAAGAAAAATTTAGTCATATCTTTATGTAGGGGCGAAGTAGTATATTTTTTGGTCACCTCCTGATGGATCACAGTTAATAAGGGGTTAATAGAGCCACCTATCATCTTAAGGTGGAACCCTGCTCTTTTCCTCAGTACCATTGCTTTCAAAGAGGGGAGGCCCAATTCAAGTCTAATCAGGGCCATCGGTACCACAGGGGGTAACCCCAATATCCGTCTCCAGAACTTGCCCTCCAGCACTTGCAGCCACGCGAGATCCATTGTATGCAGTGACTCAAGGCCATAGATGATCATGGGGGCAAACACTTGGATGTAAAGATGACGCGTCCCCCAAAGGGTAAAACCACCCTGCTTGTTTGTAAAAGAGGAAATTAGTGAGGTGACTTGCGTGGCCCTAGTGATTCGACCCTGTCTACAGAGTGAATAATCGCCAAGGGGCTCAATTTCGACTCCTAAATAACGATATGATGGAGCATAGGGTATGAGATTTCCGTGTACTATCAAATTCACGCGCGATACTCTTCTCCTAGTGAATTTTAGCACCTTTGCCTTGTCCAGATTAATGGTCAAGCCATTTATCCTGACATAATCCCATAGGGTAGAAGCAGAACGCCTCAAACCACCTATGGTATTATCAAAGACAACCAGATCGTCCGCGTATGCTAATACCGCGGACAATACTTCACCTACTTTAGGAGGGCAGTTATCAACCTCGGCTAACACTGCAGGGATGTCGTACACATAAAGATTATAAATGAGGGGTGCTGTGAAGCATCCCTGCTTTACCCCACTATCTTGGATCACATTTCGGGTCATGTTTCCTTCCTGATTCAATCTAAGGCACGCCGTAGTATTTTGATGGAGTAATCTTAGATAGTATAATAGACCTGTCGGGCATCCCAATTTCTCTAGCTTGGTCCATAACCTCACTCGAGGGATGGAGTCAAATGTGGCCTTAAAATCGATATACAGGGCGTACAACGGGGGCTGCTCCTTACTAAGTGCCCGTGTACGGAGTATATCCATGACCAAAAGGTTATGTGAGGTGGAAAAGTCCCGCCTAAAACCGCATTGAAATCTGCTGAGTATTTTGGAATTTTCTACCCATTTCTGCATCTCACTAAGCAATAGTGAGGCAAACAGTTTACCTGAGATATCTAGCATGGATAGAAGCCTGTAATTATTAGGGTCAGTACGGCTTCCTTTTTTAAATACAGGAATGAGAATGTCTGTTTGCCAGGACCGGGGAATTATCCCCTGCTCTAAGATCTTATTGAAGAGTAGGGAGAACAAGTCAGCCCAGAATAGAGGATGGCTCTTGATCACTACATTAGCTAGCCCGTTGGGTCCAGGGGCTCTAGAGGACTTAAGGGCAACTATTTTATTCCGTATTGCCTCTGCTGAGACATCGAAAGGCAGCTGGGTAGGGGCCTTCTCCGAAGATCTATTCAAGGTTTCTACTCCTCCTGAGTTTCGGCCTAATAAGAATTTTTCCCATGTCTCCTTACTTATTGGATTGAATAAGGGGCCTTTGGCCTTCTCTCTGTTCTCATTTAGGAGTGACCAAATGCCGCGGGAATTTCTAGAGCAGATAGTTTGTACCAACTGCTGATGTCTAATGTTTTTCTCTGTTGTCTTAATGTTCTTGATATCTGCTCTATATCGGTTTTTAATTTTTCTTAATTTCTCGCGGTACAGGGCTCCAGGTAAGTTCATCGATTTCAGACCTCGAATATCCGCTCTTAATCCTCTCTTAGCATCCCTAATTTCCCTGTTAAACGGAAGTATAACCCCCCCTGTTTTTAGCATATGTCCCTTGTTAGCCGTGGCATGCTGACCTGAGAATCTGGATATCCAATCTTCAATCTCATTTATCGTCATAAGTTTGAAGTCACAGAAGCCTAGAACTGAAATAGGTTCAAGAGCTTCAGTAGCCAATCTATGTTTCTCTCAGACCACACTATTCTGGATCCTGCGCAGTTGGCTTGGATGCTACCCATGTTCGAAGGCGCGGAGGTAGGGATGGGGATGCGAAATGTGCACTGCAGCGACGCATGGTCGCTTGATTCGTTAGGCTTCACGGACATGTCGACTACTCTAGTCTGCAGCTCGGGGCACATAAATAGGTAATCTAATGTGCTAGATGATAATCCATTAGACCAGGTGTGTTTCCCCGGCCGGTCTCCCAAAGTACGGCCATTAATCATGGCCATATCCCAAGCTCCAAACAATTGCAGCCAGCCTAATCCTTCAGCCTCCCTCTTTCCATGGGTCATTAAACACCTTGCACTGAGATCAGGATTAGAGGATATGAGTGTTTCATCTATCATCTGGCAATTGAAATCCCCCATGACCACCACAGCGACATTGCCCGTTCTCAACCACCAAGAGGACAATAAGTCCTGTATTGCCTCTTGTAGTGAGTCACGAACCAGCTCTCCTGGGGGGTTATAAAGATTAATTAGAAGAAACCTTCCCAAACCATTTTCATCATTATATTCGGCTTCTACTGCCAAAAGCTGCTCTTCAGCTTTACACTGAATCTTACGGGACGCGATCGTATTCACTACCCCAGTTAGTAAACCACCATATGGGCGACCCTTGCTGCCCCGTTTAGCCACCGATTGATGCATAACAAAACCATCTAGTAATAATGGGTCAAGAGACCATGTCTCTTGAAGACAAATGCAGCTATATTGAGACAGTAGGTCTACAGAGCCCTCCGACCTCAAAAGATGAGAAAAGCCTCTGCAGTTCCAGGAAAGTAGTGATAAGCATCAATGGTTCTTTAACAGTTGCGGAATGGATTCTAGGAGCGACTTCAGAACTTGCTGTATTTCAACCAGAGCAGGGTTTTCCCCTCCCCCAGATTTAAGACAATAGCCGCAGGAGCTGTTGTCGGAGTGTCTTCTGGGTCAGGCAAAGGGACCTTCTCCAGTGGGTCCACATCAATATCAATGTCCACTGCTATCAGATCTTCTTTGTATTTTCTTATTAATTGCGCCGTAGTCGGAAAAATACAATGTATGGCAGAGACATTGGGATTTGGGCCCTCCAGGCGTTCCATAAATAGAAAATCCTCAGATTTTAAGACACGGAGTTGAGGTATATGATATAGTCTTGCTAGTAACTCCGAGCGTGCTAGCCAGGGATTTTTGCCACTGGGGTACAAGTTCTTGATAAAGCAAATACGATTCGTGTTTATGTCATTCACTGACCTCTTCTAGTCCGATGATGAGGGCTCGACAGATTCTTCTAGCGCCCGTATCTCAGGGATATGATCCAGCTGTATATGCATACTGGATTCCAGATCAGGCTCAGAAAACATCACAGATACTTCATTTACGTCCACTCCAGTGGGCTTCTCTTCAAGTATCAGCCAGTCTGATAAAGGGCCTTTTGCCATAGCCGCCCATTGGGCTGCTCTCACCATTCTTTTCCTGGCCTTTTTTGAACGGGTCTCAGGTGCTGGTTTAGGTCCTGCTATAGGCGGTTGGGCACATATTGCAGCTGACTTATTTTTCAGTGCCTTTTTTGCCAATCTACGTTGTTTCCGTGTGGGAGGGGACCGGGGACTATGCTCCCGCTCCTGATCGTCTGCCTCCTCTGGGATTATCTCAATTATACTATTGCTGTTAGGTACATGTTGCACCTCGCCCTCTTCCATCACCACTTCCTGCTCGTCAATCTCATCAGCTATATGTAATGCATCTGATAGATTAGTTTCTGCCTCTTCTCGAGGGAGGCCCTTAGGACCTAATGCCATAGTGATGGAATTAGTGTTGGCCAGGATACGTCCCGACATCTGTAGGAGTATCTTAAGGGCAAATTGCAGAGCAGCCACCGATGATTGAAGCTCAATTATCTTTTTTGAGCTAGGGTGTTGTTCGATATTATCTTCCATCTCATTGTCCGGTTCATCCTCCATCGACGCCATTACTAGATTAGGAGAAGCAGACAAGCGTCCGCTGCTTCCCACAGCATTATGCTCCCCCATGACGCTATTCATGCTGTTTTCTTTTAAAGGGGTTATACCACTAGATAACCTCAGGGGAGTTTGTGTCCGCATCCCTCTCTGTATAGTCAGACAGAGATCTAGGAGGGAATTGTTGTCTATGTCGTCGAAATTGGAGGTATTTAAAGAAATGCCATCATTATGTATCGGTGCTGCCGTTACCTCGATTACAGTGGAATTGGTGGCCGGGGGAGGATTCACAGGAAAAAACTCAGTTATGGCCCCTTGCGCCACCGGCAGAGCATATTTGGCATTCTTTTTAGTTTTACCCCCTTTCTTGTGGGACTCCTTAGGTTCCTTTATGGGTTGAGACTTATTTTTGCGTAGATTATATATCGAGTGGGAAGCTCTTCTACCCCGCTGCATGTCTACGTTATAACTCACTTTGATTCAGAGTCCAGAGAGTATAGATCAATCCAGGCATGTGTGGTGAAGAGGGCTGGTGTTGACATGCAGAGATAATTCCCCTTGTTCTGCACTGGTGAGATGAATGGATTTCCCACCTTTTTCTGAGACCCCCCTTACCAGTATAGTGAACCAGGGAGCTTTGAAGCCCGGATCAAAGGCCGAAGACCACAGTCTCAGGGAGATGCTAGCAGGTTCCCCTTCTTCTCCAGTTCGGCTCCAACTTACTTCTAAGGCAATGGGTCGTGCTATCTAAGCGGGACTGCCACCAGCTCAGGTAGCCAGGCCGGAGAAGGGTGTACCTATTCCCAGTGCCACGGCCACACTTATGGGGGACTCACTGCCTCTTCTAATCCCTGCCCCCCTCCTCCTGTCAAGGAGAGAAGCCCACCGGGATAGAGGCACCCAGTGAGTACACACTCTCAAGCTTATTCATATAGTGGGCACTGCTGAGACCAATCCAGGCCGTGCCCACTTCTTTCAGAGGGGCTCCTTTCAGTAGAGGAGCCAATCACCTGGTACCCCAGCAGCTAACTGCGTAACGTGACCGGGTAGGCTGTAGGGAACAAGTGCCGCAGGGAGCCACAGGAAGCCGCCGCGCCATGCCGCGCAATATTTAAATCAGCAGAAGAAATTCCGTGTCTCGGTGTGGCGCGGCTAAGCGGCAAAGCTTCCATGCTTTTCCGTGCCTCCTAGGCTCTCACCTGCTTCTTGTCTGCACTTCTCCCTATGACCTGGGCCTCTCCTTCTCGTTCGCTCCTTCACCCGCAAGGTTTTCCTCACCCGCTCGCTCGCTCATAACTCGAAACGCTCGTAACGAAACGAGAGTCAGATTCGAAGAAAGGACCCACAGACGTGGGTTTGCGTGTCAAGCCGCACCTCTCACTCCAGCAAAACTTCTCACAGAGGCCGCCTCCGACACGATCCTACAGCTTAGCCGCGCCGCTTAGTTGACCACAAATGGAGGTTTTTAGAATGCTCTTTTGGGGCCTCAATTCACGCTCTTTTTGTTCTGCAAAGCGAACCAAATGGTCCCTTTGTAGATTATGGTTCTTCAGGTCTAACTCCCTGAGTATCGGCCATAATATTTTGGAATCTGTACAGGGACGCCTGTTCATCAATCTCTGATGGGTGGTGGCCTGTCTGTTCAATCATGCTGGGCCTACTAAAGTCTGGCTGCATCATGATTCCCGGTTCTTGTGAGCCAGTGGGCATGAAGTTAGCAGTACCTGGTACATACAAGGCTGTAAATGGTTTTGAGGCCCTTGGTACGGAGGGCATCACACTGTGATCAGGGGTGGCCCTGTCCCTCTCTACTTTTTCAGAGTCCATCAAGTTTTGATTTCGCCTGGCATACTCGTTTTCTAACAGCTCCAGTTTCTCCCTTTCAGCCCCTATTTCTTGATGTTAGGCTAAGGCCTGAGCCTTTTGCTCTGCTATCAGGGCTTGACTTACCTCTTTACCTGCTCTTGAGCTGCCACCTGGTTCTGGAGTCCCCTCTTCTCTCCACAGAGGGCCTCATTGTCTGTTAGTACTGCTTGCTGTGTTAATGCTGAGACCATTTTTGTTGCAGGAGATCCATCTCCTGGTTTTGCGCATGTTTAGCTTGGGTGTTCTCTTCTAGAGAACCTTCTACTCGTCTTGTGTGCCCCAATAATTTTTAATGTTCTACTTTTAGTTTGTTTCATTCCTGGAGGTCTAACTCTCTTTTCTGTAAGTCTGTTTTTAAGTTGCACACTTCCTGATATAGGGCATCTTTTTCTTGATACAGGGCACCCCTTTGTTCAGCCAGGTCATCCTGCTGTTGTTTTATTGTACTTAATGTCTGGTGTTCTTGGTTAAATTCTGTCTGGAGGTGGAGTTCTTTACCAATTGATTTATTATTCTCCTCTTCCAACTCTTTTATCTGATTTTGTAACATTGTTATTTGTTCTGAGCAGGCCCTGTTATATTTTAGTTGTTGATTCATTTTCTGTTGACTCCCAGAGAGTCAACCTTTTCGTGCCACTACACTTTTAATGTATCTAATTGGGTCTCTTGCTCTGAATTATTGTGTTGTTGTAGAGTCAAGTCCTCTTTTAGGTGTTTTTCTACATCAGTATCCTGGCCCTTTTGCAATTTCTCTTCTACTAGTTTCAGTTCAGTCTGGATTTGGTTTAAGAGCCCAGACTGGTTTTGTGTAGGTTTTATTTTCTTCATATTTTTCCTCCATAACCGCCATGAGGAGATATATGTGGGCTGGGAGTCGGACCATTTTAATCTGCTCTTCTTTAATACTCAGAGTCATGTATAACTCACTCAAGGCTTGATGTAACAGGCCACCGTCCCGTCACACATCCATGTTCATGGATGTGACCTGTTGCATCACTTCTTCTAACTATGCCTCCTGATCTTGCTCTGCCCATTCCCCTCTAACGAATATGTTATGCAGAAGGTGCTTCCTAGCTTGTTTATCTCCACTGTGGTCATTATTAAGAGTGTTCTTCCTTTATTAAATTATTTATATAAGGGAAAACCTGTATTCTGTTGCTTTTTGTCTAGGTCACGGTTGAGTTTACTTTATATTTACACACAGGCCTGATACTTAGGGTCTAGGTTTTGGGATGGCATTTTACAGTGTAACACAGCTTTCTAACCCCAAACAGTATTACTACCTTTCCTGGGTTAGTTTGCTGTGTTATGCTGTCATGGGTAGAAACACAATCTCAAGCCCGGCACACTCCAGACCAGGACTCTTTCTACTGGCCAGGAATGCGGCGCACAATAAAAATGCTTTTATGTTTATTACATTCAGATTCTATTTTTGAGAAGGCAGCCAACCCGTCTCACACCCCCCCTTGACGTACACCCTGTGTCGCAATGGACCATGAACCGGGCCGGTGTGTAATAATGAAAATATTTATTTATTTTTAATTTTGAGTAAAATCAAACACATTCAATATAGGGCAGCAATCACCAGTGTAGTGATAAGTACACAGCAAAATGATAGGATACACTTAATTGAACCTTCTAACATCAGACACATCAATGCAAATATGAATGAAAACCAGATCACCTTTGGGAATACTTTTAAATGGGACAACTATTATGCATTCCCCCTGCAACACTCCCTCAAACCCCTGTTAACCACGCTTTGTGTTGTGGACAGGAGTAGCAAGGAGTCAGGTATACTAGGCAAAACTCAGATTGAAAATCTGACCTACCACCCTTAAATGGGAGGCCAAAATCGGATTGTACACTTGAAAAATGAGCAAAATGGCACTCGGAATTCACTGAATAGTTATTTTACATGTGCAGTTGAATGAATGAGACAGGAATTGGTGTGGCTGTACTAAAGAAGCAAGGAAACCTACAAGCTACAAGGCAAGGCACTAAACAACATGCATACAGGTTAGAAAATCGACTTTGGGAAGGAAAAACAGTGCAGCAAGAATCCCATGTGGCAAAATTGCTATTTCTTAGTTTCACAGGTTTAAAATAGCAAAACGGCTTAGAAAATGAGCTAATCAAAAATCGGTTTACTGATGGGGTACCAAGGCACATAACAGGTATGATACTAAAGTGAAAGGTTGACTCTGGATGGGTGACAGTAGGGGATTATTTATAGAAAGGAAAAATTGGATTTTAAATGGGAAACGCTTTAATAGGCAACTCGGTTTTGTTAGAAGCATCATTTATTCTACTGCTACTATATTTTAGTGGCTAGATATTTAAAGAAGGACACGGTATGCAAGGAGGTTAATTTGCAAGGTTAACCTATCCACGCCGCTTTCATCTCTATGGGAAATTAATTAATGTATTCAAAGTCGTAAGGACTTACACAACAGACTGAAATGATTTGTGAAGAATTGCGCTAACACATGGAGACTACCACAGAATTTTCTAAGGACAGGGCACACAGAGGATTCTACAGATGTAAGAAGTTACTAGGATACTTATAGGATTTCTTATAGGGTTTCTTAGAGGGTTGGACAAATTGCAAGGTAACAGAATGGTGTATGCCGCTTTTGTTTTTAGTTACTGGGGAGGGTAATACTTACAAGAAGCAGTTGAATTGGGTAATTTGGACAGCTAACCAGGTGTCTGGACAGCGGGACAAGGGTCTGGTAACTTCACAGTAGCTAGGCTCTCCTCTAGGGACACAGCGAGGCAACCAGGGTCTGGTCTCAGTGGACAGCAGGTGCATCAGCTGGGCAAAGACAGGTCTGGTCACGGGATGCTCCAAAAGGGGTCGGCAGCCTTTCTTCCTTTCTCCCTTATTTATTATTAGTATTTTTGTGGGGTTTAATTCTGGATAAGTGGTTCTGCCTGGATAGGAGGTTCTGCCTGGATAAGAGGTTCTGCCTGGATCTGCTACCTTTGCCATGACTCTTGAGTCTGGAGTCTGGCAGGGTGAATGTGGAATGTCTGGATCTCTGGATTTTGAGTTGGATTTTTGAATCTTGGAATTTGAATGTCCTGAATCTTGAATGTCTCCTCCTCATATAGGCCGGATGACATCATAGAATTTTTACTATGTCGGAGGAAATAACAGGGACATACCTCTCAGATAGGATAGGTCAGGCTGTGGATGTTGCCGCCTCCCTGTAAGCCGATTGTTCCATGGGAAGTGACATCAGTTTTAGGGTGTGTGTTTTATGAGGTGCTTTGTAATACCACAGTTACTTTTGCCAAAATCAGTTATGAAACAAAACCCTTATATTTACAATTGTTATCCTCCTGAAAATCAGATGGGCAGACCCCATATTTTACAAGGAGTGGATACACAGAAGCTTATCAATGTGAGGCATATTTGCATCAACTTTCATATCTGTGCCATGTACGCTTTCTTCAGAAATGCCCCTTTAATGCCATTCACGTCCCCCACATGCTAGGATAACCCACATAGTCTCCTTCTAATTATGCAAGCATTACATTGAAGACCATCATAATTTCACATCACTGCATTTTCAGATTGCGGAAATAAATGTCCTAATATAAAAAGTCTTTTAAATCAAGTAGGCTGGCTTTGTACCCAAAAGTAGGCAGTCTTTCCAACCCCCCAGCCAAATGTCTTTCACTGGTCAACCTTGCACAGAGGTTGCCATGGATTCTCATTTGAAGTCTTTCAGTTCGAATACAGGGGATTTCACACTTCTGAGGCAAACACATGGATTGGCTTCCTCCTTTGTTCTTAGGAGCATCTCTGCCATGCAGTCTGAGACACCCTGTAATTATCACACCTGGCAGCCCATAGAACAGGGCCAAGCCCTGGCAGTATCAAAATCACGGGGAGGTGCGGAATTGGGCCTTTAAGCCAAACTGGTCTAACTGGAATGCCTGCCTCAGCTAGGCTGTTGAAGTTCTTTTTGTAAAGAAAAGAAAATACACAGAGTTAAATATACTTATATATTTTTCTCTGTAATGTGTACATTCTATTCTTTTTGTTCCAGAGATACTGACTTTGTATGTTCATCTTTTGGAATGCCATAATGTTTCCAGTCAATTAATATTTACTCACACAGGCTCAAAATAGGTATGAATATACGTGACTTATATATCAGCAGTTTCTATAAAGATTAAAGGAATAACAGATATACAGTTCGTTGAACGTACCAACTATTACTCTAAAATGGCCACCGCACATTTCTATGCGTATGACGTCATCGCAGCACGTTAATGCGATGACGTCATCACGCGCGACGCGGAACGGCATACAAATAGAAGGATTTGACAGTGCCTGATCCATCCAGTATCGTGGAGGAATCAAGGCAATCGTACCTTGTGAATGGACCCGAGCAACTAAAATATAGGTAACACTTAGACTGTGGATTCATCCACCCCATTTTTTGAATTCAGGATTTTGGTATGCCTTAAATTATTAGTTCTTTAACACTAATGGCTACTACAGCCCAGACCTTGTTAAACTTGGCAAATTATACGTTCTTTAACACAATGTTAAACTTGACAAATGTCATTTTACATGCAATCAAAATAACTATTAAATGCAATCTGAAGCACTGAAATTGGGAATAGCTCAGTGCTCACTATACTCGCATAGAAGTGAGGTCATTTTAATCACAACATAATTTACTAAAAAAACTCTGTGCATACATTTTTTCAGATATCAGAATGAAAATCTGAATTTTCTCGTATAAGTGAAAGATAAAAACAAACAACCAATAACACCAAACAAGATTGGGAAAATAAGAAAAAAATAATAAGGGTTGTCCTCTTCTATATAGATATGACACGTGGTATTCTTGTTCTATGTGACTGCTAACTAAAAATAGAGAATACTTTTGAAAATTTATATAGAAAAAAATATTGTGTTCTTTTTTGATTATTTAGAAATCTCTCCTGAAGAACCATAGCTAAAGTTATGGGGAAACACGTGTTGGGAGATAAACCAATGCCTAAAGGATGATGAATGTATGATAAAAATACATGGAATAAATTGATTTTTTTACATCACTGACTATTGTTGTTTCTGAGGATCGCACCAGGATTACCAACTTCTTTCTTTACTTATTTGGTTCATATATTGATTCAGCCACAATATAGGCACTCCAAGTGCAGACCCTGGAACCCTAAAAAAGTTTAAGCAAGGAACATAGGATTCACTCTAGAGAGGTGTTATAGCTGAAATTGGCTGAAAAATTGGATTTTCAAAATATTCATTTTATTTTTGTATCCATTTAAAAATGCGGTTTTCCACACATTTTGCCATCTGAAAGCTATCAGAGCTCTGGTCAATTTCTGTACACAAGAGTATATTCAAGAAATTTCTTATTTGAAACTGACACCAGGCAAAGGGAGAGAGAGAGCTTCTTTTGAAGATCGTTGCCTCTGTTCATTTGTTGCTAAAGTAAACGCTTGCCACACGGCCTGAAATGAATTTCTCTGCTCTTCACAGATTTTACTTGACACAACATGCCATCCAATGAGGGATGCCCCTCATTTGATGGTGTTCATCCTGCAGATAGATGGACATGGCTGTGTTTTACTGGACCCAAACTGTGTAATGTTGAAAGATAGAAATAGCACCAGTGCAAAGTCAATTTAAACACAGAACATTTTCTTTTTCAGTTGGAAGTTTTGAGCTGGCAGCATAGCAGCGCTGAGCCAGGCTGCCTTTGGTGCACATGAAGAAAATAAATGCAGCCATTCTCGGGGTGTCGGTGCTCCATCCCGCCCCATATGTGCACAGCAGACACAGCGCAGCCATTAATTCTGTAACTGCTAAAATGCAGTTTTGTGAGGCAGGGATTTCTGTTGGGCTCGTAAATGTACCCCACATAGTAAACTCTAAAGCTGTAAACCAGGGTTGACCCACTTTTCCGCAAAATGCCACAGCATGGCAACACTGTGCTAAATCACTGTAAACAGGTCTGCTGCATGCAGCTAATTTATCAAACAAGAGTTCATCCCACTCTACCGCAAAATGTCACAGCATGGCAACACAGTGCTAAATCACTGCAATCAGGTCTGCTGCATGCAGTAAACCCTAAAACTGCAAACAAGGGACGACCCACTTTTCCACAAAATGCCACAGCATGACAACACAGTGCTAATCACTGCAAACAGGTCTGCTGCATGCAGTAAACCCTAAAGCTGCAAACAAGGGTCGACCCACTTTTCCACAAAATGCCACAGCATGGCAACACAGTGCTAGATCTCAGTAAACAGGTCTGCTGCATGCAGCTAAAGTTGCAAACAAGGGTGCATCCCACTTTACCGCAAAATGCCACAGCATGGCAACAAAGTGCTAAATCACTGCAAACATGGCTGCTGCATGCAGCTAAAGCTGCAAACAAGGGTTCATCCCACTCTACCACAAAATGCCACAGAATGGCAACACAGCTCTAAATCACTGCAAACAGTTCTGCTGCATGCAGTAAACCCTAAAGCTGCAAACAAGGGTGCATCCCACTGTACCGCAAAATGCCACAGCATGGCAACACAGTGCTAAATCACTGCAAACAGGGCTGCTGCATGCAGCTAAAGCTGCAAACAAGGGTTCATCCCACTCTACCACAAAATGCCACAGAATGGCAACACATTTCTAAATCACTGCAAACAGTTCTGCTGCATGCAGTAAACCCTAAAGCTGCAAACAAGGGTCGACCCACTTTTCCACAAAATGCCACAGCATGGCAGCACAGTGCTAAATCACTGCAAACAGTTCTGCTGCATGCAGTAAACCCCAAAGCTGCAAACAAGGGTCGACCCACTTTTCCACAAAATGCCACAGCATGGCAACACAGTGCTAAATCACTGCAAACAGTTCTGCTGCATGCAGTAAACCCTAAAGCTGCAAACAAGGGTCGACCCACTTTTCCACAAAATGCCACAGCATGGCGACACAGTGCTAAATCACTGCAAACAGGTCTGCTGCATGCAGTAAACGGTTAGCTGCAAAGAATGGCCCATACCACTCTTCAGCAAAGTCCCACAACATGGCAACACAGTAATAAATCAGCGAATGCAGTAAGCCATCAAGCTGCAAAAAAGGGTCCACCCCACTCTTCCACAAATATCTGCAGCATGGCAACACAGTGCTAAAACACTGTAAACAGGTCTGCTGCATGCAGCTAAAGCTGCAAACAAGGGTTCATCCCACTCTACCACAAAATGCCACAGAATGGCAACACAGTTCTAAATCACTGCAAACAGTTCTGCTGCATGCAGTAAACCCTAAAGCTGCAAACAAGGGTCGACCCACTTTTCCACAAAATGCCACAGCATGGCAACACAGTGCTAAATCACTGCAAACAGTTCTGCTGCATGCGGTAAACCCTAAAGCTGCAAACAAGGGTCGACCCACTTTTCCACAAAATGCCACAGCATGGCAACACAGTGCTAAATCACTGCAAACGGGTCTGCTGCATGCAGTAAACCCTAAAGCTGCAAACAAGGGTCGACCCACTTGTCCACAAAATGCCACAGCATGGCAACACAGTGCTAAATCACTGTATACAGGTCTGCTGCATGCAGCTAAAGTTGCAAACAAGGGTGCATCCCACTTTACCGCAAAATGCCACAGCATGGCAACACAGTGCTAAATCACTGCAAACAGGGCTGCTGCATGCAGCTAAAGCTGCAAACAAGGGTTCATCCCACTCTACCACAAAATGCCACAGAATGGCAGCACAGTTCTAAATCACTGCAAACAGTTCTGCTGCATGCAGTAAGCCCAAAGCTGCAAACAAGGGTCGACCCACTTTTCCACAAAATGCCACAGCATGGCAACACAGTGCTAAATCACTGCAAACAGTTCTGCTGCATGCAGTAAACCCTAAAGCTGCAAACAAGGGTCGACCCACTTTTCCACATAATGCCACACCATGGCAACACAGTGCTAAATCACTGCAAACAGGTCTCCTGCATGCAGTAAACGGGTAGCTGCAAAGAATGGCCCATACCACTCTTCAGCAAAGTCCCAAAACATGGCAGCACAGTAATAAATCAGCGAATGCAGTAAGCCATCAAGCTCCATTTCCTGGACATGTTGTTCTATTGTGTGCTCGCTTATCCAGTGCACTGCACGTGCTCCTCTCACAGTTGCTTCACTGACTGACTTGAAAGTTTCCAAGTCCTGTCAAAGGTAGCGCTGCCAGTCTTCCCTCTTCCATATTCTTTGGAGGCGCTACGAAACGGTTGTGCCCGTGGATATAGCTTTATAATATTCCAATAAATAAATAAACGGTGTGCTTTAAAAATAAATTAACCCTCCTGCTTCTTAAAATTTCAAAATGAATTTTAGGCCAACTTTGTAATTGCGCAAGTATTTGGGATTTTAAAAAAAATCTAGTCTCTTTTCTACTTCTATTCATGTTGCCATTAGTAAATTCATTGGTGTTGAAAAATAGCTTCATCTGTGAACCCATGGATGTTATCCTTCTGTGTAATTTCAACTGGAGTAAAACTGTCTGGGCGTGGACGGAAAGTGCATGGATGCAAAATATTTTAGGTGGGTACGCGATGGGTAATGAAATAGGGTCAGTGTTTAAACAGTACACGTTTCCAAAACCAAAATGACATCTTTGTTTTCTGGAAGCCGAAGAAGGGAACTGACTAAAAAATATCACCGTTTTCACAAAACTCAATAGTTTGTAAAAGCTTTGTCTCCGAGTGTGTGACTGTTTCTAATATACTGTATTTTACTGCCATCTAGTGGAATTTTAAAGAAATGCTGGAGATTAACATTTAGGGCCTAATTCACAGAAGCGTTTTACAAAGGAAAACCCCCTTCGGAGAACGCTGCTAGAAAGGGCCTTAAAGTCTACACCCCCAACACTGATTTCTTGTTTATCATACATGACACGTTACACAAGCATTGGCAAAGCCAATCATTTTGGTGTTTATTGCTGTTCTTTGTATCTTGCATTCATAAGCACCAGGGTGCAAGGAGGAGATAGCAACGTTTCAAAGGAGGATGTGAGAAGGGACGCGGATGTGCAAGAAAGGACGCGGATGTGCAAGAAAATGAGAAGGAATGAGATTAGAGCAGGGGCGGAAACGATTGATAGCGGGTGCCATCGATGATGAGCAAGGGGAAAAATGATCAAGAAAAGTCAAGAGTGAGAGGGTAAGACATAAAGCGGCAGTGTGAGACGGCGGATGAGAGGGGGTAAAGAGTGGGGTTGGGCTGGGTGGCTGGGTTGTAGAGAGAGTTTGGTGGTTTGGGGTAGAGAGAGTGAGGGCAGGGGGTGGGTGTAGAGAGAGGTGAGTGGGTGGGGTAGAGAGAGTGGGGTTAGGGTTAGTTGGGTAGGGAGACTTTAGGACGCTGGGTGAGGGTAGAGTGTGGGGGTAGGGTGGCTGGGTGGAGGTAGAGTGGAGGTAAGGTGGGTGCTGGAGAGAGTGGGGGTATGGTTGGTGGATGGGCTAGAGAGAGTGGGGGTAGGATGGGTGGTTTGCAGTAGAGAGTGTGGGTTGGCATTGAAAGAGTGGTGGTAGTGTGGGTGGGGTAGAGAGAGCGGGAGTAGGGTGGGTGGGTAGATCGGGTAGCGAGTGGGAGTAGGGTGAGGAAAAGCAAGATTTATGTTAGGGAGGGGGTAGAGAGTGGAGGTAGGGTTGGGCATAGAAAGAGTGAAGGTAGGGTGGGGGCATGGGGATAGCGCCAATGGATGTAGAGTGGGTGGGTGGGGGTAGAGAGAGTGGAGGTAGGGTGGGTCAGTGGCGGTAGAGAGATTGGGGGTAGGGTGGATGGGTGTAGCGTGGGTGGTTGGGGAAAGCAATAGTGGGTGTAAGGTGCGCGTAGAGAGTGGAGGTACAGTGGGTGAGGGTGGAGTGTGGAGGTACGGTGGGTGGGTGCAGTAGAGTGAGAGTGGAGATATGGTGAGTGAGGGTAGAGAGAGTAGGGCTAGATAATTAGGTGGGGTTAGAGAAAGTGGGGTTAGGGTGGGTGGATGGGGTAAAGAGAGTGGCAATAATGTGGGTGAGTGGGGTAGGGTGGGTGTCGGTAGGTAGGGTGGATGGGGTAGTGAGGGTTGAGATAGGGTCTGTGGGTTGGGGTTCAGAGGGTGAAGGTACAGTGTGTGAGGGTAGAGTGTGGAGGCAGGGTGGATGGGTGGGGTAGACCGAGTGGAGGTTGGGTGGGTAGAGGTAGAGAGAGTGGAGGTAGTGTGGGTGGGATTAGAGAGGGTGGAGGTAGGATGGGTGGGGTTAGAGAGTGGTTTGGGGGTACAGAGACTGAGAGTAGAGTATGGTGAGTGAGTAGGGCTGGGTGGGTGGGGTAGAGAGAGTCGAGGTAGGATACATGTAGATTAGGTGGGGTAGGGTGGGTGGGGGTAGAGAGAGTGGGGGCTGAGTGGGTGGGGGTAGTGAGAGGGGATGGCTGTGGTAGAGAGAGCTGGGGTAGGGTGGCTGAAGTAGAGGGAGTGGGGGTTGAGTGGGTGGGGGTAGATAGTGGTTTGGGGTACAGAGAGTGGCAATAGAGTATGGTGAGTGAGTGGGGCCTTGTGGGTGGGTGGGGTAGAGAGAGTGGAGGTAGGATGCATGTAGAGAAGGTGGGGTAAGGTGAGTGGGGGTAGAGAGAGTGGGGGTGAGTGGGTGGGGTAGTGAGAGGGGGTGGGTGGGGTAGCAAGAGTGGGTGGGTGGGGTGTGGGGCTAGAGAGAGTGGGAGATTGGGGGTGGGGTTAGAGAGAGTGGTGGTAGTGTAGATGGGTGGGGGTAAAGAGAGTGGGGCTAAGGGTAGAGAGAGCGGGGGTAGGGTTGGTGTTATAGAGATTGTGGGGTCAGCTGGGTGGCTGTAGAGAATGGGGGTAGGGTGGGTTAGGCCTGAGCGATTGGGGATAGGATTGGGGACGAGAGGGTAGGGATAGGGTGTGTGGTGATTGACAAGGTGGGGGTTGGGTGGGTGGGGGTAGAGAGAGTGGAGATTTGGTGGGTGAGGGTAGATATGGTGGGAATTGTGTGGGGGAAGAGTAGATGGGGTAGAGAAAGTGGGGGCTGTTTGGGGTCTGGAGAGAGTGGGGTAGGGTGGGTGGGTTAGAGACAGTGGGGGTAGGGAGGATGGCGATAGAGAGAGCAGGGGTAGAGTGGATGGGTTGGGGTAGAGAGAGTGGGGGCAGGGTTGGTGGGTGGTGATTGGCAGGGTGGGCTAGGGTAGGTGGGGTAGATAGAGTGTGAATTGGGTGGGTGGGGGTAGAGAGGGGCGGGGTGGGGTGAATGGGTCAGTAGGGTGGTTGAGTGGATGGGGTTAGAGAGGGTGGTGTGTTAGGGCAAAAAACATGAAGAACAAAACAACCTTGGGAGGACTTGTCAAACGTAGCCAAAAATAGCCCAAACAAAACCCAACCAGCACATGTAATGGGTGTGGGATGGGTGGGTGATTATATAAAGGCATCCTCAGGAGGACCAAAAAACATATCTGTTGTCAAAAGTAGCCAAGAAATAGCCCAATGACAGTGGGGGGTGGCCCAAAATAGCCCAATATGAAATCACTGTGCAGCTGGGAAATTGAAAGCCCAGCACTGACCTTGCTTCTTACAGAACTGCTGCTTGGAGCAAATATTGTTAGGGAACTTCGCATTGGCTAGAATGGCAGGGGAGTTTGGAAAAAGAGATTTCAGTGATTTGGAAGTTTCATGCCATGGCATTGCCTGTTGCTGTTGCAGAAAATAGTAGTGTCCAAAACTCTAGGACACTCCCATCCCATGCACACCTGTCAAACTATAGATAACCTCAGTCAAAATTTCAGATAGTTTAATGTAATTTACAGATCATCGTCTATTCAATTAGTACAATTAATACTTCTTGGTTGCATTGAACTAAGTCAGTTTTTAACATGTGACAATTTGTCAATTCAAACATAAATCATTAATATACAGATCAATTAAACATTGACTAATAGTGGCTTCTTGCGCCAGAATCACATTTTTTCCCGTGCACCCTTAATCTACAGAATTGATTCCCATCCCTGTCTAAATATTTGTTTATATAGGTGTGCATGCCATCCATATGTTGTCCCAGATTGCCTATTGCTGTGCCAGCCTGATTTTCTCAGTTCAGATCCCCCATTCCCTCTCTCTCTTCTTAACAATATTTAAGCAATTGTGTGGCCCAAGCGCCTCAAAAAATCATCAAGAACAAAAATGACGTAAAAGTGGCTACTACCTTCTTAGGGGGAAATGCTCGATTAAGTCACATAATAAAAGGTCCACATAACAAAGAACTAATGCAATTGCAGACCTCTGATCCTATGCATTCAGTGGACGAACAAACCAAAGAGATAATAAATGCAAGCTAATAACAGCAGACATTGAAATCCTAAATGTAGGCAATTACCTCGTATCACCCCTTCCTCGACACATCCCTAATTAAGGCAGTCTTTCTTCCCATACAATTTACAGCAGAAATTAAGTACGTTTACCATGATCGCTGACAAGGAAATAAGCCCCTCCCTCTCCACTCCCTCCTGAGTTTTCTGTCCCCCTAAAACAGTCACAAAGATTCCTGGGACCAGTCAGTTGCCACCCTATACAACAAAAATAAAGCATTGAATCTTAAGATGGGACTGGTGTGGACGTTTGTGATTCTGCCCTCTGCCTCCACCCCACACCTACAGACAGAGAGCCATGCTATTGAGGGGGTTTCCTCCAGGCAGTTGGTAGTTTGAGGAGGGCAGACACATGTCATCGCTGTGCTGTTGGGGCTGATGGAGGAAGTCTCTCTTTTCTTTCTTAGAAGTCCTTCACTGGAAGAAGATGTGCAGGGAGTGAGTCAATCAGTGCAGGAGCCGAGCAGTTAGAGAACGCTGAAGTGGAAACTCACTCAACTTGCCTATGAGGACCCAGGGAACTCATTAGCATAGCACTTTCCTGTTTTTAGATGCAATACAATGCACTGTATCCTTGCAAGAGAGTGTGTGCGCGTGTGTGTGTGTGTGTGTGTACACAGGTTCTTAAAAGCACATTTGAAAGTGGTACAGTTGTCTAACCTAAATATGGCTGTTCTATTTTTCCTTTTCTTTAGATGGGGGGCTTCCTTTAAAAGACCCTTCCCTCTGCCCTGACAATCCCCTACTCATACCTCTTCCTGTTCCACTGCTCCATATAAATCTGTATTTTACCCTCACAAACATATATAGGCCGTGTACAATTAACTGGGAAATGTTTCATGCTCACACAGTTATGGGCAGACAGGGGTACGTCTCTCCTTCCTATGAGCGTGCCTAGCTGACACATAGGAAATGCCAAGACACTGGTGACAAAGTGCCCCACTTTGCTCTGGGTTTGGATGCTGATGGGGCCCAATATTGACACCAGCTGGATGTTGCAGGTCCCGGGTGCCATGGGGAGGGTCCCCTGGTCCACTCCACTCTCTTACAAGAGACCAATGGTCATGTCCTGACCCTGTTGAAATTGACGAGCCCTGCCTGCAGTCAAAACTCAGAGAATCACCAAGCTCCGCTCTGAAGACTTCCCAGAGAGCAAGTACCAGATTCAGATTCAAAATTGTGCCGGCCCAGATTTCAGCTTATTTTGCAGAGCAACAGAGCAAGCAAGAGGGGCCAATTGCATAGGCAAAGTAACACCCGCAAATTCGAACCCACCAATCCATTGAGTCAAACTATTTGTGAAAATGCACCTGATAGAGATTACAGAGAAAAGGTCCTGAGGGGAACTCCTTATAACAAATGCCTTGTCTGCCTATATGGGAGTAAAAGAGACTGATGTTAAGTATATTCGTCAATGGATATTCAAAACATACTAATGTACTAATGGCTAATGGTAACGCAGATCTCCTAATAAACTCAATGATGGGGAACAACACACCCCCTGGAATTATGGTGGTGTGTCTAAAGGAACAACAAATCACGAATGGAAAATGAGAAATTCTACACAGAGGCAAGGCAAATGCTTACTTTACGGAGACGCTGAAGAGGTGGAAGAATGGCAGAGAAGATACCGGGGTTGCCCAGGGCAGAGGCAGGAGAGCTGAGCAGAGCACAAAATGGGAAAGAAAAGCAAATGGACTAAAACACCTTCTGGGGCAATCAGACCCTGATAGAGAGAATATCCAAGAGGGTTACAGGAGCCATAGAAAGCCAAGAATTGCACATTAGCAGACGCCAAAGAGACAGCCCTAAAAGCTAAGAAAGTCAGCCGGCTACAGGGGTCTGGCGAGCCCTATCCAGATAAGTGGAACTTTGCAACCAATACATCAGTCAAACCAAGTCCAGAAACAAGGGAACGTTGGAGACTTCCTTTGTATCAAATAACTAGAAAGATAGCAACCCAGCTGGTAGAGGCGTATTAAGGGAAGTATCCTTCCATTTAAGGAACTTGAGACATTTTGTTTCTCTGAAAACTATACATTTTCTTTGAGGAGCCTAAAGAACGACTTGGGATTGTGTCTTTGATAAACTGTCAAGAACAGACATTGGGAGTGTGATACAGAATTGGGAAGAAGCCCTGAGACACCTGTGTGATACAGGTCTAAAGAAGCTTGCGGGGAGGGCATAGTGCTGTGGCTTGTTTTACATTTTATCTTCCAGTGGTAGGGCCAGTTCGTTTATATGTTTTGGACTGAGAACTAGTTTTGTTTTGACGAGCACCTTTAATTTAGTTGAAAGAAAGGGAAATCCTTCTTAGCAATGGGGATAGCTAGGTGTTTTTCTTTTAAAATAACACACTTCAAGCGATGTCCTCGAGTCTGACTCCTTCTTCTGGTTCACCACAGCAGTTAAAAGAATTTTGGACATCGGTGCCAGTACTTTTAAAGGCAGCACATGACTTTTGGAATTCATTTAAATCCAGCAGGCTGTTTTAGGAAGGCACATATTACTCATTGCAACTTCTGGTGTGTCAGTAGGCAGGGCACAGCAAAGTAAAGTACACATGTGGCAACTATACTTTTCAGCTTGAAGTATTTGGGGCCTGTTTAGCAGAGCCCACTTTCTGAGAGAGAAAACCATCATCAATTGCACACCCACCGGGATGACATTCTGTCTTATTACATTGGCTGGGGGGATAGCTCAGGGGGTCCTGCACTTAGAGGCTGAATTCTAGCATGAAGTGTTATATATAAAACAGCTATTAGATTTTCATTTGTTACAGCTCTGATATCCCGGCCAGCACATACTATCCGGTTCCTACATGGGTCAAAGAAACCCTCTAACAAGAGGTAATGTGCCATCTTTAGTGTTTCCGAATCTTCCAGGCGCTACATTGCATCTTTGAATTTTGATCCACATGAACAATCACATTACAAAGTCTATGGCAACAGACTAGTGGGGGTGTCCAGGGCGCCTCCTATAATGCCCTGGGAGCTAATCCATGCAGGTGGGGAGAAATACATTCCAAGTGCTTGGAACCTGAATACCCATTGAACGCCCTGGACCAGACCACCTGTGAACAATTACCATTATGTGCGGACTTCTGTTTTAATCCACATAAATATCACTCCGATGGGCAACAAAGAACCTCACTCTCTGACATGGGTCTGTATCCCCACCACAGAGCCTCAGTCTAGATGGTGCTTCCCTTCTCAGGTCCTTAGTCTAATGGTTGCCCAGTTTCTCCCTCCTTTTCCTACAATGATAATTGAAACTTTGCTTTCCGAGTATGAGATGTGCAGCCCGTGGTTCCTATTACTGTCTCTGGCACTGGATGACGTAGCTCTTATGTCATTGTTCCACTAAAATGTCTCTGTCTTCAACTGATACCCGATACACACCTACTGATGACTTGGAAGTTGAGTAAGAGTTTACTTCGAGAATAGATCTCCTTGAGAGTGACTGAGGTATTATGATCAGTGAATCCTCCTCTTCCAGGCTCCCATAGCAGATGGTTTATCCTGCCGCCATTATGATCAGGTTGGGCTTTGATGTTGCCAACTCTGAATTGGAAGCTATCAAAGCATTTCTCGAGTCGGCCCTCCCTGCAGACAAAACCTTCCTTTTATAACTGTAACGAATGGCCCCCGGGTACTACTTCTTTCCCAGACCTGTTCAGAATTGTTTTTAAATAAGGCATTGGATATACCAAGATCACATCTTGATCCATTGGCTCCATGGAAATGGTCACTACACAGAACAGCATCACAAGTTTGGTTTGCCCATGGTGGCTAGTAGCAGACTCGGGCCATCATAACCATGAACCAAAAGAACGAAGGACTGCTTCACAGGGGTTCTTCCCATATAGATAGTGTTAAAAGAAGGATTTGGAATTTTGGGGAACCCTTTTTGTTTACTAGTGGAACACATCCCAAAGTATGTAGGCCATATTATTGTCCAGAAAGAAACACATATCGAGGGGCTGCATAGTGAATATAATTAATTGTAATGAAACAAGAGATTCTCTTATATACACTTGCATATATAACAAAAATGATTTGCTTGAAACAGGAAATGATATTGTTGTCATAAGAAAAAAAGCATACAAAATACAGTGGTCCCTAAACTAATTTGGTTCTCTAAGGATACCGAGTAAAGACATAAAGAACAGTAAACACGAACATTGGATACACCTATATATTCATGGTAAATTAAAACCTATGTTTTGAGAAAATAATGCCACATAAATCGCATTCAATATATCTATTGGAATAAAAATTCTCATAGACAGATGTCAAAATCCTGATACACAGATGCGAAGTCTCTGTTGCAGTGGAATTTCTGATACACCTCTACAGAAATCCTGATACACAGATGCCAAGTCTCTGTGGCAGTGAGAATTCTAATGAACAAATGCCACACCTTCAATAGCAGATACCAAGTGTCTAGTGCAAAGAAACGTCTAATGTGCACATGTCGTAAATAGATTCCAAATAACTTTTTACAGTAAAAGTTCTGATAAGCACATGCAAATAGATGCCAAATAACTTTTTACAGTAAAAGTTCTGATAAACACATGCAAATAGATGCCAAATGACTTTTTACAGTAAAAGTTCTGATAAACACATGCCACACTGCACAGAACAGAACAGTGTCTTGAGAAAGCTTCACCAGACCTGGGGTCGCCAAGTTATGTAGTGAAAACGGTATCAGGTAATAATGTCCCCGTACATATTGTCCCCATACATAATGTCGCAGGGAAAAGCCATTGAGGACATTATATATGGTGACATTATGTATGGGCACAGGTTGCAGGGATTTCCCCTGCATGTTCAATGCAATAATGTCTCTGCAAAAAACAGCGACTTTTTGGTCAGGGGACATTTTTGCAGGGACATCATGAAATGGAACCGGGAAAACAACTGAATGTTATACTTAAGAGTTCAGTTTATCCTGGATTAGTATATTGATCACGAAAAAAAGGAGGATGTGTGTATTTGTAAAATGCACAAAGTCTCTTTTTTTATTGAAGTTTGTTTCTTCATATAACTTAGAGCAGAAGCCTCTAACACTGATGCATTTCGGACCGAGGTCCTTCTTCAGGGTGTGTTCACCTATCAGTAGGTGAATCTGGCAATAACTTGAAATATTCCAAATTTCGTTGCTAAATCCATGTGCTGTTGTCGATTTCAGAGAATGAATGTTCTCTAGTTATTTCCTGGAACAGTAGGATACGATAGGCCACTCTGCTTTGGTCACTACACATACACATATGAATCCAAAGAACTGTTCATCTAACTTGAGGCAATAGAAAAGGAAAGATCCGCTTCCACTGCCTTTGAGCCATTCGATTTGACCAATCATCAGCACTTGTTCCGTAAATCTCAAGCATCCCTCTTCCGATATTCTCCAGGATTGCTCGACTGGTTAAGTGGTGGCTTCATGGGCTAAAATGCAAGGGACTACCATACATAGGTTATGCTGTACAACCGCCTCCGCATCTCCCAGCTCCTTCCGATGAGGTTCCAAGACGAATGATGGTGAATTTCTCACCATAATGTTGGAATCTGGATCCTTCAGGACCTATTTCTCTTTTTACTATCAGCGGTAAACAGTTCTTCTGGGTAATGGTGTTGCTCTGGGTCACAATTCAGGTGCATCATCTCCATTAAATGTGATGCGGATTCGGGGATGGGAAGTCATGGCTGATTCTGGATGGTAATCATCAGTGCTCAAAATTCTCCCGATTGATCAGATTTCCAGATGTCCTATGGCCCTCCCTGCTCCTTCCTTCCCTTGCTGGTGAGCAGCAGGGTGAGCAGTGGGAGGGAGCTTCAGGAGTGCCTGGAGGCAAACGGGCATCGGTTCAAGCCATGGAATGTGAACATTACATCAACAATCAAGACCAACGTGCAAAGCACCTTGATTGGCTGGTGCAGCCATCCAGGGTGCTAATGGAGAAGGACAGGCGGACGTAGACACGTGTAATAGTGTTCTCACAGCGCCCTAAATAGTAATTTACTATGACAACACTGAAAGAGATAATGATCTTTAGAATACATTAAGCTTGTACCTGTGGTCTCCTACAGATCAACCAGGGCGTTCTCGGGCAACTATGGATAGTCAGGGACTACATTCAGTGAAAAAAAGTGAATTCATAAACACAAAATCACCTATTTTACCTGTATTAACCCATGCTATTTGCAGTTTGTATGGACCTGTTATAATAATGCAATGTTTGAAGCTCACTGCTATCCATGGACAGAACAGAAAGCATCTTGTAATCATTGGAAAGCGGGTACGCCAAGAGCTATGCAGTGGTGCATGAGCCTGTTTGTATCAACATGACTCCATCCCAAGCCCAGCCTGACTGGAGAGACCTTTGATGTGGGTTTACTGCCAAAGGCCCCTAAGAGGGAGACATTATAACGCTTCTGAATGCCTCAAAGAAACCTAAACACCAGGACTCCATAATGATTGCCCGGGTCCACACAGAACCGTCCTTGTATATGATATTGGGAGAGATCAAGAAAGAGATTCAAGGAAGCATTGAAAAATTAGGTACCAGGGTTGCCGCCTTAGCTAAACAGGTGAGTATGAACAAAAAGGAAATTAAGGAAGTCGTGAATATGGCGCGTGAACAAGGTATTGAGTGGTCAGAATTGTCTAACAGAATTGTGATCCTCGATGCACATTGCAAAACACTACAACTGAAGCAAGATGATGCAAAAAATAGGTAGAGGTGCAACAATGCACAGATCAGGGAAATCCCTGTGCATGCTACCCAGAGGAACCTCACAGGACCCATTCAAGACACATTTCACAGCTTATTGAAACTCCTGGAGGATGGATATATGGCCTTTTTGATAGGTCACAAATGCGCATACTCGGCAGTGAAGCAACAAAAAGATTGCTCCCAGATGTCCTGAGTCATGTTCATTCTTTAGCTCAAAGAAGGCATCATGGGAGCAGCATGGCAATCATAGCAGAGCTTCTTCAGAGGCTCTCACATCCATCTTTTTCAGGATCTTGCGCCATTAACTCTTTCCAATGGATAACCCTACAAGATGTAAACTCTTGGTTCCCGAGCAAAGGTACAAAGTATCACTGGCGAATCCCCGATTCCCTGAACTTTACCCACAGTGATGACAGGTGATCCATCCCCGATTTGAAGTCGATGATCCGTTCTGCATTTTGAATCCAAAAAATCAAAAACCCCTAGTGGATCCTTCCAATCGAGAGTCCTGGAACAAAACCCAAATCATAGGTCGTGATTGACAGGTCAGGAGTCAGGAGTTGGACATCCCTGGTGAAGAAGAAAGATAAGAGAAGGCGCACTGAGAATGGCAAGAGGGAGTACAGACATTTACTGTCTATATTTCTGATACTTCTTTATCCTCACTTCTGTCACTTGTGATGTGGATTAGGTGTCGGGGTGGGGGTTTTGAGGGGTCAGGTATTGAGGGGAGGGAAGGTTGCGCAATTGTGTATGGACATTCTCTTCTATGGTATCCTTCCCCCCTCTCATTTCTCCCTATGCTCTGATGTGGTTCTCCTCCAGTATTGCTGACTGGGTTCCAATGTCTGAGTCTTCTAGTTGGTAAGATGGACAACCATGAGGAAAAGCCATTTTGCAGGACACTAACAATACTTTTTTGCATTCGAAGACAAAACACAAGGGCTTTCAGAATCAATGTTATCATGAGTCAAAGGTCTTCATGCTTCAAGTGACTACATTGTTCTTTCTTCACTCACCTTCTTGGCAACATCCGTGATGTGAGGAGAGAAGGAGAGAGTGGAGTCGAAGATGACACCAAGGTTTCTAGCCTCACAGGAAGGTGAAGGAAGAGGGCCCACGAAGGGTGGATAGAGTGAGAGAGGGAAAGCGGGAGCAGTGGTCCCAATGAGAAGGATCTCAGTCTTCCTGGCATTAAGGCAGAGATTGTTGGAGGTTCACCTGTCCTGAATCATGGATAGACAGTCAGGAATGAGTGGGAGAGGAAAGGAGGCTGAGAGCAGTCTGAAGGAGGCTGAGTGTCATCCACATAACACTGAAAGTTAGAGGAGAATGTAGAGATAAGGTAGGCCAAAGGGGCCCGGAAGACATTGAAGAGCCAGGGTGAGAGTTTCGAGCCCTGGGGAACACCACATGTGGAGAGAGAGGTGGTGGAGAGAAAGGATGCAAGTTGGACCTGGGAGGGTCTGTCCACAAGGAAGGAGGTCAACCAAGCCAGGGCCTGATCAGTGATGCCCGGGTTCTCACAGAGACACTTGATCAGGATGGCATGAATGACCATGTCGAAAGCAGAGGAAAGATCCAGGAGGGTGAGGACAGATGGAATGTTAGAATCCCCAAGGTCTCACCTTTTTTTCACTTCTCATCCTCTATGACTCTAATATCTCTTCTCCTCCCATCCCACCCCTCTACTGACAATGCACATAGTTACACTAACGTATATCCTTATCTCCCCATTCACCAATTCATGCAAATGGTGACTGGACATACTTCACATCTCTATCTCTCTTGTAATGACTGTATGTAACTACCTTGCTTTCCCTGTTATCCCACTGCCTTAATTGGGGAAACCCCTCTCTCGCGCACTTTCTGAACATAGGGCAAATCCCTTTCTATCTACATGGTTGAAGGCTAGGGTGGGGTCAAGATGGTGTGGACACAGGCAAATGTCTTTGTATCAACAGGGTTGGGACTGGGTCAAGATGGAGGCACTTATCAGACTATTCGCCTAGTGCGTCAAAATACTTTCCACCGGCCCTGGATGAGATGAAACCAACCAACCCGAATGGTCAGGGGCTTACCTTGCCAATAAAGGGGAAAGCCACGTTAAAACGATTGTTAGACATGAGTGCATGGTTCGCTATTCTCCGGGAAACTCATCTTTGGCCCCAGAATGAGTTTAGATTGACAGACATAAAAGGTTTCCTATACAGTAGTTTGCTTCCAAAGGGATGGAAAATCACGGGACAGCAATTTTAATTGCTTAGGAAATCCCATTCGCAAAGCAAGCTATCCTCAAAGACTCTTGTGGGAGATATATCTTATTAAAGGGCCTACTATTTCAGACCCCACCTACCCCACACACTTCCATATGTCTCTGTAGGGTAGACGATATCACTTCTTTCAGAAGTACTGAGATGAGGAAGAGTAGGGTTGAATTAGGGAAGACACATTCAGAAACTGGGATGAAGAAGAACACTAGCAACCCAGTAGAGACGTAGAGCATCATCACTGAGAAGAGGAGGAAGTGCAGAGTAATGCAGAATACCCAGCGGAACCAACGTGGACGGACTAGACATTTTAAACCAATTGAATTTGATCATATGATAAAAAGAGAAGAAGGACTTAATTGGAAGATAATCCCGCCGGAGAGAAACCGGGAGATTCAAAAGCGAGAAGAGACGGAAGGTGAGGAGAGCCTGAACCGGGACGATTACCCAAAGGCAGAGGCATCTCGGAAAGGTCTGCCGTGGATGTAGTGGCAGACGAGCAGAAGCCCCAGGCAGCCAGCTAGTTGAGGATGCTGGTGTGGATACTTTAAGGGAGACGTGCAACTCGAAGGCAGCGGAATGCCGCTGAAGCACCTATCCATTAAACTACTCCTATCTGACACTGACACCATTACCCTGTACCTGATCTACCACCCACCCGGCCTTCTCCTTGCCTGCAAGAACATCCTACACCTACTTAGCACTAATATCAAGCCAATTTCAAAAACTATCATCCTGGGCGATTTCAATTTAGGGTTTAAAGACCCAGATGACACCAACGATGGCTCTCTGGCTAGCATCCTCCAAACATTGGGATTCAAACTGTGCATCACAGCACCCACCCACATCAAAGGTCGAACACTGGACTGGTTAGCCGATCTCAACTGTCAAGTCTCCATCCTTTACAATATCCCATGCCCCACGACGGATCATTCAAAGGCCTTCCTTCCCGCACAGCCACACCTATGCTGCATACCATAGCATGGAGCTTGTGCAGCCTTACAAAAGCTGTAACTTGCTGTTTCTGAACATAGTCCAACCAGAGCATCTCCCCAACCCTGATCCTGGCATGCTTGCTAATTTCTATTCCAAATTCATGTCACATGCGGTCGACACCATTGCACCCCTGGCTCCCACCATGCACTACAACTCGTGTTTCACATCTGACCTCCTAGCTCTCCATACAAAAAAACAAGAAGCAGAGGCCACATGGAGAAAATCCGCTCAACCACTCACAAAGCTTAATTCACCATGGTGGCAAAAACCTACAAGCTAGCCATCCTCCAAGCTAAATATACCACTTACAATACGAGAATTGCTAATTCTAACTCTAATACTCAACTTTTCACCATTCTCAGAGAACTTGAGTCACCTTTCCCCCTCACACTTGATTTCCCCAAGGGCAAGATCTGGTGCACCAAGGTCCAAAATGCCCTCCTTGATATAAATTGTCATGCTTCATACAGAAATCCAACAGAAGCAAGCCTGCACTAACAGTCTCCTCCTAAAAAAAAAACCCTCCAACAGACATGTGAATCACCCCTCTCTTCAGCTTCACCAGAATCACAGAAGATGAGGTCAGCTCCATACTGAAAAGTCTGAAACCTTCCAGATGCAAAGGGGACCCATACCCTGCCACAATCGTGAAAGACTGTGCGGATGCATTAATCCCCTTTATCACGACATTCATTAACTCCTCCTTCTCTTTCTGCCATGTCCCATCTAGCCTCAGAGAAGTCTGAGTATTCCTGCTACTAAAAATGTCTTTATTGGACCCCACCACCCCTATGAACTACTGACCTATCACAACAGTCCCCTTCCTCTTAATGATTTAGGATAGGGCAGCCTATCTCCAAATCCAGCAGTACCTTGAGTGCAACCACGTCGTGGGCAGCCATCAATCTGGGTTCCACGCAGGTGATGGCACTGAACCAGCACTGCTCGACCTGAAGAACCAGCTAAACAAGAGCAAGGACGCAGAGAAGCCAGCTCTCTTGCTTCTCCACGACCTCTCTGCTGCGTTTGACTTGGTAGACCACAAGATTCTAATTCAGCATCTCACCTCTGCCGCTAACTTCTTGCGAGAGGCCCCAGTTGGGTTGCCTCCTTCCTAAAAGACAGAAAAATGTAAGTATTTTCAGACAATTCCAGTGCCCCTCCAGCACCCATTTCGTGCTGCATCCTGCAAGGGTATTGCGTCTCTCCCTCACTATACAATATCTTCACAAAACCTCTCTTCGACCTCCTTGATTCAATCGGCATATCCTACAACTATGCCAATGATACGCAGATTCTCCTCTGCCCTCAAAAAAAAAACTCTTACTCGTCAGCCTCCCTTCAGTCCTAAAAAGCCTGAATCACCAATACTCTTCCTTCTCAATAGATGTAATAACCATCCAAGTCTCCCAGTCAGTGAAGACTCAGGGAGTCCACTTAGACGCCTCCCTATCAGTTAAACACATGTCAGCGCCATTTCCTTCTCTGCTGCCCACACCACTAAACTCATGAATGCCTGTAGACCCTTCTTGTCTGCTACCTCACCATCGCCTGTGCCTTCATATGTTCAAGGCTAAACTACTACAACGTCATATTCACAGGCACAACCAAGCGCAACATTCACAAACTGCAAGTAATCCAAAACAACGCTCTCCGCTCAGCACTGAACATTCCCAATCGTGATCACTTCACTGCGGCTAGTCGAAAGGCACATTGGCTCCCTATTCAAGAACAAATTACCTTCAAGGCAATGTCAATCACTCACAAATGCCTCTTCAACACGGCTCCCCCTTACCTCGTTCAAAGATCCACCTGAGCCCAATCCTCAAGACCGGCCAGATCCACCTACACCAACCGACTCATCCTGCCAACCAGAGGCGTTGCTAGGGGGGGCTGAGGAGGCTATAGCCCCACGTCTTTTGGTTGTAGCCCCGGATCGAAGCTCAGGGGATACAACCAAAAGGCTAGCTAGCGCCCAGTCCCGACAGTCCCGACATTAACGTAGCCCCAGATCTTTTTCAGATCTAACTACACCCCTGCTGTCAAAAATTTAGACTCCCAAGAGCGGGTGGATCCTGTTTCCCAGTCAACACGGTAAAACTTTGGAACGCACTCCACCCTGCGCTGAGAGCAGAGCAATCATATTGGACCTTTCAGAAATTGCTGAAAATCTGTATCTTTAAGTAGTTCATTGCATTTCTGCTCGCACATATGCCCTGTTTTGAAGTCGTATACTTCCGACCGTCATGTAACCCTGAATGCAACTAGCGCTTGGATTCCCCTGGGTTTGATGCGTGATACAAATTTTAAAATAAAATAAATAAAAATAGCAGCCCACGCATGGCACTCATCTTTGGGGTGGTTGCATGTGTGTGAGCCAGCTCCAATCATCTGCCATGATAACAAGGGAAGGATGGTGAAGAGATTAGGCAGATCGTGGGGCGGTCCTGTCATGCCTGTGCATACTGCACTGGTGATACTAGATCCTACTTCCTGCAGATTACAGTACTATACCCTGCAAGGCTATCAGAGTGGGCATCATGTCACAGGATCAGTTATACAGAAGACAGGCTACACAGGGGAAAGTGACAACAAACATATGTTTTAATATTACACAAGGAGTGTGAGTTGGCTCTCGCCTTTGTCTCGATTCATCACTGGTCCGATTGTAAAGGTTTTCAGTTTCCCTCGGGAATTTCAAACTCAGTTTTCTCACTGACTGGGTTTAACAAATTACAAGTTTATTGACCCTCTCTTGGCTTTAGGAGTTAGGGATCAAGCATATATTCTTTCAAACAAAAACAGTTTCTCAGGCTATGCTGGGCTTTTAGAGTCAGTTTGCCAGCAAGCCTTATTTCAGCCACTGCATAGGTTCCCTGTGGTGCCTGGGCTCTAATCCCTGTTTTCTCTGGGCCTTAAGGCTCACAATCACAATATGCAACATGTCCACCAACACTTCACTCTGGATAATGGCATGCATTATTCAGGGCGCTACAATTCACTGTTTGGCCATGTAGCATTGAAGCCAGCGAATAAAGAATCAATTTGCTCCTGATTTTAAGATTCACTTTCCTAGCATTCAGCGGTTTAAGCAATGAAGAAGGATTCAGTTCACTCTGGACTTTAAGATTCACTTTCCCAGGAAGCAGAATTTCTAGAAAAGAACACAGACGCACTTCGTTTTGGGCTCTAAGGCGTACTTTCGCAACATCATGAATTATGGTTCAGTTCTCTCTGGGCTTCAAGGTTCACTTTCTCAGGATTCTTCATTTTAGATCATCAAGAAAGGAGTGCTGAGTTATCCCTAGGTGCTCCTCAAGCTGAGGGTTGGCCTAGGTTTTATTTGTTCCCTGGTCTTTTCCTGGGAGTTCTGTGATTCTCTGGTGGTGTGGCTGTGTATATATGATAGGTTATTTATAACGCACTTAGCGTGGACCGAGGATCGAACCTGTGTTGCTCTGTGTCGTCCTGCTTCCAAGGCGAGCACGCTGCCACTGAGCTATCCTCACGAGACTGTAGGGCTCTTGCACTTGGGTGACCCGAAGTAGGCCTTCTGAACGGTCTGGTTATGTGCCTATCCATAGCGCCTGGCTTCAACCCTCCCATGTTGGTCTCTGTGAGGAGAGGATGCACTTTACCACCCCTCCCACCCCCCATGTATTTCCTTGGAGTGGGTTGCTTGTTACTCTCCGGTGAATGGCCACTCACTGGACCTGCTGTGCAAGAGGGAGGTCATTCCTTTTCGGTTCCATTATGTTCCGGTCCGACCTTTGAACCTTTGGGTCTTTCCTGTGCTGCATAGAGTAAGTATTTGGAAGAGAAGAGAGGACATAGAGGTCATGCTCTGATTACGTACCAGCAATCCTCGTTCGGCCTCTACCTACTCTTCCTCACCACAGTACTGACGCGGTATTCTTCATCCACGATGGTGAGATCATCCCGGTTCCTTCGGTACAGGCAGGCAGATTATGGGATGGGATAGGTTCTTTATACCTTGGGCTATGAGCGGGAAGTGCCAAAGAAAAAGCAGATTATTTTGTAAACGGTTCTGTCGGTAGGCGGATGGCCTTAATGCGCTGTGACATGGAAGGGTAGGACTAGGTGTAATGAAGATTACCGGTAAGTAATTAGACAATTGCGCACAACTTTATGTATGCACGCATTTCAACAATCAGGGATGATAGGGGTGCACCCCCAGGTCTTTCTCATAATCTGAAATGTAAATCTTCTGTGTTTTCATATTTAACCCAGTCTCTGATTGGTGTTCAGAAAATGTTTTCTGTGAGTACAATGGAAATGGAGGTCAAATGGGGAAAAAATTATACTATTGAGCTATCTACGGCTTCATTAACTTTTTGAGGTCCCTATTTTCAGAGTATTGGCTGCACCTGTGACCCCTGGAAAAGTGGATGGATCCCAGTAGAAACGCTTCTATCCTCTGGAATCCTGGCCTAGGTGTCCAAGTCTCTGAACTTGGCCGTGTCTAGGGGCATTTCTGGGATGCAGGACACTGAACTCTAAGATACAGTGACTGACAGGACCTAGACCTAGTCTTCACGCTCGATGACTCGTCCTGGGAGGATAGCTCAGTGGCAACGTGCTCGCCTTGGAAGCAACGCAGGATGCAACGCAGGTTTGATCCCTGGGTCCGCACTTAGAAACCTCTGGGTATTTAAGCACGCTATAAATAAGCAACTAAGACAACAACAAACAAATTCTGTAACGGCGCCTTGATGCCCCCGGGCTGTGTGAGTGATTTAAAAATACAAATAAAATAAATAAATATATTTGCGTTTAAAAAATACTTATAAAAAGCAATACAAGTTTTCGTTAGTGAGTTATTTTTCTAAACCAGCAGGTGGCGCTATGCTATCGCTATCCAGTGAACGAATACTTCAGCTAGCTGAGTCACCTGTCTGTGTCTTTGCTGTCAGTCTGCGCTATTTGTTAGTCACTTCACTATGCCTCGCTTATTCCCTTTTCATCGGCTCTGCACTAGGGATGTTTGCCTAGCTGCAAAGCCCCATGTTGTAAACAGCACTAAATGGCCCAATTCAGAGGTCCGTGTAAAAATATAAAAGTGTTGTGCCAAGCAGGAACAACACGTTTCTTAAGTGCACCATATTCTTAACAAGAAAGAATGTGGTGCATGGACATGAAATCCTTGGCTTTTGCACTTGCCTGATTTATGGCCTGACAACGGCCCTGGTAACCATCAGAAAAGCAAGACAGGCTCCTGAGTGTGCTCTGCTTGCAGAACACTGGCTTGCATTTTAAATAAATAGAATTTAATTACGCACGAGTGAGGTGTTGTTAGCATAAACTGCACACATTTCCCCTTAATAAGAAAGGCATTTACTAGGCACCAGCACCACTTTTCTTCCATACAGAAAACTCAAGGAGACTTTCTTAAATTAGAAAAGTGTCAGACTTTTCAGAAATGTGTGCATTGACACTGGTGCGCACGTTGCTCCAACAAGGAAGGAGTTTAGAAGCTTTTGCTGCCGGAAATAACATCTCCCTTCCAATCCCTCCACCCACCTCAGAATGGTGGTGCTGGAAACCCGAGGGGAGAATGTCAGCTTTTCACAACATCAGAATCAGGCCGTCAGTGATCTGAACAAAGTGAACATATTCACGGTTAAGTTGTATTATCCCAAAATATTTTTCAAATGTTTATTGCCAGGACAATCCTGCCTTTGGTCTGCATGACAACACAGGTCTGTCGCGGTTTATTATGCAGTAACACTCAACTCAGGGAGTTCCTTTTTTCCCAATGAATGTGGCGCACGATAAATGACTATGATTTTGATTTGGTTCGGTTTGGTAAGGCCTCCAACCAGTCTCGCACCAAACTCCAACAAGTACCCGGTGCCACAATGGACTAAGAACCAGGCCGGTGTGTAGTAAGAAGATTTATTAATTAATTTAAACCAAATTTGGCAAACAGACTAACATCAGCCACCAATGGTGTAGCAACTCAAGAAATAAATTGACCAACCAAGAGATAATACTGAGATATGCAGTCACAATTTACTTTCAAATCCCCCACCAATACAGAAAAAGAACAATACATGACGCACAGTGATTGCTGATTTGGTTATAATACTTTTTCTCCCAGCAACCTCCACCCTCCAAACATCAATTAGACTTGACCCCTCTGAATTGAAGGCCAGTGGCAGAGAGTGGAACACAATGGGAAAATCCTTTTGGGATTAATTCTGATAAAAATGCACTCTTTGGAAAAGGGAATCAAGCGGAAAAATAGTTTGTTCTACTTGTTACCACAGATGCAATATGTGGGACAGAAAAGCAATGGGAAAATTTGTTTTGCCACACCTAAACAGAACAGGCAGGGCTTTGTGGTTTTGGTCAGAGCGCAAGGGGGCAATTTTGTTTTGCACCCTGCACATGCGAAGGCACTACCAGGCTTCACACTTCTTAAAATGAAGGGGATCAATGGGGAATTTCGTTTTGCACCCTGCACACTCACGTGAAAGCAGGGTTTTGGGATTCATTCTTTCGGCAAATCTTTATGTCTATACCGGCTCAAAACACACTGGGAAGAGCTTGCTGGTTTTGAATGTCAACAAAACACATCCCGTGATTTCTATAGGGGAATTAATTGATATACTTTAATTAACTATGTTAAGGATCTACACAGACAAACAGGATATTTTGCTATGGGGAAATAACTAGAACAATACTTGAAAAATTCAGGGCCTACACAATCTATGGCTTTGAGTGTAGGTTTTACTTACAGATTAGGCATTGGAATGGGCATCAGGGAACAGCAGGGCACCGCTGGGACAAGGGTGTCAGTCAAGGATAGTCTCTGTTGAATCCTACAAGGGGTTCCAGCCAGTTTCTGGTTCCTGTCTCCAATGCACGATTTGGGCCTCTCTGCCTGGATGTTTCTCCCTAGAGTTCAGCAGCAGGTTACCTACCGGAATAAGTGGAAAAATCCCCAGCCCTAATGCAAACGTATAGGGCAAATGACATCACAAACTTGTCATGATTCCCACAAAAGGGATTGGTTGATTTTCTCTACCCACCTCCCACCTGTGTGCTAATAGGACAAGGAGATGGGGGGGGGGGGGGGTGAGTCAGGACAGCTGTGGGAGGAGAACGCTTCACCATCCCACTTTGACAGGTAGGTTTGGCATGTTCAAAAATAAAAAAAATCTATCAACATGGCAAATACCCTAATTTTTCACATCTTTACATTTACATGTATGAATATATTTTTAATGACTACATTTTATGGCAAATCAGAGGATGCTAATGTGAAATTGGCATGCACTTCCTATGCAGGGATACATTTTTTCTTAATTTACTCATAAGCCGTATCAGTGAACAATATGCCACTTCATAGTTTTCATGTTCATTATTTCCTTCACTCCCACGCCAACTTTCAAATCTCTCAGAATCAAGGGAAGGTCCAAATCAAATTTTTATTAATACATTTAGTTATGTTCATCACAAAAAAATCGTTTTAGCATGGTTCAAAGGGGGTTACTGTTGCCTATAATAAAAGTCTGTAATGACCATTGTGGCATCTATGCTGCCCCTTTTATGCAATAATATGTATTTTTCTATTTATTGAACTGCAGCCTTTTCCCTTTGTTCGCTTAAGTGGTATGTACCCTTAAGCATGTGGCTCATGTTTATGTTGGCCTCCCCTTTGAAGCCCTGCGATGGCCCGGATAGCAACTCTAATGGACATGTTATGGGAATTGTAACCTCAAGGTCAATTCTGCTGAAAAAACAGGCACAGCCTTATCTGTTTTTCAGATTGGTTCAATCTAAGCAGTGTATTTCTTTCTATATTTTTAAGTATTAGCCCAGATTGATGGTTGACAATCAGATCTCCCTCCCCAAGACAACAGAGGAAAGGTTTTGGAGGTTGTTTCATCTGTTTGGAGAAATGACCGACTGCATGTAAATATCCTGCAAGCAGTGGCTTTTAAGCTCACACATAATGCATTTTCCATGACATTTTATAACGCACCTGGGCCTTATCCATATGTACTATGTTTTTTTATAATTTCACAGTTTCAAAATACATGAGTATCACTTCTGGATTGTCCATATGTATAGGGCAGTTATATGAGAAAACCATGTTCAAACTTTGAAAGTCTAGTGAGCACTTCTCTTAGCATATTGTCATTTGGATGAGGGAAAAACAAAAAGGCAATTATTTTATTTCTTGTTAATGCCAGGAGCTTGATTTCAATTTTGATGAATGGCGAACAATCTGTTATTACATTGAAAATAATGCATGCACTGCTGTCTCTTTAAGTACAAGTACAGCTCTTCATGGATTCAGTAAAACAGCATTGTCAAGTTTGCCTTTCGTTTTCTTGCTGAAATGCATTGCGTATATCTTTGCACTTTTTAGATTCAGGCCCACTTTCCTTAGAGTTTAGGCCTGTTTTTGGTTCAATGGGCCTCAGGTCTAACATCACCATTTCTGTGCTGGCCTTATACTTCAATGGGCATTTACAAATCACTCTGGTCTCTAAATATCTGCATTATATTTCACCCCACAGGCCCCTCTTTCAATTTCACAGAGTGCCTATTTACCTACCTTGCGCTCTGTAGTGTATAACACCTGCTGGTGAAAGTCTCAACTCTTGTTGACCAGCTTCTTACAATATCTGTTTTTGCACTATGCAACCTGCATGCGCAGATTGCCAACGCAGAGATTCTCAAAGGGTTGTGCAAGCAGCAGCGGGCGGGTTGGGGAGGACACCTGCACGCACGATGCCCCTTCTGAATACACTAGAGATTGAGTTAATTAATTTGTTGCATAGATGTCAACTTGTTAAAGTGGGCTTGAAGGTCCCTGATACGTTGTTTCCCATGCTCCAAAAATGTACATTATCTACATAGCTCCACCCACCTCACCAAAACGACAAAGTATGCTGTGAAGGCCCCACCATTGCATTAGAATAAGAAACGAGCACAGATTACTTTTTGTGCCTAACTCCAACATACATAAATGGCCCCTTTTTTGTTTTGGTGCTTTTTGGTGGTGTAAACCACCATATTTCGCCAGAACATTGGTACTGTATAAAAGAAAGGAGAAAGGGGAGTTTGGGAGCAGTGTATTGCGTTGGCATGGCAACTTGCCGATGCTTGTCATTGAAATGGCAGAAGCGCCAGCACCAGCTGGGCCTTGTTTTTTATCCATGCCCCTTCATCGTTCGAGTTTCAATGAGTTTCTCAAAAAGGGGGATCATGCGCTCATACAAGCAGCAGCAGCAAGGCATTGTTCCCTTATAACAAGGTTTTTTTTATGCTGACGCTCTTGCAGATTTCGTGCCATTTGCTTATTAGATTTCTATTTTTTTTTCGGCTGCTGTCTCTTTAAGACCAGTTACCTAAATGTAGCCATGGGAAAATGGCGGCAGGGCTTTGGCTTGGAGCAGCAGAACAGGTAAGAGCTAACCGAGTGGAGGCTTCAGGATTGGGGAACTGTGTCTAGTGTGAAGGGTGGCCAGGGAGGCTTCACAGGTCCTAAGAACCAGACCCTCCAGTCCTGCGTCTGCTCTTCACAGGCTAAACACAGCGCTGAAACACACAATGGGCCTCATCACGACTTTGGCGGTAACCCTTAAATCCGGCGGTAGCGCTATTACCGCCGGATTTAAGGGTCCGCCGAATCAGGGCTTCGGCGGATTTCAACCCAGCTCTGAGCTGGTGTGAAATCCGCCGAAAATTCGCGCTCATACTGCTGGCGGGAAATCCGCCGGCGGTATGAGCGTGAAATTTCCCCATTGTGCCCAATGGGGTATGGGGCATTCCCGAATTGGCTCAATGGGGAATGGGGACTTCCAAGTCTGCCGAAATCGTGATCCCGCGCTATTAGCGCCGGGGTCTATGGCGGTCACGCTAATAGCCCCCGCACTTATAGCGCCGGCCCTACCGCCGAAGTCGTGATGAGGCCCATTATCTGTGCGGGGTGGAGGCTAGTGCAAGCTGCTAATCAGGAAGCAACCGAGGCTTCGAGGGTAGAGCAGGCCTCTGATGCGAAGCAGTACAAATGCTTAATGGCAGAGCAGACCGCCGCCTGGCCTATTCGGCCTGGAATTAGCACGTCGATTAAGTGCTCTTTACTTAAAGGAAGAAAACCATTCAGTGAAACTTCAGGGTAATCTCCTTTTGCCGTTTTAGTCTCTTCATCCCTCAATGTGTGGTTAGTAAGTGTTGCAATCAGGGCTATCGCCTGCTATCATCCGCCCTTGATTAAACAAGTAGCAGTTCATGTGTTACATTCTTACTGTGCCGTAGTCTGAGGGGAGGAGTGGGTGGAGGGTGATACTGGGGGCGTGTTATTTTTGGATGGGGCTCGGAATTGTTGAAATGCGGTGCTATGATGTTTCAAGCGTCGGAGCCAATGGACAGGGCGTCTTATATTTGGATTGAGGTGGGGGCTCAGAGCTCAATTGTATTTTGGAATGCTTGGGTATAACGCTGCAAGAGTGAGTTTTAGTGCTTCGGGAAAGTGGCTGAGCTCTGATGATCTGATGAAATGTTAGGCACAATAGATATAATTGTATGGTGTATTCTGACCCGATATATATAATGTAATTCTGTCAGTGGTGGTATGTCGCTTATTCGGCCACCCTGTTTATAATCCTACTCCCGTCGCTCAACATTTGAGCAAATAAAGCTGATTCCGCCAGTGTTTAAGGCTGTGTCCGCTCTATGGAAGCGGGTAAATTAAACTGGAAACACAGTGCTGTGGCATAAGGCATTTCTACACTGACAGGGTTATTCGCTAAGGGCCATCGTAGACATGGCAGATGGGAAGACCCTGCTTTGCAAAAACAGCAGAGCAATGCATGGCCACGTTAACCAGAGGGCGCTTTAAAAGGTGTTACTATTGCCTAGTTAATCAGACATGTTAACCCCTGCAGCCGTCCATTTGCCTTTACTCCCAATTATCTTTGCGCATGCACACAATGTTTTTAACCCCCATGAATTGGCATGACACAAGATTTCAATTGGCAAAATTGGCCGCAGTTTTATTTCCATGACAACAGAAGTATTTGTACACAATAGTGACCTCATTCTGCGCGTGTGGCGCTTGCTTGCCGGATTTCCTTTGCTTCCCCCTATACTTGGTATAGTAGGCCCCCAACTCCCCCGACCCATTGTACCTGTTCCTATCCTGCCCGTGCAGGGGTCCGTGGGTGGGGAGAGCGCCGTTTGTTTCGGGGGGGAAGCTGAGCCTTGTTTGTTCCTACCAGGCGCCCCCGCCGTTTAGGCCCAAGAGGCGCTGGTCCAGAAGAGCGAAGACCCATTCTGTTTCCTTCTGGCTCGTCCGGAGTCTATCATTTGTGCTTGGTTGCCCAAACACCGCCAACTTGTCATCTTCTGACCTGGGTGCCCTGCGACAGCACAACCCGGGTGTCCTCCTCCTTGTATTTCGCGGGTGGGTGGGTGGAAACGAAATTCCTTGTCCTTGTCAGGTGGCGGCGACCGGGTCCCAGTGCAGGAGCGAGATGCCTGGTCCCTGGTCCCGCCTGCTTATATCCTGCAAGCCCCGCCCCCTTCCTTTTGTTTATCCTTCGCGGGCTTTCTGGCCCATTCAGCTTTGGCGCCGTTTCGCCCCCTTGTCCTTTACCCTTCCGGGTGAGGGCCCCCGCTCCCGGCGGCATGACCCCGCAGGGGTTACCCTGCTGCCTCCTCCATTTTGTGGACGTTTTCCGTCGTCAGCTCCATAACCCCTGCAGCCGTCCATTTGCCTTTACTCCCAATTATCTTTGCGCATGCACACAATGTTTTTAACCCCCATGAATTGGCATGACACAAGATTTCAATTGGCAAAATTGGCCGCAGTTTTATTTCCATGACAACAGAAGTATTTGTACACAATAGTGACCTCATTCTGCGCGTGTGGCGCTTGCTTGCCGGATTTCCTTTGCTTCCCCCTATACTTGGTATAGTAGGCCCCCAACTCCCCCGACCCATTGTACCTGTTCCTATCCTGCCCGTGCAGGGGTCCGTGGGTGGGGAGAGCGCCGTTTGTTTCGGGGGGGAAGCTGAGCCTTGTTTGTTCCTACCAGGTGCCCCCGCCGTTTAGGCCCAAGAGGCGCTGGTCCAGAAGAGCGAAGACCCATTCTGTTTCCTTCTGGCTCGTCCGGAGTCTATCATTTGTGCTTGGTTGCCCAAACACCGCCACGCCAACCGGTGGGTTCCCGCCCTCCGTTGGCTCCCTTCTTCCTCATTCCTTCTCACAATTCCAGCAATTTGGTGCAAATGTTCCAGAAAAAGAGCTCCATTCCCTTAGGGGATAAGTGCACCCCATCGGCTAAGAAATACTCGGGGGTCTTCCCGTCAATCAGACCATGCCTGATCTGATAGAAACCTCTGCCCTTGCAGAATTTGGCCACTGCCCCGTTCAGCTTCCTCCTTGATTTCTCTACCGCCGAATGGTTTGCTGCCCCCCTCCATTGCAACCGCGGAATCACCTCGGACCAGATGATCTCCGTCTCCCCCATCTGTGCTGATATTTCCTGTAAAGAGCTTGTGATGTCTCTCAGCAAGGTCCCCCTCCCTAAGCTGGTCAGGTCGTTCCCTCCCAAGTGTATTACCAACACATCCGGCTTCCGCCGTTTGTTTAGCAGCGTATGCAATTGCCCTTTCAGCTGGGCCCATTTCATCCCTGGCACCCCGTGCCATTCGATCTTGAATTCTCCTGCCGTCAAGATCTCTTGCTGCTGGTTCCAGCTTGCCTTTGCCCTTGAGATGAATGAGTGCCCCACCACCCATACTGTGCGTAGTTTCCTTTGGTGCACTGCTGGTAAATGACATGGAGGGAACGGCATGGTTATCTTTACACTTTTTCCGGCCTGACATAACGTTTATAACATCCTGACGACCATCTCCCCAATCTCTTAATCTCTTCGGCCCCTAGCCCCCCGACTGATGCTGAGGTGGCGGCCCCAATCCGAAAGGAATGTGTCCCAAACTGGCCCCCTGCCATACCCATTCTCTCCAGCCCAAGGGACATTACTTTTTTGAACTGAAATCGGCTTAGCGCGGACCCATCCTTGTGAGTGAGCCATGGCGCCTCGGCCCCTGATGGCCGCCTCTGTCGCATAAAGTTTGCCGCTGCCGCCACCGGGCATACCCTGCTCGCCTGAATGGCATGTACGGTCAGCGCCGTACCCTTTCCTTTCTGATCCGTCTTTGACCGCCTCACATAAATGACGACCTGAGCGCTCCCCACTTGGATGTCCCTGACGCGCAAGAACCCACTCCCTTTGCCGTTCTTGTTTTCCGGCACCAATTCGCTGATTCTGAGCACCCCAAAAAATGCCACAGTAAAAGCCGCCGAGAAGAGCACACGCTCCGATTCATCCCGACATACTTCCCCCAGGCATTTAATTAATCCGTGCAATTTCCCAATATCGATTGGCCGTCTCTCATCCGGTTTTGCTGTGCCTTGCCTCGCCCAGCCTTTCATGGCCAGTATGACATAATGCTCCTTAGTGGGGTCCTTCTCCCCGTGTACTTTTGCATGATGTGCTATGGCCGCTAGGTGATAGCTTACCCAAGCCCGAGTCTTCCCTGTCTTCCAGCACCAGCCTATGAATGCTCTCACCGGGTTCTCCCCGGGGTCCCCTGCTAGTACCTCCTCTTGGAACTGTGCAAACCGAATCCAACAAGCCCTGTACCTCTTGGTTGTACCGGGTGCCAGGGCAGTTTCAACTAATGCGGTCAGATCGCCCCAATCATCGCCCACCATTGTACCTCGAATGGGGTCATCTCCTCCCTTGCTTCAGGGCAGCTCTCCCGGAACCGGTCCCACTGTAAACGAGACAGAGAATCAGCGGCCGTGTTTTTCACCCCTGGAATGTGCCGTGCTCTAACCTCAATGTTCAACTCTAACAAACTCCTGGTGAGTTCTCTGAGGAGCCTCAGCACCCTCGGGTTACTGGACGATCCTGTGTTAATGATCTGTACCACAGCCAAGTTGTCCGACCATAGCGAGACCTTGGAATTTTGCAGCTGCCCGCCCCACAGCTTGAATGCAACCACTATGGGGAATAGCTCTAGTAGCGTGATATCTTTTGTGACCCCCTCCTTGTGCCATTCCTCTGGCCACGCCATGCCGCACCATCTGTCCCCCAGGATAGCCCCGAAACCCAAGGACCCGGATGAATCCGTGAACAGTTTGAGCCTCTGACTGCTTGCCCAGTCCGCCCTCCAGATTGCCACCCCGCTGGAACCTGACAGGAAGCCATCCCACATTCTGAGATCCTCTTTTACCTCTGCACCCAATCTGACGTGCTGTGCGGCATGTTGTAAGCCCACCGTTTTTAGTTCTACACTTCTGGCAAATGCCCTCCCTGCTGGTATCACTTTGCCTGCAAAATTGAGGTTTCCAGCCAGCACTTGCAATTCCCTCAAGGTCGCTTTGTTTTTACCCATCAGCTCCCGAATCAAGCCCCTCAGTTTTTCTACCTTGTCCTGAGGGAGCCTACACTCCCCTTTAACTGAATCGATCTCGATCCCCAGAAATGTCAATGTCGTTGCTGGCCCCACGGTCTTTCCTGGTGCAAGGGGAACCCCTAGTCGTTCCATTTTATTTTGAAATATCTCCATCATGGATCTGCACTCATCCGTCCCCTCCCTCCCCACGAAGAGAAAATCATCCAAGTAGTGCAACATTCCCCCATTTTTTATCTCCTGCCTTACCGTAAACTCCAGAAAGGAGCTGAATGCCTCAAAATATGAGCAGGAAATGGCGCACCCCATGGGGAGGCATTTGTCATAGTAGTACTTGTCCCCCACCTTAAAACCCAGCAAGTGGTGACTATCCTCGTGGATTGGTAATAGACGGAAGGCAGATTCTATGTCAGCTTTCCCCAACAATGCCCCTTCCCCTGCCGCTTTTACCATTAGTATCGCATCCTCCAGGGAGGCGTACTGCACCCTGCACTGTTCCTCTGGGATGCCGCTGTTCACTGACTGACCCTCGGGGAAGGATAGGTGGTGTATCAGGCGGAATTGACCCTCCTCCTTCTTCGGCACCAGTCCTAGCGGCGATACTACCAGATTGCTCATGGGGGGCCTAGAAAATGGGCCGGCCACTCTCCCCAGCCCCACCTCTTTGTTAACCTTCCTTTCCACCACCTCGGGATTCTCCAGAGCCGATCGTAGGTTGGCCGCCTCCCTTCCCCCTTGAGAACCTGCCCCCGGGATCCTAAAGCCCCACCTGAACCCTTGCCATAGCAATTTTGCGTCGGCTTTGTTATGGTACTCATTTAGGAAGGGAGTCATGGCAAGAAGGCTAACTGGTGTGGGCAATGCCCTTTTAATCATACATTTGTCATTCATTGTTACCACAGCATTGCCTTGTTTTGTCGGCGCATCACTCAACATTCCCTTTATTCTTTTGTTTCCCTCCATCCCCGGGTTTAGCCTCTCCCGGAGTGGCCCTGCGGGTGCCCGTACCACCGCCCCTCTGGTGCTTGTACCTGCATGTCTTCCCGTATGAGCAATACCCTTCTGCAAACCGCCAGCAGACTTCTGGCTCCCCCTGGTGGGCTGCTGCCCGGTACACCCAGGAGGAGGGCCCGCGAAAGGACCCTCTCCCCCGTTGCGGGAACCCGCCTCTGCCTCTCCCACCCCGAGACTTCTCTCCTGGTGACTCGTCCTGTGATTCCCTGCAGGGCACCACTTTGTCCATGTACCCCCCGACATCCATCTCGTCCCATGACATTGCTGGCCATATCTGCATTTTTAATCTAAAGCCTCGGTCATACTCCAGCCATCCCTCGCCTCCATACTTCTGATACAAATCATGCACATATTGTTCGTACGCTATCATCGCCAGTGCATCCTGCGGGTACCTCTCCAACATTACTGACATGTACATCCTATAAGCTTTTAGCCAGTTGTTAATGGAACGCTCCGCCTTGGTGGCCTCCCTGTCCCTTTTCTCTTTTTCCTTTTCAGACAGTTCCTTTAGTCCTCCCCCCGTGGGGACGATCCCCAACAAATCAAAGATGTCAATGAATTCCTTCCTCCACAACCTCTCCTTGATCCCCCATGGAATGTGCCACACCAGAGAATTCACCGTAGCCCGCATAGGTGCGAACCCTGGCATTGGCCTCCCATACTGGGTTGCCTGCCCCCACAAACCCCCTGTTTCACTGCTGATCAGGCCTGCTGCTACGGGCTGCGCCGCGCTCAGCCCCCCTATCAAGACTGCACCAGGCCCTGCCTCCTTCTGCATCCCCTGTGCCCCTGCCGGCGACCCTGAAGCCAACTGCTGGGCTCCTTCCATGCTTACCGACGCCCCTGGCCCCTGGTTTGTCCATTCTTGACCCCACGGGAGCCCTGCCAACTGTGCTTGCTGCCCGCCTCCCATAGGTGGGCCCACACTAGGCAGCCCGACAGATAAGAAACCCCCGGGCGGTATCCCCCTCTTCTGAGGCAATTGACTTATTCCACCTGCCTGTGCCCAGCCTTGAGTGCTACCGCTGCACCAGGGCCCTCCCAGCCCTTGTGATGCCCCCAGATGCGTGGCTATACCTCCTTGAGACAGTCCCCCTACCACCATACCAGTACTGGGCACAACATTCGGCATTTGCCCCATTTTCCCCCATGCTTGCATGCATTCTAACACCATACCTTTCACTGTCTCCAGGGATGTTGTTCCTCCACCCGCGACATCCACCGTTCTGGTCGCAGGCGCGTTGGGTGGGCTCACTCGATTCCCTGGAGCCTCAGCAGGTGTAGGAGCCGTTAAGGCCGCATCCTCCTGCGCCCTCCCCTTCTGCCGTGGTCTCTTGGTGCTGCTGGCCTGCTCCTTGCTCGCTTTAGCCCTGGCCGTCATTGTCCTTTTCCTTTTGCTCCCCTGGGTCTCCTCTTCTTCTTCTTCCTCCCCCAGGCTGTGGATCTCGGCCTCGATCACGGTGGCCTCGCTGCCACTGTCCTGAAACATCAGAGGGGAGCTTTCCACCCCCTGGCTGCGCCCTTCCTGGCTAGGTTGGGCCACCATCCTGGACATCCAGTCCGGGCCATGGGTTGCTGCTGCCACCCTGGCCAATTCCATGAATGACGCCAGATCCATTTGGCGGCCTCGCAATGGGTCAACCACCTGCTTCTTGCTTCTCCTGGGCCGCTCGTTGCTGCTGCCCGTGTTCAGTGCTCATGTGTAGCCGCTCCTCCCCTGCGGCTGCCTCCTTGCGGCCTGCCGAATGCTTCCGTCCTCTTGGAGGGAGGGCGTGGGCGTCTGCGTGCCCCTGCGTTGGCCCCTCCGCCCGGGATGTTTCTGGCCGTGAGAGGGGGGGGGGCGGGGAACCGGGGGCGGGCTTGCGCTCGCGGATGCGCCTCCGGCTGGTGTTCCCCTCGACCTGTTCCTCCGACCGGGTTGCAGCCCCGTGTGACCCGGCCGACTTTCCTTGCTCCTTGCCTCCGGCAGCCGCTAGGCGGGCTCCCCAGCAGCTCTGCTCCGCCTTCGACACCTCGATACCTGGTCCTGGGCTGGGCCCGCCTTCTCACGCCACTGCTTCAGATCAGCCGCGCTGCTCCTCCGCGCCCGCGGCTGTCTTCCCCCGGCTGCGCGATCCCGCCTGCCGGATCCTTGCGGTCGACCTCCCTCCGCGTTCCTGGCTCTGCTCGGCTCCTTCTGCTAGGCGGGCGATCCAGCTAGCAGTCCTCCGTCTCTACTTCCAGCCGCGCCGCAACTCCCGATCAGCTGGGCCGCCCTTCCACGCACGCCGGCTGTCCTCCACCGGCTGCACGATCCCGCCTGCTGCTTCCTCGTGGTCGTTTTCTCGACGCGTTTCCCGGCCCGGTCACTGGTCCTCCTTCCTTCTGCTGGGAAACGAAATTCCTTGTCCTTGTCAGGTGGCGGCGACCGGGTCCCAGTGCAGGAGCGAGATGCCTGGTCCCTGGTCCCGCCTGCTTATATCCTGCAAGCCCCGCCCCCTTCCTTTTGTTTATCCTTCGCGGGCTTTCTGGCCCATTCAGCTTTGGCGCCGTTTCGCCCCCTTGTCCTTTACCCTTCCGGGTGAGGGCCCCCGCTCCCGGCGGCATGACCCCGCAGGGGTTACCCTGCTGCCTCCTCCATTTTGTGGACGTTTTCCGTCGTCAGCTCCATATCCCCCGTCCTGACCGTGCTAGAGCCATCTGTGTAATGGTTTCTGCTGAGCAGACAGATGTTTGGATTAATCGAAGCCAGAGTGGGCCAACTAGGCCATGACGCCAGGGCATTCTGGACTTTACTCCTACAAGTCCCTGCACCAGACACAAACCACTGTATTACAAGATTATATATAACTCACAGAGTACATTCAGTTGTCAAACGAATGGCCAAGACTGCAGAAGTAATGTGCCGGCGCCATTTAGTATGTGTGGGCTCTCAGTTCCGTGTAGGCTTTGCTCACAGGTAACCGGGGCAGCCTATAGCATGCGGTGCCTGTCCCTGCTCACCCTAGGAGCCCTGGCCGCCTTCACGCTGCTGCTAGTAGCTACACCAGGATCCTAGCACAGCCTTTGGATTGTCGAGCCGCCCACCAGCACGCTCTTCCATTTTGAACGATTTTTAATTGTTTTGTCAGCAGCATTGTCTTGCATTCTCGGTGGCGGCTCCTTCCCCAGCCCTGCCAGCCTCTTAGGGGCCCCATACTTTCTTAAAATATGTCTTTTCGGTGCACACCAGCAGAATTTGGGCGTTTTTAGTTTTACGTTGGCTGACCAAATGATTCCTATCGCTAGGCCCGCCCGGTACGGTTTACCCAGCCAATGCATTCTGGGAGTTGAAGTCTTTGTGGACTATTGCGGCACTTACACACCTGAAACCAATGATGTGTACAAGGGAAGAAGGGTGTCGCTGTGACACGAGGTCATCTGGCCACACTACTGTGACGCCTCGGTGCAAAAAAAGGTGTTAAATTTAGGATGTAAAGCATAGTGCCACCAGGTGGTGCACACTTTCAGAAGCCACTTGTGATAGTTGTGTGCTATAGAGAACACAACATAGCACAAATGGGCATAGCATGCACAGTATGGTCACAGCATAATGTAATTAGACACATCATAACAAACAGCACATAAGAAAGGATGGCATTACAGAAATAAGAATAACAAAATATATCATAACATAGTCTGAGACAGCATACCATAACACAGCATAGTGTAACATAACAAAACACAGCATGACTGCACAACACCGCAAAACACAAAGCCTATCAAGGTATAGCAACACAGCCCATAGTTTGTAACAGCATAATACAGTTTCAGAGATATTGCATATAATGGCATAGCACCATTGCATGACCTTGCATAGTCCAGAATAACATAGCATGACACAGGACAACCCACCATAAGGCTCCTGCTGTTTTTTATCGGCACAGTCACTGAAAAGTTAGCAGTGCAACAGCCAGTCAGATTCCTATACATACAAATTGCAGCGAACATCAGTAAACGCCCAAACTATTGGCTTTGCCAGTGCTTGTTTATTTAGCTGAGGCATCAAGGCTATACTATTTTGTGCTCTAGGCTGCGAAAAGTGCAAACTTTAAGAGGTCACAGGAAGTCAGCAGTTCGGCAGAAGCAGATCTCAGTAAACCCATTGTGGAAAGCTCGCTGCTTTGCATCTAAAACGATCATCACTGTAGGAACGCAATTGCCTTGCTTCTCAGCCGGCCCTCTTCAGTGTTTCCCTGACACCTTTGCAGCCTCAAGAGCTTCGTGGTTCTTTTATGGCCAAACCTGCGAGTCACGGTTCAGTTCACAACTATGTTGTTGGCGTCACGCACCTGGGTGGAGGGACCCGCACCCCCAAATGTCCCAACTCCAACTGCCCTTTCAGTGACGGTCCTTAATGGGACCCTCACTCAAATGCATCTTTTTCATTCTAAGCTCAGGTTGGGAAGCTCGGAATTGAAAATTTAATAAAAATGAGAACCCTTAAAAGCAGGCACTTTCTCCCGTATCTGTAATCTGACATGGGATCTCAAATGAGAGCATAGAGGTGCACAGCGGCCAGACTTAGAAGGGCACCCCATTGAGAATCAGGTGAGTTTCCAAGGTCACGCCCTTACCAATCGCCCCCCAACCCCCAGCAACTGTGTGCTACTGTTTAGCAGAAATGCATTTGGGACACGGTTGCATTTGCGTGTTACAGATGCAGTTTTGAGAATCAAGGCCACACAGAGGTGTGTTTTACATGCATCGCCAGGTGCACACAACACCTTGGAGAATCAGTCCCTAAATATATCCTGGGCCAGGAGCCAGCCTTAAACGTTTTGGGGAGGCCTGGAGGACAATATTAAAAGTGGGTCATGAGCAGGGTCATGAGTGATCCTCCAACGCCACATGCCCCTCCAATTGCCTGCATGCCCACCATCAGTGGTGCCTTTGCAGTGTACCCTCTTGCCTTGGTAAACCTTACGTATAAGCTGTCTTTCTGCTCCCAAAAAAGAACGCAGGAAAAACAGTAAAGCATAGGAACCTGTGTTGAATAAGTTACTTGTGCAGAGTATTGTGGGGAAATCTACACTGAAGAAAAGGATGCAGAGAAAGTGCTGAATGTACAACACACAAATGCAAGCTGTGGCATGCGCACATAATCTGAAAAAGACATGTGTGGGAAATGTGCGGTGTTAGCGACCATCTGCAACAAGTGTCTATGACAAATGTGTGACAGGCATGGTATCAAGAGAGACACAGACTCAAAAGAGTACGATTAAAGACCTTTATTTACCAAGGTTCCTGGGTTGGTGGAATACCTGACTGGCCCTAACTCGAAATGGATGGTTCCCTTAACTGATGTTTCTAATGGCCGTCGTTGTCGGCTGTCTGTGTCTAAACCTATGCTTGCCCTCATTCTGTACACAAATGTGATAGTAAGCCTTTTCAAAACAAGAAAAATAATGGTTCAACAAAAAGTGGCAAACCAGAGTTAGTTTCCGGTGGTCTTCTCGGATCTGAATGATCCGACCACGGCTGATTTGCCCGCAGCCAGAAAGTTCACATGAGAAAGGTGCGAACCACCAAATGTTTGCACCTTTTTCATGCGAACACACATACATACCCACACCCCCACCCACAACACACCCATGACACACACCCCACCCACACCCTCAACACACCCCCAACATAAACAAATCCCACTTACCTTTTTCTTCACGCTGAGTCCCTGCAGTGCCAGTTCCCTTTCACTTCCGTGATTGGGAACTGGCGGCGCAGGGTCCTTTTCTTTTTTTTTTTTCTTTTTCTTTTATGGGGGCTGGAGGGGTTTGCCCCACAACCCCCACTCACCATACTGCCCCCGTTGTTTTTCTTCATTTTTTTTTCACCGGTGTGCTGCGGGGGTTCCCCCGCACACCCCGCTCACTATACCACACAGTGTATTGAACGCGGTGTTGCGGAAGACAACCTCGCAGCCCCTACAGTCTTTTTTTTTTCTCTTTTTACTTACCTGCAATGCTACCACCAAAGGTTCAAACATTTGGTGTTCGAACCTTTGATGGTTACACTTTTAGATCTTTTTGTACGTGTGACCATTTAGATACGGTCAAAACGTACAATACCGTCTTCTCACCAGGTGCTGTTTGGTCAATGTCACACAAATTTGTTAAATCAACAGGGCTATTTGTAAGACCTTCTCCTCATGCCCCTTGTAGTTATTCCAACTACCTTCAGTATCTTTGAGTTCCTTGGGGTTCCCTTCCCCAAGCTTCAGTTTATTCAAGTTTCAAAACACCATGGAAAAATTGTAACAAAGTTCCTTTTGTAGGTTTTCGGGGTACCCTTCCCCGCACTTCAATCCTTTCAACGGTACAACAAAAATGAACAGGTGTTCATCTTGGTTGGGCCTCCTTGGGTTCCCATCCGCAAGCGCAGGCCCCTTTCAACCTTCAAACACAAAGTCACTGTTATCAAGATGCTTTCTGTCACAGGCCTCTCAGGGTTCCTTTCCCCAGGTCTCTTCCAGCTTTCAAATACAAAAAATAATATGTCACAGTTCTTTCTTGATTTCACATGGTGCCCTTCCAAAGGTGTAGCCCTCTCTAATTCAAAACACAAATTCCACTGAGTAGAATGTACCTTTTCCTTATTGACAAACTTTTTCATATACCATCCTCTCATGGGATAGAATCAGAGACTTTCGAAAATGCCAGGCTCTTTGCTTTTCCTAGGCATGACCACTCTGACCCTTTTGCCCCTCTCTTTGTTTTCTTGCTCTTACTTTTCCTGACACCTTTTTGTTTCCCTTCAAATGCTTCCTGCACCCCTTTACTTCTTCTTTCTGTTCCATGCACACTTGCACTGTTTACTCCTGCTTTTCTTATCGTGCCCCTGGCACTTCTCCTTTATTCTTTCCATGCAACCTTGCACCTTCTTCTCTGTTTTCATCTTTGTTGTGCCCCTTGCACCTTTTCTTGCTTCTTCTCGTGCCCCTCAATTTTCCGTTCCAGGCCCTGCGCACCCTTGTGCTTCTTTTCACTTTCCACACGTTCCGCTAAGATCAGTCTTTTGCTCGCTTTCCTCTCCAATCTGCTTTTCTTTCTTTCTGCTTTACTTTTGCTTACAGCTGTGCTTTTAGCATTTACACCCTCAGATGCGAAGGAACTAACATTATATGACACCAGAAGTTCTGGCAGAGGAACTGGGGATGCCCTTTAATATTTGGTTAAAGTGGAATAATGTCTGCCTTTTAAGTTTGACATATGGCATAATTTTTCAGTTTATAAGTGTTCAACGAAATGTCATAGAAAGTTGTATTGTTTATATATTCAGGGTGAAAAGCTCTACCGCGAAACGTAAAATTATATAGATATTTAACACAGAAAAAGCACCTGTCAGTTATTCCTATGTCATAGCATTTGTACCAGCGACCCTTTTATACTGAGCTGGGAATGCAATTTTGGTGTAAAAGTAGCAGTGAGCAAAAGACAGCAGTCTGTACACTCACATCCCATGTCGTGCCAAGACGAAAATTGCATTATTCGATTTGCCTTAGTGAGAGCAATTGAACCGATTAGTAACATAATCACAGGTGAGGAACGGGATGTTTCAGAAAATTACTTTTTAAACAAAAGTAATTTTCTGAAACATCCCGTTCCTCACATGTGAAATGGGGAAATCTCCAAGATGACATCACATCAAATTGGAGGGAACTTGGGTTAGAGGTCACTCCAATTAGACTGCCCTCTACAATAACATGCCCAATGAGTATGGCAGGGATGGATTACTGTGATTTCACTTTGGAACACTGTCCAATCCCATACACTGACCAGTTAGATTTGAGAAATGACACACACCTCTAAAGGGAGTGGTTTCTGATATATAAAAGCCCAAGCCCTTAGATTCTGGGGTCCGACTTGATTACTAAGTGACTGTGATGGACTAACTGACAGACTGGAAGAAGAAGAGAAAGGGGAATTGACAACAGGCAGGAGACTGGAATAGATTGCTTTCCTTTTGGGCCCATTTTAAATTACTGTTAGTTTACTACTAGAAAGGCCTACCTGGAGGTAAAGGCTGAGGCCTTCTTCAGTGGAAGAGACACCAGATAGACTCCATCTGGCTGAAGGATGCCTACCTGTTCCCAGAGGGAGAGAAGTGAACTAGTCCTTAAGAGGGTGCCCACCTATCTGCGAGAGAGCAAAAAAGAAATGCATATGCTACTATAATAGTAAGGGGAAATAGTTCTCAGGGGAGTGATGCTCTAAAAGGGAATAGATTAAATCCCAGCCCTTTTTATTTGTGAAAATACTGAAGGGGTGGTTGTATATAAATTGACTGTCCCCACTATGAGATAAGTGAATATTTTACACATAAATGCAGTAGAAACACCACTCAAGAGAATCTAAATAACATACACATTAAACATATATTTCCCCTTTTGCAATCAATTTACATGTGGCAGTGTTAAGTAGCCTGAGTTTTCATTGAGTTTCTTGAATGCTGTTTGAGATGCTCACATATCTATTGGTTAGAGGGGATCTGCTTATGTTTATTCCAAATAAGTGGAGAAATTTACATATGCAGGGATGTTCCGATTTAATTTTGTTTTTATCAAATTAAAGCTTTATACTGAAGTCTGGTGCATTTTTCATTCCATGGTGGAGGTGCGCTCAGAGTAAATCAAATGTATATATGGTGATGTGTGTTGCAACCATCTCTATTGCTGTAAATGTAACATTGAACATTTATGTGTCTGATGTATTGATTATTTGTCATGGGAGTCACCATTGTGATTGGAATTTCATAGGTGCACAATTTGTTCATATTTAAATGAACTAAATGATTTCTATTTTATTAATAAATAGACCTCCGGTGCAGCCCTATGTGCTTCTTGTCCTGAAAGGGGAGGGAGGCTGTAGGGAATCAATATTGTTAGGTTAGGGCTTACAGGTTCATAGAATGAACTTTATTAAATAAATACAAATTGTGCGTGCCTGATATGGAGAGGGAAGACAATTCCCCTGAAAGATGTGTCACCAGATTGAAATATCCTACAGAATCAAACGGGGCACCTTCTCGAGGTGATGTGATGTGCGTACAGGTCCCAGCATAGCAAGTCAACATGTAGCAGTATCTCACCAGCAACTGGATGTGTAGCCTGAGGTTTATGCACAGATTGCCGCAGTAGGTCCATTACACCATGCACTGTCAACCCTGCCTCTTCAGCAAAGACCAGGAGGCTGAATATCTATTAACCTTCACTTGGCCCATTAGATCCATCTTTCCGCCTAATTCAGAGGCTATTTAGTTGAAGAAAGAGATGGCAATCATTGGGAGGTGTAAGCCATCTAAATATTCAGAGCAGGCAAGTCTTTGGCTTTACCGTGGCGGTATATTGATGTGGGCGGGCTCCTGTTCTCCTCCTCTGTAGTTTGGTGATGCAGCCTTTTTTGTGATTGCTTCACCTTAAACCCTCTGCTTTGAAAGAGACACATTTTCTAGGCTTTTGAATCAGTGCCTTTCCCTCACTGGCAGAGAGGTGCCTTCTGCCTTCAAATTCCTCAATGTGGGAGCAGTGACTGGCTCCGCCACTGAATGCATCCAACTGATCATTGCTGATGATGTGAAGCCAGAATTCCATGTCATCTAAATAGCTGTGATACATTGATTGACTAAAGTGCAATATATATTTTGCTCAGTGCAATTTCGCAACATTTAAGCAAAATAACGTAGAAGTACAATATAGCAAAAGAATCGTAAATTAGCCCACCTGGAGAAGTTTATAAGTCCCTTCCCCAAGATTATAGGTGCTCCCTTTAAATGTATCATCCACCAGAGGGAATTCTGAGGCCAATGCCATTGTTTCCTCGTCCACACTGATGTTTTTCTGCGCACATGCATTGATTCTCGATATGCAGTCTAAAAGTCTGGTATTCTCTGACCTTGTGCCGGGACAGCACTCGGCCGTGGTTTGCAAGTGACCGACCTACATCACCACCTCCGCGCTCGGGCTTTTGGGCCAGAGGGAAATATGACTCTCAAACATGTTGGTCAATACCCGGCACTTGCATCAAGAGGACAGGAAATCTATGTGTGTGGCATGCAGGCTGCCAAATAGAGAGCTCTTAAGCCAGGGCAGTCTTGTTTAGTTCCTATATTGCCTCATTAGGTATTGATCTGCTCAGTTCTGCCCCATTTAGTTATGGCCACTCGGTAAATGCGCGGCACTCCATTCTTAGAAATGGAAACAACCTGCCCACAATATGCATTCACTTCATCCAGTTAGGATGAATTAACAAATAGTGCTCGCTGTTGATATGTGCTTCTGTGCGTTTCACAGTAATTATGACACACGGGTCTGCTATCATAATCCTTACGCACTTGTTTGCAATGGGGCAGATTCTCACATTTCTTTTTGCAGCAAGTGATGAAAGGCACTACCAGATCTCATTTCTGCCAAAAAAGGCGTGCCCCATTAAAAAAAACAATCTGAATGGGCGCAGCATCGTAGATGTGTCCGTCCAGGAGCCCCTTCCTTCCCCTTTGGACAATGCACGATAAGGACCTTTTTCAACCTTTCATGTGTTTTTGGAAGTGTAACTCTGTATTGCATTTTGTTGTGGGAATGTAGCGGCATGAACTGCCACTGTCCCACTTGAATGTAAGGGTAATGGAGTTCTGCCTCAGTCTGCATTGGGCCAAGCAACTGGAGGCAGACACAATAGGCTGAGCGCATAATGGAGCGTGACATAATGAGAGGCGGCAGAGCAGCAGAGGTCTGGCCCCGCCATCCCTCAATACTGCACTAACAATGGGGGGACGCTGACTGACAGGAGAGGAGTCCTCTCCCGACAGTCCATGTCTCCACATTGTGGAGGGGAGGGCCATCCGGTCCTCCACAGTGGTGTGTGGAGAGGGTGCGAGCAGGTACATGATTTTGCTGTAATGTGTGAGGGTGCGTGTGTTTGTATGTGTCTGCTCGTGTATGTTGGTGTATTTGTTTTTATGTATGCATGTCTGCAGGACGTTGTTTGATGTATGTATCCATGTAATAACACTTATGCTTACTTTACTCCCGATCTTCTATGGAGGGTAAACACACATGATACGTGATCTTACTGTTGCTAGACTGGCCTACATTGAATGCAGGCTACTCTATTCACATAACAACACTTATGTTTGCTTTACCCTTGATGTCAAGTAAAAAATGCCATCCCACATTAAGACAGTATATGCAGACTGGCACTACTAATACATCCAGTCTGCATATGATCTCTTAATGGGACACAGACCTTTTTACTTGGCATCACGGGTAAAGCAAACCCATTCCTCCCCCTGGCACTCTCATTCCCATCTTGCACTGTCATTCCTTCTCCCCTACACTGTCATTCCTTCTCCCATGCACTGTCATTCCTTCTCCCCTACACTGTCATTCCTTCTCCCATGCACTGTCATTCCTTCTCCCCTACACTGTCATTCCTTCTCCCATGCACTGTCATTCCTTCTCCCATGCACTGTCCTTCCTCCCCGTGTGGTGTCACTCCTCTCCCCTACACTGTCATTCCTTCTCCCATGCACTGTCCTTCCTCCCCGTGCGGTGTCACTCCTCTCCCCTACACTGTCATTCCTTCTCCCATGCACTGTCATTCCTCCCCGTTTATGCTGTCATTCCTCATTCCTTCGCCCGCGCTAAATAGGGGTGTAGTCTCAAAAAGTGGCACAAGAAAAAAACTCAGAGGATCCGCTTGTTCTACTTGTGCCACTTCACAAAATTCACAGGTAAATATAAAATACAATAAACTACAAATGCCAAAACTAGTGGCCTCGTTAAAGTTTGCTTTATTTTGAATGATTTACGACGACATGCCCTTTTAGGGCCCTATGTGCAGAAATGCCCTCCCAGCACCCACCTGGGCAGTAGGAGCCTGTTATACATTAGTATTGGAAACGCGCTCCCAACACTAATGTTTGCAATGGGGCTGGCCAGAGCATCTTTTGCAATGCTGCACAGTCCTCCAAGAGGCATGCAGGTTACCTTTGTGAATAAGGTGGCCTGTGCATTTCAGGAAGTGGCGCAAGTGAAACAAGTGGCTTCTCTGACTTTCTTCCTTGTGCCACTTTTGAGACTACACCCTATTGTTTTGAGTTACATTTCTGTTAGTGCTCTTTCTTGGATTATTAGTACAAGGTGTTCAGTAATTAGAACTAAGGATTGGCAATAGGTTTATTAGTACAGGCCCTTTTATTTTGACAAAGACTCCACTAGGACTGCATTATCATTAATAGATGGTCGTAGCTTGCAAGTGGCACAGCAGGCGCTCGCTTTGACATCTTTGCAGAGCCTGCTGACACAGGTTCGAATCCCGGCAGGGCCAAACTCAGCCTTTCATCCTTTCAAGGTCGATAAATGAGCACCACACACCGTGGGTAATAATAAGCAGCGCTCAGATCGCTGAGGGTTCGAAGCGCTATATAAATGCTAAATTATTATTATTATCCTTAGATTTAGGTTTAGATAGGCATTCAACCAACTCATTGAAGTCCAATAAACACCCATGAACTGTGATCACTTGTGTATGTCTTCACTGTTTGATATCATGCTTTGCTTACACATTCTTTTAAATTCTTGCACCATTAGCTGTTATATTTGGTATACATATATTGTGTCGGCAACCCCCCAGGTTATATGAGGACTTCTTCAGATTGTTCTGTACTGCAGCGACAAGGAATGAAGCGACTGACCAAGTGGTGCCATAGTGATTGCTATAAACCTTCAGTAAATGAAAAACCAAACCTATCTATCCCTAACTCTAAGGGGATTTCCCTACCTAAATTAAAGAAACTCAGGGGCTCTTCAGGAAGTCTGTGTGAGTCAAAACAAAAAGGCATCGTCCCAGTCACAAATGCTCCTACTCTATACGTATTGCTAGAACAAAACGCCATCAAGTCGAACTACTATTATTTATCCAGGAGAGTGACTCCCTGTTCCTGGATGTAAAGTGTCCAAACGCCTATCAGGTTTGTGCAAAGCAAAGGTTCCTTAAAGTGTCTAGGTTCTCCGTAAGCCAACAGAAAATCAAATAATCACATAAAGTTCTTGTGGGGCTAGGAGAATGGTTTCATTCTCCTAGCCGGTTCCCCAATCTCCTTCAAAGTTCTTAATAAGGTCTGTAGTTCCCTTATGGAGATTTTCACAATCTCAGGGTTTTGCACATCTCTGACTTTGCCCCCACTGGGACAATGAAGCCGTTCCTGGAGTCTCTCTTGACTTTCCAGTATCACCCTTTTGTGGAATTGGACTGGAAACTGTATCACAAAATGGTTTAGGGCTTCCTCTATTTGTTTATCGTTCACAGTTTCGTAACTTCCCGGACCCCTCCCGGCCTTGTACGAGTTCCCGTCACCTTCTCCTGGGTGACTCTTCACTGGTTTTGCCAGGGGTCATGGGTTCGTTGTTCTTACTTCTTCCTTTGGTAGTCCTCTGCGTCTTGCCTCTCTCCACCTCAAGTTGTTGTGGACAGCCTCGGCGTAGCTGGTGGACCCCTCAATCCTGCTGTGACAATTTACTCCTCCGAGCCAGTCTCTCGCCTTCTCCTGATTGTCAGCTATGCGGTTCTTCTGTAGGCTAGGTTAGGCAGTTTAGGCACCATTGTCAGACCACCCCATCCACCCACTACAGGTCGTGCCACCACCTCTCAGTCTCCAATGTGTCCTCCTCAGTGACCTGGTTCTCATTCTGGTCGTATCACAGATCCAGCTTGCCAGAACTGTATGGGCCATTGCTGGACGGGTCAGGGGATGATGAAGAACACAGTCCTTCTTTGCTGTTCAGTTTAAATAGCAGGGACGGCCTCAGCCTTACGTCTGTCCAGTTGACAGCAGCTTTTCTAGTCTTTGTTCAGCTCAAATGTAGCATTTTTGAGTTCTTCTTTCTCTCAGTACCTATGTCATCAGGATGGTTCGATGATTCACACTAACGCATGGATTTGGACATGAGTTTAGACCCATAAGGTGCAGGTGTTACCGTCAGCCAACCGAGTTAGTGGTTTAAAGGGGCTGTGCCCCCAATGACCACCCCTAGGGGGACTATTAGCTAGCAAACCCATCTCCCTAGCCTTGTGGAAAGGGGTCCTACCCTCAGGAGAAGTAACGCCATCTGAAGGATTGTCACAATACCTATGTTTTTGTAATCTTCATGTGCTTTTGCTCTAGCTGATACTAATTACTTTATCATTGGTCATTTCACTCCTACTCCTAATCACACTCACGCACAAAGAAAACTCATTTTTTTCTGCAGCCCTGAGGAAGGAAAGGATTTGGGTATTATAGTCTCCACTAAGTGGTCCTGAAAAAGTTAAAACAATAGTCATGCTGCATCCATATCCCGTAGTCAACCTTGCTGTAAATAAATTCATGCTTTTACCCAGAAAGCAGGATGTACTTGTTCAAATTACAGTTAACCATTTCCAAATGGATTCAGTATTGCTCAGTGATGGCTGTTCATATCTCTATTGAATTTCTATCAAGAAATGTTCTGGGGTGATTTTATCTTATCAGCTGAATTCCATTATTAAAACCATAATCTGAAACTGGGCCCAGTAGAAACCACCTCTTAAATGTCGATTGGATGTTTACCAGTATGAGCAACTCAGAGCTGACATGGACCCACTTGCAGTGTTCCACAGTTCCTCTAACCAGCCTTGTTGTCTCAGGATTTTTATTTGTAGGCAGAGTGTTCTGTTGAAAATTCCAAATAAATATTTCCAAATAATGGATCCAGTTGCTGACATGTGGGTTTTTGCAAAGCTCCCAAACAACTTTGAAGATGGTTTTAGTGGCAATTATTGTTGATCCATGTGCACAACACCACCTTCCTCTCCCCAACCATAGATTTACAGGCAGAGCTAAGCATGGTGCCCTTTTTTTCCTCACTAATCACTACCCTTCTTTCCCTCACTCATCTTCACCCTCTTTCCCTCTTCCCCCTTTTTTGATCGCTTGTCACCGTCTCTCATTGTCTAACTCCTTATAGATCCTCATTACAATGCTTATACCAAAGACAAAACTAGTGGCTTTGCCACTGCTTGTTTAGCATTTATTTAGTATATCTTAAGGTGGTCACTGATTGACGCACTCAGAATTTGACACGCAAGTAGAAAGAGGCACCAACAAAAGTTCCCCTTGGGAAGGTACTCAGTGGGTGGATCTCACGGGGAGGGAAACCATCCATGGGACCAGTGATGACTATCCCAGGAGAACGTGTTATAAAAAAAAACCATTTCTGTCCCCTCTTTCCTTTCAGCCCTCTCAGGCTCCACATACATTTATGTACTTCTGTAATGTGGAGGATCCCGTCCATATAGACCATACTAGGCCGAGGAAGCGAGAGGCCTACCCAGATGGATTTGACAAAAACACTGAGATGAAGAAGTGCTCGACAGGAGGCAAAATCCCACCAACCGAATCAACATATGCGGTACAGTCATCCAGAGCCTAGGCCAAACATAAAAAGGGAAGAAAGAATCTGCTTTCAGACAGATCCTCCCTGTAGGAACCGAGAGCCGGCTGTAGGCTTGCCATGAAGAACAGAAAGGACTGGCAGAGACTCATACCTCTATCCCCACCTTGGGATAGTGCAGCATTTCTACAATTCAACAAACGCCCTGAAGACGACCCTTGAGGGTCGAAACAAGTGTTGGCGATCTTCAAACACTTTATCACTCAGGACCAACTGAGACTATGTGAAAATGCATTATAGCCAATCTTTATGCTGCTTTACAAGGCTACGCCATTTCATGTTATTTGGTCAGGCTTATTGAGAGCCTTTTGGAAACTGTGCATGCAAAACTAAGTAGTCACACTTCCCTGCATAATAAACCCAGCATTTTTATGTGCATTAATAATAAACTGGTTTACAACAAATTATTTTGGAAGTGAGCGCGGCCCGCGAGGATACCCCTTTAGTCTATGTCAATTTGAACTAGGTGCTAGTGAAAAGTCACCTACCCTTCCTCACCACTGCAGCCCGCTGCTTCTGTTTGCTTCTTGTATAATAACTACAGAGACGTTTGCACGCACCCAGCACAGGGTTTTTTCTCACACATTAGCTATATTGTATAGCCCAAGAAAGATATGGTGATATGTGAGGGAATAAAATTTATCAGCCAAAACCGAGTTTGCTCACCTTCTTTATCCACCTACTTTGGCTTTCCACTTTTGCCCACATATAAAAGATACATCTGCAGAAGACTTCTTCCTTTGAAACTGTCCCGACAACACCCAGGTGTACTTACACTCAGGAAACCTATTGCACTCCCCGTGTGGATTCTGTCACCTCCATAGGTAGGAGAGCCTGGCTTCCTTAGGAGCGAAGTGGTTGGAAAAAGACACTTAAAAGTAGGCTGCCGGACAACGGGGAAATACTTGAAAGGGATAAGTACCATGGAGATCCTTTGATCTCGGACAGATAGGTGTGACAAGAGGTCTATGGAAGCCAAGGGGGCAGAAACCTATATGAAGAAGACTATGTACATCTTCAATCTTCCTATACATCACTTTCCTCTTAACCCATGACTTCCTTCAAGTCAAGGACTCTGGGTATGACACTGCATAGGAGAAGAACTCTGAAACAGATTGGCCTTTAACAAAATACTTGAAATAGGACTATGGCCATCTTAGGCTTTGACTATAATTGGGAGTGAAATCCCCCATTTGGTGAATTATCTTTTGGACTCCTCTTTGGAAAAGAAGAATGATCAAGATGGAACTCTTGTTGAGGCTAAATCTGCTTAGGGTCTCTTGTAAATGGTGAATGCACGATCTCCAGGGGAGTTGACAGCTCCCCCCACAACCACCTCTGGTGGACACAAGAGGTGACTAATGGAAGCAAGCCTGCCTGCTACTGAAGACTGCAGGTGCCATGGGAGCACTGCCTAGGACTGTGGCAAAGACACCGCAAGGAAATCTTAAGTATTTCCCGGGGCTGGGAAAAGCAGCAAGGGTAAAGCATCATGTTCTTCCAGGGTCCTTGTGAAAAGAACCACAGTGTGTTGCAAGATCAAAGGTGCTGGTTTTAGCAGTGCTGGTTCCAGAAAGCAGCACTTCCTGATTGGGCTTTTTTAAGTGGATTAAGCCAGAGCCAAACTACTGTTAAAATGGTTTTGCTATCATATTTTCTCATCACCTGTGGTTCAAGTAATCCTGTCTTGTCAAGCCACACAGAAAATCCAGTCAAGAAGCCACTTGCCACTGCTTCCATATGTTCAAAACCAACTTGTCACATCAAGCAATCATAACCAAATTGCCTGATTTTTAATCTCCAAGCCACCTGGTGAGTGATTGAGCAACTGGAACCAAAACATCTGCACCTGGACAGTGTCAAGCTCCTGAAGTCACCTAAGGACACTGATGCCTACTTTGAACAACAACTCACGCCAGTGAGAAAGCACTATGAAAATACTCTCAATGCTGTTGAGCCACTAAAGACTGTGGTAGGCTTTTTTAGGGTTTTTACTAGCTTCTGAGCACAGGTCTTTATACATTGGGCCTGAGATAGTTACAACACTATATGCTTGAAGTTGGAGACTTCACTGAGCCAGGGTGAGTCTTCTCAAAAGCGTATTTTTTTTTTAACATAAAAGATAGAGGCCTTCCTGCTGCATGGGAATCTGGCACCAGGGGAACATGTTCACATTTTTATACAGTGCTGTGGAACCTTATCAAGATTTCATGTCTCCTGGGAGACTACAAAACATGTTTGTTGTGATTTGTCACAGATATGGCAACAACAACAAGATGCACATTCAAATTGGGCATGAGACCACAACATGTTTATACTTACAGTGTCTACTAGAACCGCAACATATTTATTTGTCACAGTAACCAGGATGTGTATGCCCTTACATGGAAATGGCATCATAGCAAGTTTATTGAACATTTTTGTAAATCCTAAAAATGCTCATCACATAGCAGAAAACATTGGCCTTATAAGGTAACATTACCTTTTATCCAAAGGAATTGATAAGCTCCTATCATTTGAATGAAATAAAATAAGCGAGAGACATAACAATGCTAATTTAAAAAGACAAATAATAGGAATAATGTTGTGTTTCCTTTATTTTCAGTGTTTCTGCTTCTTTTTTCTCCCCTTCTTTTTTGCTCATACCCAGAGTTAGAAGCATATATATCTATGTTTGCCTTGATCGGTGAATGGACTTTAAAGGGGTAGGATCATTTAATGTTTTTAATCCATAACCTGTGCTTTAGAAAAAAGATCTATATTTGATAAAACACCCACTATGTTCACTCATTTTATTTTGGTACCCCTCTGCTATTAGTGTTAGGATGCTTTTTGTGCTGTTTCACATTTTCCTGAGAAGTATACCCTGCCCTCAGCCCACACTCCTTTAAGATGCGAAGGAGATATACAATTTGTTTGGATGCCTTTCTAACCTTTATGTTCAGATCACTGTTGCACTACCAGTGGTGTAGGGTGATGTGTAGTGCTTTGAAGACATTACTCTCCCCTGTAATATTGCTGGTTGTTACAAATCACTGCCGCAGGCCAGGAGGGTAGGATTTTCTGTGGCACCCCTTGCCATCACACAATATCACTGCCGTGGCACCGGATCACTCTTCCGCACTCACTTCCGGGAATAAGGGGGCACTGCCTCCTCACTCTGCTCACTGTACCTGTGCAAAGCTCGTGGGCAGGCTGCCGAGTCCTTCTCAATGCAATAGCGTGGGTCAGGGCCACCACAAGACCACGACTTGGGACTTCCTCCTTCAAGGGCCTCATCTACTGAGCTGCCCCAAGGACCTGGGCCATTACTTTCTCCTTCAACAGCCTGCCCACCTGCCGCTGAATGGGCCAGCAACACCAACATCATTCATCTGGCTCCCTGGCCACCCCACTCACAAGGACTGGGAGCACAGATCTTCTGGACCCACCTCGACTATCCCAGAGATGGCCCGTAAGGCCCCAATGACATGCCACTGCATTCCAAGCCACTCTGCTCATTCAGACTGAGCTAGGAAGCCCTGACCTCACCTGGTCCACACCCCCACCTACCTAGGGATTAATGATCATGGATCCATCTGCCCTGTACCCCAGGATGAACAACTTCCTCTCAGGCCCTCTCAGTGCCCAGGCTGCACAAAGTATGCAGCCCGGGGCTCACAGCGGGTCACTGCAGGTATTGTATTGTAATGTATTGTACAGTTACTTGATAGAGCAGGAAAAAGACCAGTAAAGGCATCCAGTTGCTATGTTAGGGAGAGAGTGAGATGTCCGAGGGAAAAAGTTAAAACAAGAAGGTTTTTAGACATTTACAGAAAGGCAGAAATGTAGCAGTATTCTGCAATTCAACTGGGAGAGCATTCTAGAGACTAGGGCCTATAACGAGAATGATCTTCCTCCGGCCGGAGAGCGTAGATAGCGAGGGATGCACAAAAGTGAGATGCTTGCTGAGCGGAGTTCTCTGCAGGGTTTGTACCGAATACATTTCGATTGCAGAAATTCCACTTCATTACTATGGATAGCACGGTGAACAAGGCAAAGGGCCTTAAACTCAATATGCTTTTTCACCGGGAGCCAGTGAAGCTGGAGAAGAAGTTCCTGGGAATTTGCTGATCTGTAAGCATTTAGAGCCAGGCGGGCTGCCGAGTTTTGGAGGATCTGAAGACGATGTAAAAGAAATTCAGGCTGGCCTGAATAGATCCCGTTGCAATAGTCAATCGACCCCATAATAGAGGCCGTGAGCACTTTGGCTCGAGCGTTGTTAGGAAGAAATGGGAGAACCTTTCTTAGCACTTTAACTTTGGCAAAGCCTGTTTGGCAAATGGCAGACACTTGGGCTGACCTGGAACCGGAAGAGAGAATTTGTAAAGCTAGGCTCTTAACCATAAGAGCAGGTTCCGGACAGGGCCCAAGAGATGAAAGCCAGTATCCGGAGGTCCAGGGGGACTCGGGGCAGATAGAACCAACCAGTAAGACTTCAGTTTTGTTCCTGTTAAGCTTAAGCCAGTTTTGTGACATCCAGTCATCAACAGCAGAGAGACAATTCTTTAGTTTAGAAGGAGGATCAGAGGATGAGGAATTAAGACGGAAGAGAATGTGAGTGTCATCAGCATAAGAGAAGAAACGAATGCTGTGACTGGATATAAGTTTGTCAAGATCCAGCATATATAGGTTAAAGAGAAGAGGAGAAAGAGCCGAACCATGCAGAACCCCACAATTCAAAGTAGTGCATGCGTAGCTCAGCTCTCAGGAGTCACAATGCCATGGGGCGCTCAAGGCTGCCCTCCACTTGGGAGCCTTTCAGCTTGTCCTCTCAGGCTCCCTCCTTCTCCAACCATTCTTCTCTGAATTCAATGTTTTCACCATGATCAGTCAATTCCTTGGCCAGGGGAGGCCGCTCCCTTCTTCTTCTGGCCAACCATTTCATGTGGTCCCTACAAGGGGCTAGATGGAACAGTCCAGTCCATGAATGGAGTGAAAGGTAATTCCTAATTCATGTAAAAAACTCATTCACTTACTAAAAATACTTTTCTTTCCACCCCGGTGTCCATGACTTTATTTCCATATATTCCCTAAGGTGGTAAGCAATATAAGCCTAACAAGCCAGGCCCTACACTTGGCCAAGGGGCTACATAGGTCTATGGTGAAGCCAAGGAAAGAAACCGAGGGTAAGGACTTTGAACACATGCTACAGCATTGTACCCAGGCTGCACCACCATTGTTGTCCTTTGGTATCTGACTCAACAGACACACCCTCCTTATCAGGCTGTATTCCCAGGAAGGCTCCTACTTGAAGAGGGTGTGTTTATCGGGGGCCAATTCCAAATATCTATGCCTACCAAACCCCTCTTGAGTAAAGTCAGTATCACTAGATGCTCCTCTTTACCATCACATCTCCAATATAACTTTACCAACAAATATTCACTAAATATACACAAACACAGGCACATTTGCCTCAGGTGCAACGTGATTTTCCTACAATGCCCACTAAGCATGACTTTAACCTTTTCTGTGGATTGTGAACCTTTCCCTTCGGTGTGCTTTGGTTAGTCTTTCAACCTAAGCCACTGTAACTAAATGAATAATTGTCCATTTAGAGTTAGCCATTCACAAAAATCGACAGCTGGCATCAGAGAGTGTCATGAATGTTAGTCAGTAAAAAATTGGTTATCACCAATTTGCGATTGACATCCAATGGTCCTAGGTGCAACTACCAGGGTGTTTAACAGTGATTTGACAAATACAGGGAATTTGTCACTTCCAAGAGTGAGACACCCCTTTTGAGACTAGGGAGGTGAGTCTACTAAGCAAAATACCCCCTACAGGACAGAGCACGCCAGATCTCAAAGGGGGTGCCCATCCCCTTAGGGGACAAGTATTTCCATCTGGACCAGTTTATAACATCTCCCTTGACATCAATATCCCAAGTGAATTCTGCATACATTAGAGCTCAGGAGCCTTTTGAAGTAAGGGGCCCTGTAAGTAGGCTGCGGTTTGCTGCTAACCTCTCCTGGAGGCCAATCATCTTGTGTCTCTGATTGCCAAAAGAGACCAAAAACGACCGAGAACCTTACCTGAGGAGGTGGAGCCACTTCAGAGCTCAGCTGTAGCTGGAAGAGGGCCAGCCCAAGTACCGTGCCACACAGCCTGAACCTTGGCTGTAGCGCAGAGCCCGGAGAGCCTGGAGGCGGGACCACATCCCAGGCGGTGGGCAGCCAGCCCGTGTAATGCAGCCGAACTCAGGAGGGCTGCAAGTCCTAAGCCCTAAAGTCTCCACCAACAGGAGACCGACCCGCCACCGACGCTGCATTCAGACGCAACTGGAGTAAGAGGCCCGACTAGAGGAGGAACAGAATTGAACCGACAACCCGAGATGTGCTGAGCCAACTCAAGCCAAGCCGCCGCCTTGCCCGACGATGAACACAGTGGAAACAAAGGTACACAGTTCCACGCCAATGAGAGGGAGGATGTCGGCTGAGTGCCGGACGGTTCCGGAAGGGAACGGAACGAGAGAAAACCCAAGGAAGAAACCGGAGGACCTGCTAGGTTAATGAATGACCCAAGAACCATAATACGACCCCAAAGGGGTGAGCTGAGTACAATGACCTCTGAGGGGTTACCAGATTATGAAACGAGAGACAAACACTCCAAGGGGGTGAAGCTGAGAATATTTACCCGTGAAGGGTTACCAAAGACAAGAAGAAAAGTACAACACTCCGACAGGGAAAAGCTGAGAATAATAACCCACGAGGGGTTACCAAAGGTAAAACCAGCATTGGCAATGCCAACAGTTTGGACTTTTGTGTAGGCATGGGAAAGGCGCTTGCCAGGCACAGCTTTAATGGTATTAACTGGCCATTGATGGTAGCAGGTGAAAATGGTGTGAGTACCTGGACCTCTAATAGCAGTGCCTGGCAAATGCCTAATAGTTATGCACAAGGCAAAACTGTGGGCTTTGCCAATACATATTTTTAAGAGGACTTCGGTGAAGGACACACAGAGTGCTTATAAATCGAGTGGTTGAAGGCAACCTGGTTAAGACATTTTTATTATACCAGTAGTGGGTTTACAATGCTAATGAAGTCATTAACTCTCAGAAGACTTTTTTGATGAAACAATGGAAGGCACTTTGAGTGCAAAGCATAATGGTAAGGCTTGATTAAAGAGAACTGAAAGATTCCCCACGAGGAGGTGTTTTGGGTGGGGAGGGGCATGTACTGTGTGGCAATGGCCATAGTGATTAGCATGAACATGAGCAGTCAAGGGGTGGGAAAATAACCAAACAACACCTACAAGCTGTGTGTTCCTCCTCATATAACATTTCTCCCTATTTGTACCCTAATGCAAAGGTTTAGACTTAAAGGTGTCACAAGTGACACCTAACAGCCCAAACTAAGGAAAGTACAACACTCCAAGGGGTGAAGTTGAGAATAATAACCCACGAGGGGTTACCGTATACTCAAACGAGAGGCAAACACTCTGAGGGGGTGAAGTTGAGAATAATAACCCACGAGGGGTTACCGTATACTCAAACGAGAGGCAAACACTCTGAGGGGATGAAGTTGAGAATAATAACCCACGAGGGGTTACCTTATACTCAAACGAGAGGCAAACACTCTGAAGGGGTAACGTTGAGAATAATAATCCACAAGGAGTTATCAAAGGCAAGAAAGAGAGAAAAGCACTCTGAGGGGGCTTTGTTTGTACCAGTTTTTGTTAGAAGGGGGCAGGGACCCCTTTCCTGGAGAAGAATAAGGGACTTAGATTTTTGAACCGTACGATTAGGCCACGACCTGAGACTCCAAAGAAAAACGCAGAGACATTTGGGCTTTTGTCTTGAACTCTAGGATCAGGCGAAGGACTTGGAGATAGACACTTTGGGAGGAGTCAAGCACAAACCAGCACAAGCCATGAAAGTGGAGTAGGGACACTTCGCCAAGCTAGGTTTTGCTTTTCCTTTATGAGTGGTAGGATCAGTTAGCATGATAGCATAGGTTTGGACAGAGGCCAAGGATATATGTGTGTAAGACATTCGGACGAGCACCCTATTATTACTTTGTAGAGTAGAGAACCTTCATGGTAGCAGTAGGGCTAGGTGAGGGTTTTTCTTTATTTTAATAAAGAAACGCACTGTGAACCATGTCCAGTCGTCCATCTTCTATGTCTGGCCTATCACTGCAACCTGTCCACATCAACATATGAAATGCCCCCTACACTGTCTCCCAACATTTGGACCCCTCCCTTTTTCTGGCAATGATGCAGGCCACCAGCAGTGAACTTTTCAACCTCTTTTAGAAGAGTACACTAATAATGTGTCACCCTCTTGCCCCTCCTTCTGTTTACCCTGGTGTTATGTTTAGAAGTCCTGCCCACTAGAAGATGTGCATTTGGCCCAGAAAGATCATGAATGGGGTTCTTCCATAATAGCTTCCTGTTGTGATCTCACTGAGCTTTCCTTTGCTTTGTTCCAGGCTGTAATAGCGTATTGCTTGTCTGACAGTCATTGTCTGCCCAGCAGGCAGAAAGGGATGTAACATGGGTCACGAGAACATGCTCGCCTTCAGCCAATCTTTAACGTGAAAAGGTCCAAAAACCTTTTTAAACATGTTGTTAAGACTGTGATTTCCCCCCTGAATATTAAATCTAAATCCACACCATGATCTGGAGTTGATTTGTTAATATGTGAAAGAAAAGGTAAACTAAGTGCATTTTAAAATGTACTCTGAAGTTTGCCTGATTCACAATTGTGTTTCATTTTGAGCACTTCACAATTTATTTGCTCAATACATCCCACATTTCCTACCTGTTTCAAATGATAATAAAACCTGTTTGTATTCCTCGCATTCCTTGATATAGCAAAGTGGTTGCAGAGTCTCAAGTTGTGAAAACAACAGGTGGCCCTGCTTCCTTGCAATGCATTCTGCAACTTGCATCTTCCAATTTATAATGAAAATTAAAACGATTCGAATGCAAAAGAATAAGAGATACAAAGTGCATCCCTTGCTCCTCACATTAAGCATATTGACATAAATTAGGTTATCAAGTTGATGAACACACCGTCATTTTAATTGTGCTCCGCACCATGACTTATACATTCTACACACAGTCCTGTTGCCCATTGCCACACATAAGCATGCAATCATTCCAGGGTTTCCTTCGTCTTTTCAGACTTCTGGATCTGCGTTTATAATGTCATTAGCATAAATGATGGTATGTTAGGTTATGTTATTCCGATGTATACCACACATTTCTGCAATTTGCATGGTCTCCAGGCATCCCAGCGGCTCTGAAGGAGAGGTGGGTAGGAGGGAGGGGGAGTTTAGTAGGGAGATAGGAGAAATGCAAGATAGCTTTGCTGCTGTGTTGATGAATGGAGAACAGAATTACCCCGAGGCATTTGTGCACAAAGGAGAGCCTTGTGTGCCTGTGCTGCTAGGATTCTTTGGCCCGATGTGTGGTAGGAAAGATGATTGTAGAGGTGTAGTGTTCTGATGTTTGATGTCTGTTGCACAGGGTGTTTGAATGCCATGTGTGAGTGGCTTAGTTGACAATGGTTTTTTGGGCTTTAACACAGAATCTGAGAGTGTTAGTACAGGGAGGTGTCAGAGACCTCGATGGGCAGGCAAACCTGAAACCCCCTATGGCAGGTCACAACATGTTATGAAAAAGGCGTGAAAGTCCTCACCAGTCCTCCAATGGCATAAAAGCACATGAAAAGGGTCTTAAAATCTGGTGTCCTCCCCTTGCCACTGCCGCTGGTCTCTTGCAGAGAGGTCCTATTTCCCTTTCTCACATTGCCACAGTCAGATACAACCCTTTCTCTCTCTCTCCATCTCTCTCTCTTGCGCTGCCCCTCTCTCTATCCCCCCCTCTCTCTCAAATAAACCCATATAGATTTATATGTCACAAGGATCTCGGATGAGGCAGATGAGGGAAGGGGGCAGTCTGGAAAATGCACTCTTTATTGTAAGCTGAGTGCTAAGCGTAATGGAATTCAAGAACATTTGGTTCAGAGAAACAGATGCTTAAGAGATATAAAAAAACAGGCATCAATTTCAACTTCCTTAGTATGAAAGGTTAGAAAGCTGAGCACTATTAAAATGTCATTCTACTTTGCTCAGGTGCTGTGCCCAGTAGCCAGCTAGGACCTTTGTCTGTCGGGCAAGACCTTTTGGGGCATTAAACAGTGCTTGTCAGGTGATCTGAGCATAGGTCAGAATCTCTGGTAATTTCTCCCAGAAGTCAACCACAATGTCTCCCACCATCCTCAAACTCCTGTCACACAGTACACACAGGCTTAGTCAACATTCAAACCCCCAAACACGGCCTCTCACCTGGTTTCATGGCCATTCATAAACCTCTGTTTGAGAAGAAAAGAAACAGGATAAATATCCTTAAAACCTTTACTGAGGGTCTGGACCCTACCAATTGGAGATCACGCTGTCTGTCCCTCTTCTATCCCAGCTGAATTAGGCCAGCAGCCAATAAGACAATCAGGGAGACTTATCAATGAATTCCCAAACTATCCAGCTTGAAGCTGTAATGATATATAGGGAGAACACACTCGACATAGGGAGCCCCCCACACTTAAGAGAGCCCACAATATACCCTTAATTTAGGATCCAAAGCCCTACTTATGACTCATATAGAGCCCCGTGGATCCCTCCATCTGTGCCAACAATGAGCCAAGAGCCAGGCCGCTGTACAGAAAGAATGTATATTTATTTAAAGTGTAGGTTCAATGAGGTTTGGTTATGCTACACATGCCACCTTCTTTGTTGCACAAAACAAAGCTTCAACACATACACTACTTTCTCCATTTTTTTTCAGGTACATGAACACAGGCTATATAAACAGTTGAAAGCTCCTGTCGCACAAAGCCCTTTGGTATCAAAATGAAATAATAATAACACGGCACATTACTAGAGCATAAGCCTTAGAAATTCTGGATAAGGGTTTTGTTTTTAAACACAGGCACAATTTTGTTTTGAAAATTAGTTACACATGACATACACAATGCTTGATATATGTGGTTCCTCTGCACACTTGCAAAAGCTTGCCGTTTTGAAAACACAGATTTTTAAAGATACATCTGACAAATCGCACCCTGTTTTCTTGTCACCCAAAAGCAGTACAAACTTGTTCTGCTCTTATGGTCACTTACTCTCCGGAGAGAGTGCATATTGTTCAATGGAAATTGCACTAGATTCACTTTGCACAGCACTTCTCTCCCCAGCACTGAAAACCCAGGCATCACTTACATGCAGCACCACTCTGTTCAAAGGCCAGGTCTAGGGAGTGGGGGCAATTTAGAAATGTGGTTTCTGGCCCAAGGGCACCCCTTTATTAAAACAATGTTGAAAGAGTGATAACAATTGGGAATTACGTTTTTGTGGCAAATACACCTTTCTGTTTTAAAGGCAAGGGTTGGGAATGGTGGCAATTATCAATTTCATTTTTGCAGCCAGGAGACCCCAATCACTTTATGTGACTATAACTCTATCCCCGCTAGGAAGTAGGTTGGACGTTTCCGACACGTGCAAGCTCCCCCCTGAGTCAATTAATTTGGGAATTAATTAAATGAATATTCCGTCAAATATGCTAAGGGTCTACACAGTTTGCCTCCCACCCACAATTAAGGGAAAAATATCAATGCAGGAAGATCCCCCATGCATCTAGTTCCGAATGGATCAATTCTACTTACATTGGACCTCCGTTTTGGGGCCTCATGAAGGACAGGTAGGCTTTTCTGTGAACCCACAGGGTCTGGTCACTTCAGTCGGCTGTTGGCTTCCCCAGTTTCTGTCTCTCAGGCAATGTTTAAGGCCTCTCAATGTTAAGGCCTCTCCACCCAATATGGTTTTAGGCAGCTGTCTCAGGTTACCCAAAGTGGCAGTTGTCCTTCAAGATGTTTTGCAGCTCCCCTTCCAAGATGGTTTTAGGCAGGATCTCCCCAGTTCTGTCCAGTTCCTCCCTGTCCCATAGTGCAAGCCCTTTTTACTCTCTAAGCCCTTCCAATGGAAATCTAATATTATGAGGTGCTAGCTTATGATCTTGCAGCCAGGATTCGACAGTTACATTTCTCTCCACCCCCAAAGTCCAACCCCTATCTAAAGATTAGTTCAGGAGTCTAGAACAGAAATATTGCAACTCCCCTTTGAGATTCACATTTATTTTAATGTCCAGTTTTACCCTCCAAAAAGTCCAACGTGGCAAATCTTTACATTTTACAAATAACTTCCATGCAGGGACGTCATTTGGGGGTCACCAGGGGTCACAGCTGTGAACCCTGGGGGCCACAGTTGCAACCCCTGACAGCCCCTTACAACCCCAACTTTAATTAAAAAAAAGAAAAACATTTTTTTTGCCAACAAAAATAAAAACGGGTGCTCCTGGTGTAGCGGGCCGACCCACGGTCTGGGAGGACCCATCACACCAGGTCTGGTGGGTCACCGGCCCAGTCCTCACCCATCAGGGCCACTCAGTAGGGCTTGGAGCTGACCGTGACATGTGGCACATGTCAAATGCCACATTCTGCTCCAACCCCTTCTCCCTCAGATTCATTGCAGCTCACATACAGGAACCAGGAAGCTCTTGCAGCTTCGTGGTTCCTGTTTGTGATCAGCACAGAGGAGCCGAGGGGGCCTGGAAGGACAGACCGAAGCTGCAAGAGAAAGGTAAGAAGGCTTTTTTTTGTAATATGATGTGTGTTTCACATGTGTGAAATGCGTGTCAGATGTATGTATATGAATGGTGGGGGAATGAGAAGTGATGTGATGTGTGTTTATGAATGTTGTGGGTGGGTGTTTGTGTGCCTATGTAGAGAATGCAAGGAGTGGATGTAAGAGAAAGTGTCAGTGACTGGTGGCTGATTGAGAAGTGATGTGAGTTTTTGAATATTCTATGTGGGTTGTTGTATGTCTGTGTGCAGAGAATGTAATGAGTGGATGTAAGAGAAAGTGTGAGTGAATGGTGGGTGAATGAGAAGTGATGTGATGTGTGTTTTTGAATGTTCTGGGTGGGTGTGTGCCTGTGTAGAGAATGCAATTAGTCGATGTAATAAAAGGTGTGAGTGACTGGTGGGTGAATCAGAAGTGATGTGATGTGTGTTTTTGAATGTTCTAGGTGTGTGTCTGTGTAGAGTATGCAATGAGTTGATGGGTGTGTGCCTATTTAGAGAATGTAATGACTGGATGTAAGAGAAAGTGTGAGTGAATGGTGGGTGAATGAGAAGTGATGTGATGTGTGTTTTTGAATGTTCTGGGTGGGTGGATATGTGCCTGTGTAGACAATGTAATGAATGGATGTAAGAGAAGGTGTGAGTGACTGGCGAATGAATGAGAAGTGATGTGATGGGTGTTTTTGAGTGTTCTCTGTGTGACTGTGTAGAGAATGCAATGAGTGGATGTAAGAGAAGGTATGAATGACTGGTGGGTGAATGGGAAGTGATGTGATGTGTGTTTGTGAATGTCTGGGTGGGTGAGTGCCTGTGTGCCTGTATAGAGAATGCAATGAGTGGATATAAGAGAAGGTTTGAGTGACTAATGGGTGAATGATAAGAGATGTGATGTGTGTTTTCGAATGTTCTGGGTCGGTGGGCGTGTGCCTTTGTAGAGAATGCAATTAATGAATGTAAAAGAAGGTGGGAGTGACTGGTGGGTGAATGAGAAGTGATGTGATGCGTGTTTGAATATTCTAGGTGGGTGAGTGGGTGTGTGCCTGTGTACATAATGCAATGAGTGGATGCAAGAGAAAGTGTGAGTGACTGGTGGGTGAATGAGAAGTTATGTGTTGTGTGTTTTTGAATGTGCCGGGTGTGTGGGTGTGTGCCTGTGTAGAGAATGCAATGAGTGGATGTAATAGAAGAAGGGAGTGACTAGTGGGTGAATGAGATGTGATGTGTGTTTTGGAAGGTTCTGGGTGGGTGGCTGGGTGCCTGTGTAGAGAATGCAATGAGTGCACGTAAGAGAGGTGTAAGTGACTTGTGGGTGAATGAGCATACATGTCGTAGTGTGTGCTTTAATGTTCCAGGTGGGGTTTGGTGTGTGTCTGTGTAGTAAATTGAGTGTGAGCGAGTGCGAGAGGAGATGTATGGTGAGTGATCGGTGGGTGAAATGGGATGCATGTGTGCATATGGCCGTGGGAGACTGGGTATCACTGGAGCATTTTTGCCACATCTTTTATTGTCTTTGCATGTTTTACTGGTATTTTTGGGCAAGGGCAAGATCATGTGTGCCATTCCCTGGCTAGACTGTCATCTGGGTGCAGTCAGTATAGTCATTGCTTACTGTGGCATGACGTTTATTACTCTGCATCTTTACAAAAGCAAGCATGGTAAGTAGTGTTACCTCGCTAGACTAATGTTTTGGTGCAGGGGCCTGTATATTCTTCACTGTGGCATGACTTTTTATTAACTGAGCATCTATGATGATTCAAGCAAGATAAGTGTTCTTATGGGTCTAGAATGGCTTACATTGGAACCAGCCTGGACAGGTTTTCCTAATGTGACATGTCACTTTTAATGGCCAAACCAACAGGACTATGTACTTACATAGGAGTACTGGCCTATATTGGCAGAGCCAGTTTTGTGCCCAGTGCCAGTAATGATACTATATAAAAATGTTGTAAAGCAAACATATGTATGGTCTTATATGGGAATACTAGTATATATTGGAGGAGCCAGCATGGAAATGTATGGGCAAAGCCAGCATACAAATGTTTTTTATACTGGCATATATTGCAGGGACCAGCATGATAATGCATTGGGAAATGCCCTGTGCACTTTTGGTGACTTGCATCTATTGTACTTTTATTGATGATTTATCCTACACCCTACAAAACTGATTGTTGGCCTTTTACCCACATGGTTGGCCTTTTACCCAAATTTTCCCTGAAAGTGTGCTTTGTAATGCACCATTCTAACCCATTATTCAAAACATGTACTCTGGGGAGGGAGAAGAATCTGGTGGCTGGTATATTTGTGGACCAGGCACTGCCCTCTTCTCTCTATGTTACGTTAAAGATTTAAGCTTTTATTGAAAAACATATTTACTTCTTTCACTTGCAGTAGTGCATGCCCCTGCAGCGCCATAATCATCTTGGATATTCCTCACACCTGGTGGTCCGGACCAGCCCAGGGTGTGCCGTGCCCTGTGCTTTATTAAGGAGCTTGGGGCGGGGGGGAGCCACAGCATGGCTTGCAGGGGAGCTGCCAAATATTGTGCTATGCCATTGGGCACCACTGGGTCTAGCAAAGGGTTTGTGTGCCAGTGAGTCCCTGGGTGAAAAGCAACTAATGGTTGTTTTCAATTTTAAATAACTGTGTGGTGCTATGAATTCATGTGTGCAGCAATGATATAACATTAAATGGTGTTTTTTTTAATGTCCTCTGGCACCCAGTATTACGCTTAGATAATAAAATCTATGGGGGGGGGGGCTTGGGTATATTGAAATAAATTTTCCCAGGTATTATACTCCAGAAAAGATAATATTATCAGGTGCACCCCCCCCCCCTGTGCAGCACACAGACCAGTCTAATAGGTTTCTTCTGTCAGAGTGGTAGCTGAATAAGATATACATTTATAACCAGGGAATTTTGTTGCTACCAAATCCCGATCCATGGTTTCATTTTCAGGCCTTGCTCGTGCAGCATTTTTCTCCTGGTTAAACAGCAGCGCACGCCTCCTCAGGTCAGTGCTTTTTTGGCTTGTTTGTTTCATACACTAGCTTTAGCCTGCATTACAGATTTCCATTCCTCTGTTGGAAATACTGAATTATGTATGTTTTACATATAGACCCCACGTCGAATCTGGAAAATGGCATTCCCCAAATGTGTAATCATGTACAAATCATGCCTCCCTCTGTGCCTCGGTTCTTATATCTGGATGAAATGGGAGCACCTCGAAACACGGGTGCTAGATGCATCTAAAAAATCGGAGGGTCATTTGTCATCACTTCCTGTGATGTCACTTGGGGGTGGGGTCAATTTACATCACTTCCTGTAATGTCATCAGGGGGTCAAGGGTCGTGTGGTGTCACTTCCGCTACCACTGGCATTTTGATGAAATGACGTCCCTGCTTCCATGATATATAGATATTAATATTAATATACCCCTCCTCATGACAGATCAGTAGAAGTTATTTTTATTTTGGCACCTTATTGCATCGGTGTGCTATGAATGTTCACCCTTCATACAAAAAGTATAATAGTTATGAATATGAAATGTAATATCCAGATACCTAATTTAACAAGCCATCAGCTCACCGACATTCACATTTTTTCCAACTTTCTCAGGGCAGCTAGAAACAACATTTGGATTGTCACATGGTTATAAAACATCAAATCCAGATACACATGACATCAGTACCATCACCTTGATAACAGCTTTCAAATGAGACCTGTCCCAAGTCGGTGAGTCTCTAGGTCTCCAAATTATTACAGAATATAACATTTGCAATGAAAGTCAATGGCTACATGATTAACATATAGATGATTTAGTTTCACATCCCATGCCCTATTCTTGGGTTTCATGTCCTTGAAACCACATGTTTCAGAGTCTATGGGGCTGCAATGTTGAATTAGTCTGCTATTAATCCATTAGCTCTAAACTGCCCAGGGCTAATGGTCATTGTTATTGCTTCAGCCAGAGACCAAGCCCTTCAGATCCTTTGATCCTTTCTCAAGGGTTATGCATAGCAACAGGCGCAGGAATCAAAACTCAAAGCCATCCATTTCCTGGGCCCACCAAAGCCTTTCCCATTTCACCTCAACAAAATAGCCAGTTCACCCTGTGACATGTATTTTGCATGAGAAGCCTATTATTCATTTGAATAGATTGTGTCTCGCCATCACACACCAAGCCTTTTCCCTGATATTTTTCATTTAACTGTATACGTACATGGAGTTCATTTCTGGGCTGGTGAATGCCACATTTCCCATGGAGAATGAGCCTTTCATTTTTCTGTGGCAGATACAAGTTAAATGCTGCTGTTGTCTCCCAGCCAACACAGTGATGTGCCTTTTCCATGTTATAATGTTCCTTGTGTCAACTGTAGAAATACCTGAATTTCGATTTGCTGGGAACATTTAGCAGTATTATAGTTTTAAGGCAAGCTTTTCATTAACCAGTGGGCCCAGCCATAAGAACTTGCATTTCACAGTAAGTCCTTACCTGGCCTATGTGTTGAGGCTGTGATTACACCCCACAAAGCGATCAACAAGGCTAGTAAGCTCTTTGAAGCAGAAGGAAGGTGACATGTATCACACCTCACAACACCTCAATAAAAATAAAATACATGTAAAGCAGCAGCCAGTCCACCAAATGAGCAAAGGTAAGCAAAGTAAACATGGAAATACAATCTGGTAAGCCGACTCTGTACCCCTGTAGAGACCCAAGATCACACTACTACCGCCTTTTAACAGGCAACCTAATTGCAGCCCAGAGAGAGAAGGCTAGAAAAGGCTCAGTTATGCAGATAATCAGAACATAAGATTGTTTTCTGACCTAACCGAAAGTAGACAATTGGCCGTAACAAGAACTGCCTTCACTCTTTCAGCTAGCATAACATAGAAGAGAACAGGGGCCAGATTACAGACATTTTGCAACAGTGCAAATTCAAAGTTTGCACGTTATTAGCACTAGGGCAAAGTCTGTCCTATTTTTAAAAACACTGTGACACATTAAAAAACCATTGCACCTCTACAAGTGCAGTTTAGCATATTAAAAGCACCAGGGCAAACATTGCCCTAGTGCAAAAAAGATGCATTTCCACTACATTTTTGCACCAGGGCTCAATTTGCCCTAGTGCTAATACGGAATGGTATTAGCACTAGGGCAAACTTTTCTCTGATGGAAAAATTCATCAAAAATGTATCTTTTTAGCACCAGGGCAATTTTAGCCCTGGTGTTTTTAATATGTCAAACTACACTTGTCGAGGTGCAATGGATTTTTAATGTGTCACAGTGTTTTTAAAAATAGGGCCAACTTTGCCCTAGTGCTACTACAGTGCAATCTTTGCACTTGCACGGTGCAAAGTTTCTGTAAACTGGCCCCAGGTTTGAATTAATAGAGGGAAAGCAATAACTTTCTAATCCCAGCAACCGTAAAAACGTCCCTATAATGTTATGGAGCCAAAATGGGGGACAGAATTGGGGATAAAATGGGGGTGAAGGGGTGTTGTTTGCACAACGCAGACAGACTTTGTTGAAGAGGCAGAATCTTTTGAAGGTGCCGAATCTGTCAGGGTACAGTAAAGTTGGGGCAGGGGATGTACTTATTTGGGCCTAGGCCAGCAGAAAGCCTAAATACACCACTGTGCACCGGCATAGAAGGAATTTCTTTTCAAAAGCTCAGACATCAGTCTAGTGCAGAGGTGGACTGGGAACCAAAAGAGGGCCAGGAAATAATTTTCAAAGTGGCCCCATATTACATATTTTCAGCAAGCCCAACCCTTTTCCTATAGGAACATTTGGAAATACCATTCAAAAGAGGCACAGGATGCAGTGGCCTACCGGGAAATCTTCAGAGTTTGCCATGGCCTAGTCCAGCCCAAACATAAGAACAGCTTCGATTTGAGGTAAGGTGCGGTACAACTCTTGTACGTTCACGCTCCTAGTCTCTCTGATTTTCCTGTTTCTCTTGTACTTCTTCTTCTGTGTCCTCCTCCATCCTGCAATCCTCGTACCTTTGTTTTCACTACTTCCTAATATTTCGTCCTGTGACTGACAACCTCCGGATCAGCAGCCTCTTTGAAGACTGTGTGAGAAATCCCTGCAACATCAAAGTTTTTCTCACAGTGGGGAGTTTTTCACCTTAGGGTCTGATCCTACTTGGAGCGACTGGCTGGTGATAGTATTTTATAGTGAGTCGTGGTTGCATGGGAGGAGCTTTCCTACTTTTGCTACAAGATGTCCTTCTCCTGTTCAGGTAAGGTGCATTGCTGAGAGACTCCAGCAGTGCAAACTTCCTCAAGAGTTTACTCAACCCTGCAGTATTTTAGCAGTGAAATGTCAAACACCACTTTATCTGTGGCACAACACAATAAATCTCTCTCAACATAAACAAAGTGAGTTGAAAAGAACACAAATCACAATTCTTTACTTTTTACAAATTTCACTTCAAGAAATAATTGCCACTGGTCAGTAAACACAATTTACCAGTGTAGTGCTGTACAATTTCAATTTTCGCTTAAAAGGTTAACAGTTTGTTTTTTCAGTTTTGGACAAATGCAAATGGCAATTATGATTTCAACCACACTTTTGGTTTAAAATAAACAAAGGGTGATTTAGCAGTTTGTTTTTCAGACCCCACCCTACTTTGGCCTGGGGTGGGGAAGTCTGACAGAAAATTAAGATGATTGAAGAATTTTGGATTTCAGACCCCCCTTCACTGAAGGGCCTATGCTGGGGGAAGGTTAAACAAAAAGATTGGACTGATTTAAGAACAAAGACACCCCTGTCGGGGGGGAAATTCTCCCGGGGTCGGCTGGGCCGTCCGCAGACCTCCGGGCGGGAGGCCCCAACTCCTCCCGTATATCCCAAAAGTGATAGAGTATGAGACATACGCAAGAAGCAAGGTGATTCTGCTGTTTATTACGGCAGGGATGGCCAAGGATCTTACGCGTCCGTCCTGACACTCTCTCCATCGTGGGGCTAGCAGGCCCTTTTTACCTTAGTATGACGCGCTACTTGCGTCACCTGAGAAAAATTAGCAAAAAACCTATCGCCACTCTGGATTGGTTCCCCGAGTGGTAGGGTTAGTATAGCATATGTATAGAGAACGTTGTTATTGGTTAAGGGTTCGTCAGGTGGTATACTTGGGTTGTCCCTTCAGTTTGATACATAAAAATTGTTACATGAAGACCCCTGAGGATTGGTCAATGTTAATGGCGTCAGTGATAAGGGCCCCATGTTCTGATTGGTTCACCCGCGAGCCCCCCAGTCTGGGACCATCGCTGTTCCCAGCTCGCGGTGCACCTGTCACTTGCAACAATGTTTCACTATGGGTATGTGCAGACAATGTGAGGATTTATTCATAAACAGGAAGGCCGACTACTCCCACCGCCGCAGATGTCCATTGAGTCGCTTAATTGTATCTGCCTGTGTCTTGAGACGGGGGGATCCAGGCACCTTCTTCCTCCTGGGCTTGGCACCCTATCAAGTTCGGCTTGGTCACGTGAGGTGGGACCGTGGTTGAGGCAGAATTCTGCACAATTAATATTGCATTTCTCGCTGTGTGCCTGGCTTATCTTGCAGGTGCGACCTTGGCGTCGGCTTGCGGAACGAGAGTTTGCAACGTTGTGCCCTTGACTGTCTGCTTTCGCTGGGCTCATTCTGCAGGATCAGCAACCGAACTCTTGCTCATTTAATGTTCATGGAAGCTTTTGTTTGCGGCCTACTTGGGCCTGGTGCATAGGTGGAACCGTTTGGTACAGAGCGCTTTAGGTTATGGTATCATATTGCTCTATCCCCAGTATCGTGTCTTGGTTATATTTCTCATTATGGTACATGGTTTTAGAAGAAGCGTGAGCAAGCCTTTTTAGATGAGTTCATTATGCGTCTTGCGTTTCTGCATTTTGAAAAGCCTATGTGGAAAATAATAAAGATGCACGTCCGTGGGTGTGTCCGTCGCCTATGTCATAGCACTGAGTATGTTCTTCGTGTGGATTGGTGTGGGAGTGTCCGGTGTGTATGTTTGCACGAGTGTGCTGACCTTTGGCTAGGTCGTCATGGCATCTCTAACGATGTGTTGATTAGGTGCTGGATGGTTTAATCGAGTCCATCCATGCCGCAGGTGTCGGCATGTGCAGGGCAGGCTGGTGGGCAGGCGGGTGGGCACGCGAGTGGGCACATCCGTATGTTCTTGTACCAGGGTATTTGGCCGTCTGGGAGATGGGCAAACTCCTCTCGTGGTGGGTGTCTGGGCTGTGATCCTCTAGGCCAGGGTTGAGAGGGGATTGGTGGGAGCCTTTTGTTCACTTTTCCCACTTCAGTCCCCCCTCTGGTCGACTTGTCGACCACAAACATATCCTTTTCCTTATCTCCTCTCACTCTCCATATTTTAGTTACTCCTCCCGAATGTCCATAGTGGTTAACATGGTCTTCAAATGACCAGTACATATATACACAGGTTCCTCCAGGTGTGCAGTATACCCATTTCCCCATGTAGCTCCTTGGGTTTCTTGGGTTTTCGAGCTTCACAGAAGTGCAGCTCCAGCCAAAATAATGCATCCAACTATAATCTTCAGCCCATCTGACAGCCAAGATGGCATCCAGGACCATAGCGCCGAAAACCAGCTCTCATCCTTTTTCACACCTTTACTTTCATCCATCATTTTGGAGTGCATCTGGGCCAATTGTGATACTGCTTCTGTCAGTGTACCATTGTCAGCATCGTTAGCAGGAATGAATGTGCAGCATGATTGTCCTATCTTTGCGCAAACTCCTCCTTCCATTGCTGTGAGGAGGTCCAGTACATATCTGTTCTGTAGTGCTACCATCCTCACTGCTCGCAGTTCCTCTTTTATTGCGTTGAATCCATTTACTGTAGAGTTAATTGTCATCATTAGTTCCCATCTAGTTATCTGGAGCCATTTTGCGTTTGCGTAAGCCTGTAGTCCCGGATGTATTATTGAGGAGAAGAACATTGCTGCTCTGCTGAATAGTCTTTGTTCTGGCGGAATTGAAGTGAGTGCTGTTTCCGACCTTCCCCACAGGTAATTTCCTGTCAGAGGTTCTCCTTGTCTTTTCCTTCTGTTCAGGACAGTGTTGTTGCCGTTGTTTCGGTTCTCTGGCCCTTTCTGAAGCTGTGCAGATCTCTTCTTCCTTTTGTTTCCTTCATCCATTTTGGGGAAGTTCGCTACATTCACATGTTTCTGGGGCACCACTAGTGATGGTACATTAACGTGTACTATTGTGCATACACCATTCCACAGAGGGGGCAGTGTGTGGTATGCCTTGTCTCCACAGGTCCAGTAATGGTCCATTACTACTGCTGTTCCTGCTCCCCCCTCAGGTGCTCTGTCACGCTTGCACAGTTGGTGTTGTATCCTACGTCCACTTCTCCTTTGTGTTGGTAGCATACCTTAGGTGCAGTCATCGGCAGTATTGTTATTGGGTCTTCATCCTTCTCTATCCACGATAGCATGGGTACGTACTTGACCCAAGTCATCCAACATCTGTTGTTGTGCTCAGCAATAGTTGTAGTATCTTCTCTCGTTATCATGTTGCTGCCAACCACTCCTGTGTCCCATTTGTCACCCAGGTACACCTTCCCTGTTATTATTATCAGTGGTCTTTCCCAACATCCTTGTTTACCAGGAGCTTCAGTGGCGTACCAATCACATGGTAGGTACTGTAGTGTAACTTTCTCCGTTTCTCCTTTTTCAGGGCCACTTGTTATGTATCTGAATGCTTCGGCATGTAAACAGGTCTTGTGGTAGCTCAAATAACTCTTAAGGAAGTTATTTTCGTACGGGTATGTGTCTCGTGATTTCCATACCAGGTGCACTGTGTTCCCTTGAAATCTCCCTTTTGTTTGGAACAGTGCCAGGTATATTATACACCGTGCTGTATTTTCATCTATTTCCGTGGCAACGAAAGTTCGGGAAGCACTCATGGCGTATGGGATCAATGAGCAGACGTAGCAGCTGTCTTCTGTTGTTTGTTTACCTATTTCAGTCATGTGTTGGTACCACATGTTGTTAGAGACGTGTGCTGAATTTTGTATGTAGTTGTCAATATCTTTATTCTCTGAGTATGTGCTGCGTTTAACTCTATTTCCCTTGTGTGGAATTTTGCTAGTACCACCTGACGTAACACCTGTTGCAGCTGGGGGTGGGGGTATGTTAGGTTTGGGTACAGCAAAAATATTGATAGCATAACTGTTCCGCCATACAGAGGCAGCCACAAACCCGGTGATCATCAAAATCCCTATCATCTTTATTACAGAGGCTAGTCTCACCGGCATTTTGCTCTTACCTTGCTGCAGTCCGGCAGCTAATTCTTGCGACGTTAAAGTTGCCCGCCTGAAAATTCTCAATATGCTTGTTATTAGTGTTAGTTGTTGTTTTCAAGCTCTCCCTATCAAGTAGTCGTTCAGTGCCCAGGCGAAGAGCTGTTCCCACGCCAATCTAAGCGATCTATCTCTTAGGACAGGCAAGTATGGGTGGAGGTGGGGCATTGATTGTTCTATGGCCAAGAGAAGTGCTGTGTAGTAGACACATACCCTCCTCCTTTTCAGGTACTTTGGCCTTTTTATGTAATAGACAAATTGGTTCGATAATTCTTCAGGGTAGTTATTGTCTGAGGGTATCATCTACTCCTGGGCAGTGAACTTTGTTAGTTATCTGTTTTCTTAGCAGTACAATAATACACCGTACCTGCATGTGCGAGAGAAAAAAAAGAAAACATTCAAGTGTTTACATGTGTATGTGCAAAACAATGTCCTTCAGTTGGGTTATTACTGCAGTGGGTAGGGGGTCAATGGCAGAGGGTTTGGGGCTCAACTGGTAGAGGTTTCTTTACTCTTTGATCGTGTGACCATGGGGTGGGCGGTATGGTAATTACCCCTCTTTATTTCAGTAGTTGTTTCTGGGGAATCAGGGGGGTGGCAGGGTGTGGGGACACTTTGGCTGTTAGTAGAAGTCCCTTCCTCCGTTGGCGACGCTGTTGCTGCTCTTCCAATGGCCCTGTCGGTGACGCTAGGGCGGGTCTGGAGTTTGCAGATCTTTACGTCGTGTAGGTGATTCCAGGCACGTTTGTCCTGTAGCTTTACTGCTCTCGTTGATACTTCCTCTACCAGGTGGGGGCCAGTGAAGCGTGGGCTGTTCCACTTTCTGTTGAAATTGCGGAGTAGTACGTGATCACCTTTGGCAATTTTGCACAGTTTTCCCTTTTCCAATTCTTCATCCGCGTCTTCTTGTTGATCACTCTTAGACCCGCCCCGCGTGCGCTCGAGCTGTTGAGACACAAACACTACACTAGTAATCAAAGAAGACACATATTGGTACATTTCATCACCAAGGACATTTGCAGTACTCTCATGGTCGGTGAATGCCCTTGATGTTGGCGTCAGAGGAAGGCGCATTTGGCGTCCGGTCACCACCTCGTGAGGGGTGAGGTGGTGGTCGGAGCCTGGTCTATTCCTTAGCTCAAATAGGGCTAGCGGAAGGCAATACAGCCAACTCTTCTTTGTTGTTTGCTGTATTTTTGCAATTGCCTCTTTTAATAGGCCATTCAGGCGTTCGCATATACCGTTGGCCTGCGGGTGATATGCACATGCAAATTTATGCTTGATGTTCAGTAAGGATGTGATATGCTGGAACATTTCATTGGCGAAATGCGGCCCATTGTCTGACCGCAGTATTTCGCACACTGCCCACCTGGGGAAGACCTCCCTCACCAGGAATTTAGCTGCTCGGAATGCATCTGGGTGCGAGCAGGGCCCTGCCTCGATCCACCTCGAGAATGGGCACACAACTACAATCATATACCTATTTCCTTGACATACGTTGATCATATCAACATAGTCAATATGGATGTGTCGGAAGGGTCCCTCTGGCCGGGGTATAGTACCTTTTATCACCTTCAGCGTGTGACCGGCCGTGAACTGCTGACATGTGAGACAGTTGCTGACAAAATTTGACACATGGGAATTTAACTCGGGGCAGAACCAATCTTCCCTAATTCGTGCTGCGATAACTTCCTTGCCTGTGTGGGCTGGGTGGTGTAGTTGGCTCAGGGCGATGTTCAATAGTGCCAGTGGCATTACCATCTTTCCAGTGCTACCCTGGCGCCATAGTGCGTCAGTTGGCGACATTGTACATCCTCTTTTTACCCATATTTCTTTTTCTGCCATTGGTGCAGCCGCTTGTAGCTCCATTATCTGTGTGGCTGGGAGATGGGTGTACCCTTCTCTTATTAACATCTCCTTAGCTATTCCCCTCCCTCTCCCTCTCTCTGACTCTGGGGGGTTCCAAAGCTCGCCAAAATATGCAGCATACTTCGCGTGTGCGTCTGCTGCTGCATTCCTTTTGAAATATGATCTTCTCCATTAGTGTGTGCGGTGCATTTGACCAAGGCTAATTCTTGGGGGTCGTTTATTACTTCAATTAGTTCAGCTAATAAGAGGGCATGTTGCACTGGGGTGCCGTCAGCTCTCCTAAACCCTCTTCTCCTCCACTTAGACAACCCTGAGTGGACAGTGGATGTGACATATGCACTGTCGGAATATATGGTCACTCGTTTGTCAAAGCTTTCCTTCAACGCCAAGATCAGTGCTACTAATTCCTCTGCTTGGGCAGAGTAATGCTGTGGTAATTGTACGCATTTCACCGCCACACACACCGGTACCTCCGTCATTTTTACCACTGCTGCCCCAGTTCTCCTAATCCCGTCACTTTGGTCAATTGTGGATGACCCATCAATAAACAAGAGATCACCTCCATCTAGTGCATTCTCTTCAACCCTTCTAGTGCATGAATACATTTCAGTAGTCTTTGTACAATCGTGTGCATAGTCTCCTTCCTCAATTGCTTCTGCTATAAACCTTGCAGGGTTGACCGTGCTGCATCTAACAATTGATAGTTCAGCTCTAGATAATATTATCTCATAACCTGACGCCCTCTGCATTGTTAGTGTGGACTTAGGCTTGTTCAATATTGCAAATAGTGCATGTTCCACAAATAGTGTGGTTGGGCACCCCATGGTGATTGCTGATGCTTTTTAAAACGCTACTGGTTTCATTACTGTTGAGTCGCAATGTGAAAATATAAAAAATTGTCGTTCATAATCTGGGGTGGCCAGTACCGGAGCGGCTGATTGCATCTTTCAGTTCATCAAAAGCCTCTTTCATTTCCATTGTCCACCCCAACTTTTTCTCCCCTTTGTTAGCTTCTTTTAACCCCTCAAGTAGGGGTCCTATGTATGAGCTGTAATCAAATACCCATGCTCTGCAGTAGTTGCACAGGCCCAGGAACTGCTGTAATTCTCTCACTGTTTGTGGCAATGGCGTTTTTAAAATTGCCTGTGCTCTTTGTGGTGCAATTTGTCTTCCATATTGGGATATGAGCTGTCCAATGTAAAGTACTTGTTCCTGACAGTATTGTAACTTTTCCTTGTCTACCTTGTAACCTTTTTCAGCCAAGATTGTCAGCATCTTTAATGAGTCCTCTCTGCATCTTTTTTCGTTTGTGCTACAAATTATTATGTCGTCAACATACTGTAACACTGTGCTTTCTACTTCAATGTTACCCAAATCCATCTGTATTACTCTGTTGAATATTGAGGGTGACTCGCAGTACCCTTGTGGCAATCTGGTGTGTTTCCACTTTGTGTTTCTGTAAGTGAAGCTTGTCAGATCTTGTGAGTCTGGGTGCAGTGGTATTGAGAAAAAGGCATTTTTAAGGTCGATCACTGTAAACCGTGATGCCTCTGCTGGAATGCCGCACAATATTGTGGCCGGGTTTGCTGCTATGGGGTATTCTGCTTCCACTATGTTGTTCAAAGGCCTGAGGTCCTGTATGAAGCCCCAAGATCCACCTTTAGCCTTGCGCACTGGGTATACAGCTGTGTTGCATGGAGATTCTGACGGGACCAATATGCCATTATTTATAAGGGCCGTTATTGTTTCATATATGCCCTCATCTGCCTCTTTTGATAGTGGGTACTGTTTTACTCTGGGGAGTATTGCACCTTTTTCAATTTTATTCTTACCCCCCCTATGCTTTTTATGCACCCCACGTCATAGGGGCTAGTAGTCCATAATGATGTGGGTACTTTTGCTATGTCCTCCTCAAAAAAGGGAACTGGGGTGGACGTGGGTGCCTCAAGTGCCATTGCAATTTTCTGTGCCACTTGTTTGTACGTCACCCTTAGCCATATTTCCACACTCATCATAAATACCATTTCGCCTTCTTCCTTTTCTCCTGAGAAGAGCTCCTCATCTGACACCTGGGTGAGTCTACATCCCTCTGCTAGTGCTATCACTGCCCTCCACGCTCTTCCTTCTCTGTCTTGGGCATGCACTGCAATGTAATCAGCGGTTGCTATAATGCTCTCTATGTCCACTGAAATCACCTTTCCTTCTGGTTCGTTGGCTGGCGTTTCTGGTCTAAACAAGTAGGCTGCTGGCCTCCTCCAGATCTTTCCCTCTATCCCTGGCATCCATGCAAATGCCATGTCCGTCCCGTACTGGAACAGTTCACCATCTACTGGCTCAGCCCTAATCACTGTCTGTCCACAGTATGCCTGCATAATCTGTCACGCAGTGAGCATGTTAATTCCTGGAGTGGAGCAAATTATGCCGTCCTCCGTAAAGGAGATCGTCATATTCAACCTGCTCATTATGTCTCTCCCCATTATATTTACTGGTGAGGCCCTAGAGTATAAAAGTGGGACTGACATGTCATAATCCCCTATTGATAAGGGAATGTTATCAGTAAAGGGAACCAACCCCCTAACCCCAGAGAATCCTTGGGTGTTCATGGCTTCACCTGACATCTTAAATTTACCTTCCCTTATGCAAGACCGGGTCGCCCCGGTGTCAACAAGGAATGATAATTTTTTGTCACCTATCGTTACCTATATGCGTGGTTCCTCCGCACTATTAGGTGTTACCGACAGGATGGGACACACCAAGGTCGTCTGTGGGCTGTCCTATTGGGGGTATAATGATTGACCACTTCCCGTGTAAGGGTTGTGTCCCAGGACTGTCACTCTACCCAGTTGTGTTTGCTGTAGTTGGGTATTGGTTGAGGTTATGTTATGGTCTTGGACTTGTGCAGGTGGCTGTACTTGCTGTGCTTGGGGTTGTTGTGTTTTCGCTACCTGTTGTTGAGGCGGTGGATATGTCCGTGGCTGTTGTTGTGTTACTAGTTGTTGCTGTCTATTTCCCTGTTGCAATGTCTGCTGTTGCTGGATGCCCTGCTGTTCCTGTGTGAGCTCTTGTTGTCCCTGTTCACTCCACAACGGTGTGCCTGGTCTCACTCTACACGTATGTGACATGTGGCCTACCAATCCACAAATCCAACACACCAGTGGTTCCCTGTTCTGCCATGGAAAGCTTCCTGTGTTGTCCTGGTATACTGGGTGCCCGGTGGGGTAGGAATTTCTAAGTCCCCCCACCTGTTGTTGTGTGTTAAATCTGTATCCTCTCCCTCTCATTATTCCTCCCCTTCCCCGGTTGTAATTATAATACCCAGCCCCTGGCGTTGAGTATCCTCCTCCCATGTTAGTCGTGTATGGTTGGAGTGGCGGCATCTGTTGTGTTACAGTCTGCGATGATTGTATTTGGGAGGGGTCTTGTGCAGCCACTACTTGTGTGGGGCTTTGAGTTATTGTGGCAGGTGTAGTTATTAGTGCGCCTTCCATCGTGTATTTAGTGAGTTTCTTCTGTACTAGTTTAGCCTCTTCCGTTTTCCTATCCTCTTCCTTTTTTTTCATTTTCTTGCCATGTCCTGCAATGATGTACTATAGTCAGTTGTATTTCTGGCCATGCTTTTGCTTCCATCCCCACTACTTTCTTCAGTTGTTTCTGGACTGCTTCTGGGAGCCCCTGTACTAGTATATGATAGAATATTGCTGGTGTTTTGTCCCATTGTTCTCTAGTTTCCATACGCCACTTCTCTTGAATTTCCTGGATATAATCAACAGGATCTTCGTTCTCACGCATCTTGCGCGAGGTAATTGCTCCTATGTCTGATGTGTCCGGATACTGTACCCTCAATGCCTGCCATAATGCATGTCTGCAGTTTGCGAATGGTTCCCCATCGTGAGATGTGTTTGTTATTGTTACCCCGGGGAAGCCCGCTCTCTTCCAGATGTCATCCGCAGCATCACCTAATATTGATATGAGAAGGCCCTTTACATCTCCCACTGCCAACTTCTGTCCTGCGGTGTGTTTTTCCATTTCATATATCCATTTACCCGCACCTCCACTTAATGATGGGAGTCTGCATTTTATATTTTCCTTGTCTGCATGCTTCCAAGGGACGTATTGTGGTCTAACCCCTCCCCTCTCTAGAAGAGGCATTAAGTTGTGTCCCGTTTTACCCCCTGGGTTCCACAAAATCGAGTCCTCACACCCCTCCTCTTCTTCCGTCTCTTCTACATTGTCAGTTTCGTCCATATTTCTCCTGGTCTTTACTCTTTCTCCTCCACCACTTCCCCTTCTTTCATCATTTCCTTTATTTATTGTGGGCGTGTGTATTCGTTCTCCCTGCCTGCGTCCAGGGAGGTCTCTAAGCCTTCCTGCATAGGGCGTCAGTTCGCTTGTGAAGGGCGCTAGTTTAGATGGGCATGTTGCACGCAATGGGCGTGAGGTGGTGGAGCATGTATGACGGGACGGTGACGGCGTGGCTTCACGTGTCTGCCCTTCTGCCATTCCATGCTCCTCCTCCTCACTTCTCTGCAGTTCTTCCTTTCTCCTGCAGATCCATGGTGAGTCTCTATTTGTCCGGGTGGTGTATAGTTTATCTATGCTTTCCCTTTCACTATTTCTTCCTTCCTTCTCCATACCTTCTTCTTCCTCACTACAAAAGTCATTCATAAATGGCAACCCCCAAACTGTCTTTTTCCCCCCAATCGTTACTGTTCTTAAGTCTATTAGGTCCGTTCCTCCCTTTTCTTCTTTACTAATCGCTCCCCTTTGTGCCGATGTTGTTGCTACTTCTGTGCCTCTATATACATGCCTCCTTACTTCACTCTCCCCCCTCCTATCTTCTCTTTCCCCTTCGTTTCTCTCCGCTATTCCTCTACCAATTTCCTCTCTTTTCTTTTTTAATTCTTCCATTACTTCACAACTCATTTTTTCCAATATCTTTTCATCTTCTTTCTTCCTTTCCCATCTCTCCCTCTCCCTTTCTAATATACTCTCTATCATCCTCCCTTCTTCGTATTTCCTTGTCGTTTCTGACAGTAATCTCTTCTTCCATATTGCCATTTCTTTTTCTTTCTCCTCTTCCTCTTTTTTCCTGTCGCGCAGTGCTGCTCTTGATACCCTTTCTGCTGCTGCCTTTAACCTTTCGGCTTCTCTCCTTTGCTCCTCAGTTCGTTCTCTCATTTTTCCAGACTCATTTTTACCTTCTTTCCTTTCCCGTGCTCTCTCTCTTTCCCCCCTCTCGAGCTGCTTGATCAGTGCATTCTGCTCATCCCTCAATTCTGCTCCAAAGTCTCTTCCTTTTGTCTTAACAGCTCTTCCCTCTTTCCTTTCCCCTTTTCCCCTTCCATTTCACTCTCCCTGGCATTATCCTCATCCATTTTCCTTACCACCTCCTTCTCTTCTCCTGTTAATGAACCTCGTAATTTTAATAGTATCTGCGCAGCTACCCACTCATCATTTCCTACGTCCGTAGTCTGCTCTTCTTCAGTCCTCCCCTCCCCTGCTAGCATCTTCCTATGAGCTGATCCCGTTGTACTAGTCCGCTCCTCTTTCGGGTGGCCACCTGTAGCTGTATATGGAGGCGGGCTGTATGCCGGGTTCGAATACCCCTCAGCCGCCCTTAATTGTTCTCTTGCTATTTCTCCTAGTTCTCTTAAAGGGTACAACCCCCCTCCCTCTGTTTTCACTACCTTCGCTAGAGGTGTATCGTCGCTCTGTTCCTTTTTTATTTCATTTTCGGTTGAGTTGTCACTCTTTTCTCCTCCCTCTTGTCCTTTCCCCGTGTTCAGTGTACCTTCACTCTCCTTTTCCCCATTCTCTCCCTCCTCCTTAATCTCCTTATCTCCCGTTTTTTCCCCTACAATGAACATTCCGTTTGGTTCTGGTCGGGACCCTTGGAACATCCTCCATAAGTTGAACACCTCCACGTGGTGCGTCAACTTCTTCCCCTTGTATGTATTGTGCAGATGGTTTAATAGTGAGTGTTGGGTATATGGATCGAAGCTACCATTAGGCGGCCATGGTGTCGTCATTTTGTTGTCCGTCCCCTGTGTCCATTCTATGCTGTACTTGATCAATTTCTCCCTATGGGGTGATAGTGTTTTACATATGTGTTGCAGTGGGGTAGTGAGGGTGTTCCCCCACCCCCCCGATCCTGTCCCGTATGACATAGTAGCGCTCCACTTGTTACCCTTCCCCTATTTGGTAGCGGTTACCTCACTAGCAGTTTACAATATACAGCCTTATATCTTTACCTGGCCCCGTAAGTTTGGGGACTTGCGATAGTCCGCTAAGGAAAAATTAGTAAAATATAGTATTTACATTTGTATATTCTTTTCTTTTGTTTCTTCCTTTATACAACACCCTTACGGCCCCCTGCGGCCGAGGCGCACGTAGCCCCCTGCGGCTGCGTGCCCCTTGTTACGATCTTATACTGCCGTCCTACTTTCACTTGCTCCTCCTCCCTCTTCTACACTTTGCCGTGGCCGGCGTTCTCCGTGCGCAGCCACGTCCCCCTTTTCGCCTTCCCCCGATCAACTCATTACCGTGTACCTCCGTTTCCCCGTCTTTAACACAGCTCTCCTCCCCACCACTCAAAAACAAAGATGCCTGGTTCTCGAGATGTCCTATGTAAGCCCTGCTGGTGACGTCACCGATCTCTTCAGACTACTGGTAAGTTCTTCATATATTCTTTAAGTCCAAAATACACTTGCAATCTACCCCCGTTAACCCCACAGCTGTCTTCCTGTCACTCCTGGAACAAGGTAATCAATAATATAATCGGACTGCGCACACTGCGTCGCCTCGCGTGTGATACGCCCCTCGACAGGAGGGCTTAACCAGCCAATTATCTTCCGTATTGGGCAACTAGCTAGCTACCGCCTACAGGGAAACGTCATCTATCTATTGAGTTTCCTGCTCGAACAATAGGGATCCTCATCTACTCATTGATCAATAATTGCCAAATGGTAGGAAACCGCACACACACACCCTTACACGTGGTCGCGACCTAGGCCAATCAGTGTCTATGAGCGGCCGCACGTGATGTTTTCGTGCTCCGCCCCCTTCTCTCCCGCAACGTAGCGGACTGCTCTCGCATTTGTCCGGCTACCATTCATTTCATTGCCAACACTAAATTATCAAACCTTCGCCGCGCACCTGTGCAATACCTCCCGTATTCAATTCCTCCCCCCTCCCTCACAATTTCACATTGCTTGTTGGGCGTGGCATACTCACCAAGTTCTCTTGATGCGGGGCCACTCGACTGCGTGCACCCCTCCAAGCGGCTCGCCACCTCCCCTCGTCTGGACTACGTCTGGACACTCGCCAACCGCGGGCGGGATACTTCTCAACCGGCTCCCGAGGGCCAATATCCGGATTGCGCCGTCCGGTCTTCTCGCAGTTCCGCAATGGTCCTGTAGTCCTCAAAAGGGGGCAGCGGCAGAGGGGGCCGCGCCGCCGGGCCTCCTCGCAACGGGAGTACTTGGAAAAATAAAAATAAAAGCGGACCTTAAACAGATCTCAGCAGTGCCTCCAACTTGTCGGGGGGGAAATTCTCCCGGGGTCGGCTGGGCCGTCCGCGGACCTCCGGGCGGGAGGCCCCAACTCCTCCCGTATATCCCAAAAGAGATAGAGTATGAGACACACGCAAGAAGCAAGGTGATTCTGCTATTTATTAAACAAAACGGCAGGGATGGCCAAGGATCATACGCGTCCGTCCTGACACTCTCTCCATCGTGGGGCTCGCAGGCCCTTTTTACCTTAGTATGATGCGCTACTTGCGTCACCTGAGAAAAATTAGCAAAAAACCTATCGCCACTCTGGATTGGTTCCCCGAGTGGTAGGGTTAGTATAGCATATGTATAGAGAACGTTGTTATTGGTTAAGGGTTCGTCAGGTGGTATACTTGGGTTGTCCCTTCAGTTTGATACATAAAAATTGTTACATGAAGACCCCTGAGGATTGGTCAATGTTAATGGCGTCAGTGATAAGGGCCCCATGTTCTGATTGGTTCACCCGCGAGCCCCCCAGTCTGGGACCATCGCTGTTCCCAGCTCGCGGTGCACCTGTCACTTGCAACAATGTTTCACTATGGGTATGTGCAGACAATGTGAGGATTTATTCATAAGCAGGAAGGCTGACTACTCCCACCGCCGCAGATGTCCATTGAGTCGCTTAATTGTATCTGCCTGTGTCTTGAGACGGGGGGATCCAGGCGCCTTCTTCCTCCTGGGCTTGGCACCCTATCAAGTTCGGCTTGGTCACGTGAGGTGGGACCGTGGTTGAGGCAGAATTCTGCACAATTAATATTGCATTTCTCGCTGTGTGCCTGGCTTATCTTGCAGGTGCGACCTTGGCGTCGGCTTGCGGAACGAGAGTTTGCAACGTTGTGCCCTTGACTGTCTGCTTTCGCTGGGCTCATTCTGCAGGATCAGCAACCGAACTCTTGCTCATTTAATGTTCATGGAAGCTTTTGTTTGTGGCCTACTTGGGCCTGGTGCATAGGTGGAACCGTTTGGTACAGAGCGCTTTAGGTTATGGTATCATATTGCTCTATCCCCAGTATCGTGTCTTCGTTATATTTCTCATTATGGTACATGGTTTTAGAAGAAGCGTGAGCAAGCCTTTTTAGATGAGTTCATTATGCGTCTTGCGTTTCTGCATTTTGAAAAGCCTATGTGGAAAATAATAAAGATGCACGTCCGTGGGTGTGTCCGTCTCCTACGTCATAGCACTGAGTATGTTCTTCGTGTGGATTGGTGTGGGAGTGTCCGGTGTGTATGTTTGCACGAGTGTGCTGACCGTTGGCTAGGTCGTCATGGCATCTCTAACGATGTGTTGATTTTGGTGCTGGATGGTTTAATCGAGTCCATCCATGCCGCAGGTGTCGGCATGTGCAGGGCAGGCTGGTGGGCAGGCGGGTGGGCACGCGAGTGGGCACATCCGTATGTTCTTGTACCAGGGTATTTGGTCGTCTGGGAGATGGGCAAACTCCTCTCGTGGCGGGTGTCTGGGCTGTGATCCTCTAGGCCAGGGTTGAGAGGGGATTGGTGGGAGCCTTTTGTTCACTTTTCCCACTTCACCCCTCTTCCTTAAAGAAGTTGGGGTCAATAGGACAAAAAGGATTACCCAATTAAATTGTAGGCTCTAGCTTTTCAGCGCAACCTGGGTAGGGAGCTTTGTTCATTGAGAATTTTAACAAAAATCATCCCGTAGTGTTCTGCCAAAGGGAATTAATTAAATTAATATTTATCGTTAAATAGGCTAAGGATATACACAGCTATAAAGGTAAAGGATTTATGGCCAGCAGATTCACCCACGTTTTGGTTACAAAGGGTTCACGTCTACTTACATTCAAAACCTCTGTTTAAAGTTCAAGCCAGTCAGCTGCATGTCAGGACCCCTGCAAAGATGGAGCAGGGTTTGGTCACTCCACTCTCAAGGATGGCCTCCCGATGTCCACCATAGGACCCAGTCAGCTTTTAGGCCTTCCTAGAAATAGACAGCTCCACCCAGAGGCACTCTCAGCAATCTCCTCTGGTGTTTCCTTGCAGCTGTCAAATGGTAAGTTTCAGCACATCTCCCGATGGTAAATTTCAGCAGCTCTGTCCCTTCCTCAGTGTGCATCCCACTTTATATAGCAGCAATGACACCATTAAGTTTACAATCTTGGGGGAGTACCCTGCAAGAGTTCTCACAAATAGGATGGTACAGTTACCCTTCTCTCTCCTCCTAACTATCACCTCTCTCTATACATTGGTTTAAGAGTCTGGAGTAGACATTTGGCAGCTTCACTTCATTTGCAATCCCCATTTGTTTGCATGTCAAATTTTTGCAAAAATCTAGTTGTGTGGCAAAACTTCGTAATTTTACTTGCAGTTGCCATAATATATATGTTTTCCAATTCAGCTAATCAGGGGGAATTAATTAAGACGACAGCAAGGTCTGCACCATTTTGCACATACATGTGGCAATTTTCAGCCGTTTTCACAAAAAGCCTAACCTTTAGGAAAATGCAATTTATTCCCCATATCCCTAATTTCACACTCCACCCGTTCACCAACTCCTAAATTTGGAACATTTTCTGATCAGCCAAGAATCCATATTAGATGGCCATTACAGTGCCATGGGTCATAGGGGGATGGATTTTATAACACCAAAATCATCTAAAAATTACCTCCAAAATGACACAGACATGTAACCAGTACGACCTATGGTTGGTGAGAAAAAGTCGTAAATTATAATAGTCCTTTTAAATTATTAGTAAATCTTCATGTTGGAAAAATGGCAACTCCCCTGCCTCTAGGCCATTTGTCCTCACTGGGCCAGCCTGTAACCAGAGTTGTTTTTTTTATTAGTCTATTTGTGTTTGAAGCTTGCTCTTTAAAGCTGGAGTTTCAACCTCCATTAATTGGAGCCCCCGTTTTCACACCTCCTTCTTACATTTTCGTCATGCATCAGCCAAAGGAAATTGCCTCTGCACAGAGCCCTTTCAAACACACCAAGTCTAGAGAAAGTCTGTTTTCGACCCCTCTTAGCAGCCACACTTTATTGCAAAGGGTTTGCCTCGGGCCTACAGAAACCTTTTCATGGAAACAAAGTGGGCTTTTCTTTTGAAATGTCTGCTGGTATTTTGCATGCAAAACATAATATACCTTACTTTTTGTCAACACGCACTGAACTGGATAACCCGGCCCTTTAAGATGAGTAGCAATTACCCTGGAGATGGACGGGGATGCAGATTTTTATTCATACATCAATAATCAAGGCGACTCAGGTAGTTGGCAAAAGGAAAACAGTTTTAATATCAATTATCTAAAACAGGGAGCACAACGAACATCAACAAATTTGCCCGATCCTCTTACTCAAAGCATTATAGAAAAAACTGAGATTGTATACACAAAACTCGTCATCAGTGACGTTAACCTGGGGGCGTGGCCTGGAGCTCATGGCGAGTGGAAGCTGAGTCGCCGTGCTCCGGCCGAGGCGCCGTATCCTGATCCTTTTGCCTGCCTAAAATTGCATCTGAGACGGAAAGAACCAGTTCCGGGGGAAGGGGAACCGACCCCGGACACGTTACTGTGGTCTTCCCCTGGACTCGGACCTCCAAATCCACGGATTCTTCCCGATAAAGGTCCCCCCCCTGGCGGGACCCAAGATGGCGGCCATCTTTCGAAGCTGATGTCGCAGGAGAACGCCAGCCGCCTTTGCAGCGAAACCGACTTATAAACTGCTGCTGTGACTGAATCGGGGGAGAAGAGCCTCCACCTCCACCCGGGTCCGAACCTCTGCTGCGGGGAGTCAACCGGGAGCTCCCGACCGGGGAGACCGGGCCCGTGCCCTGGACTACGGCACCGAGAGAGGCCGCGCCGACCCCCCGGTGCTAGGAGCACTGCCATCGACAGCAGAAGAAGGTGAAGGTGAGGAGAGCGCTGGGCGAGGGCATAAACCAACTGAACATGTGCCATTGTATATTCCTCCGAGAACTTGATCACTGACTCTGCGCAAACCGGACCACCCTGCTTCCGGAACCATAAGCTCCCCAATCTCGCCCGCCGTCATTCACCTCCACACGACCGAGTGGCGCCTCTCACCATGGCGGCCAGGTACAAGACGAAGGCAAGCACCATGGACACGTATGTGTCCGCTAAAGTAAAAACTCCTCCGCAGCCATGCGCTTCCACTCCCGAACCTCCCCGAGCAAAACCGGCAGACTCTCCCGAAAATCAAGCTCAAGTGCTGGAGGCAATTGCATCACTGCACGCATTTATAGATTCCAGAATCGGGGAGTTCAAATCCGAGCTACAACTCATGCGCCAGGATGCCCGCAACCTGACAGAAAGAGTAACCTCTGCCGAATCAACCATAAGGGAGACGTCGGGAGATACAACGGAGCTGAAAGCTAAGGTGCTGGACTTAGAACGGAAGGTGCTCACACTCGAGGCCAGGGCTGAGGAGGCCGAGGGCCGAGCCAGACGTGCCAACATAAGAATACTGGGGGTACCGGAGGGAAGTGAGGGCCCGAACCCGACGGCGTATATAGAATCCCTGATACAACAGGAGGTGGGCGCTGGAAAGCTGACGCAAGGATTTTCGATTGAAAGGGTGCACAGATCACTACAGAAGAGACCCCCGCCGGGCTCATACCCTCGCCCTATAATTGCTAAAGTTCTCAACTTCCAGGATAGAGAGATCATCCTCCGGCACTCCAGAGAGGAGGGCCCCATTGAACGCGGGAGCTCGAAGATCACGATCTACCCCGATTACACCCCGAAAGTCCAACGGGAGAGGAACTCATTTGTGCCGATTAAAGCCCGACTCAGGCAACTGAACCTGAAGTATATGTTGCTATATCCCTCCAGACTGAAAGTGATCCACAAGGGCAGGGCGTTCTTCTTGGAATCCCCGGCAGCCGCAAACATGTGGCTAGAAGACAACAATCTAGCTGCAGATAAAGACCCTCAACCCACTGAAAATTGAAGAACCCCCCGCGCCTGAGACATCGAAGATGCCGTGACTCATAAACCCAACTCGGACGTAAGGCAAATGACTTAAGAGAAGGTAAAATCACCCAACAGTTAGCAATGATGATGCGGCCCTCGCTCGGCCCACGCCAGGCACAGGGCCCCACCCCCCACGAACAGTACAGGACAGGCCAGTTGCCTGACCGACCTCCCTCGTGCCCGATACCCGGATGGGTCCTGACGGTACGAGAGCGCCTGAGCACCAGCAAGACCTTGTCGTTGCTGGGCGCACCAGTTACAGTTTTGTTAATTGTTTTTGTTCACACCGCAGTCCTCAGAATATCAGCGGAGCGAAAACATGGGACCGGAGGCCCTTGGGGGCGGCGGAAGAGAAAACACCAGAACCCAGAGGGAAAGCCGCACCACCTGGAGACAGGGGCGACAGGGGAGATGAAACCAAGACCCAAGCCCAATGGCACTACAACTTAAGGTGATGACGTGGAATGTGAGGGGCATGGGCACGTACCTGAGAAGGAACCGGATCCACTCCTACCTGCGTAGGAAAAAGGTGTCAATAGCGATGCTTCAAGAAACCCACCTCACGGAAGAATCCACGGCCAAATTATCCGATAGATGGGGAGGTATAGGGAAAGGGGCGCCATACTCCAAATTCGCCAGAGGAGTGTTTACGTGGGTGAGCCCGACTGTGCCCTTCCACCTACTGGGCTATAAAACCGATAAAGAGGGCAGATACCTAATATTATGGGGTACCATTGAAACCACGCCAATCTGCCTGGTGAACTCATACTTTCCGCAACACGGAATACCCTCACACCTCGCAACGCTTAGTGCCAAAATGATTCCTCGGAGAGTGAGTGCTTTCATATGGGGTGGCGACTTCAACTCCATCAGGAACGGTGCTGTGGACAGATCAGACCCCCCCGTCTCTCAAATAGCCCTGCATCCAATGCACTAAACACTGCAATAGAACAGCTCGACCTGGTGGACATCTGGAGGGAACAACACCGCACCGAGAGGTGCTACTCCTATTATTCTGCCCCGCACAAGGTCCACACGAGAATAGACTATCTGGTCATAGATCGTGAGCTGGCTCAACAAGTGGACGACACACTCTACCTAGGCAGAACCATATCCGATCACTCACCGCTGATCATGCAATGGGCCCCTAGAGGACCCAGACCGCCTATCCCGCTATGGAGAATGCCACCCGCAGCACTCACAGACCACGCATTTAGGGAGGAACTTGGCACCAAACTTGAGGAATACCTAGACATTAACACAGGCTCAGTGTCAAGCTGGAGCACACTATGGGAGGCCATGAAGGTTGTAACAAGGGGTGAAGTTATATCAGGTGCCGGTGGTATCCGTAAACACCTGAGACTGGAACTGGAGGAACTGGAGAACAAGATCACCCACCTGGAATCCGAAATCAATATCATGCCGGACGCCGAAATAGAACTGAAGGGCACCCGGGAGGAGTGCCTTTTGGCCTGGAACAGACTGTCCAAATTTGACTACACGACCTACATAGCCAGAGCTCACAAAGAAGCGGATAAGCCCGGTAGAATGTTGGCCTGGCTATGTAAGCGCGAGTTCCGAAGACACCTCCCAACTGAAATAACCGATGAAAGGGGGATAACTCACCGGACGCAGCGAGACATTAACTCAGCTTTTGCAGCCTTCTACTCCAGATTGTACGCCCACGACACCAAAATACCAGTGGACGACATAAAGGCCACACTGGCCGAGATTGAGCTCCCAAGACTGACGGAGGCCCAAAGAGAGTTACTGGACGCGGAAATCACTACAGAGGACGTGACGGACGCGATTAAATCGCTGACCACCTGCAAAACCCCCGGGAGCGGTGGGCTCCCGCCTGAATTTTACAAAGCTTACGAAGCGACCGTTGCTCCGACACTCCACAAGGTGTATATGGAAGCATACGAAAACGGAAACTTACCCAACTCCATGAAAGAGACAATTATCATCCCTATACTCAAACCCAACAAACCCGCCAACAACTGTGAATCATACCGCCCAATTGCCATGCTAAACTACGACTGCAAGATCCTGACCACAATCCTGGCTAAGAGGCTGGCGAGGGTGATTGGAACCCTGATTCATGAGGACCAGAACGGTTTTGTGCCAGGACGCAACATCACCGCGAACCTGAGGAGGCTCCAACACATCATGGCAGAGACCTATGATCGGGACGAGGACCTAGCAGTACTCTCCTTGGATGCCATAAAAGCCTTCGATTCCATCTACTGGGAATGGCTGATCGAAGTGCTAAAAGAATTCGGCTTTGGCGAGAGCTTTGTAAAGTGGGTCGAGGTATTGTATAACACACCGACAGCGAGAGTATAGACTGGTAAGATGTTGTCCGAAGCCTGGCCGATACAGCGGGCACGCGGCAAGGATGCCCGCTATCCCCAATGTTATACATACTGGGCCTGGAGCCAGTGGCTGCCTATTTCAGGACACAACACTTTGACGCGGGCATTGGACTGGGCAGTGATCACGCCATAATATCCATGTATGCGGACGACGTCCTCCTGTACCTGAATAACCCCCAGCTCAATGCACAAGTCGCGTTGGATATCCTCGACAACTATGCCCGATACTCTGGAATAACATTTAGCAAACTAAAGTCGTATGCGTTCCCACTGGCCAGACTCAGGGGTCTGGATAAGCCCGACCTCCCAGATGTCGGGATACAATGGCAACCAGAGCAGTTTAAATACCAGGGAATCGAGGTGTGTCATACCCCAGCGCTCACGCACGAACACAACACGGAAAAAGCAGTAAGAGCCCTCCGCAAATCTATGAACTTCTGGTCGAAGTTACCACTGGCAGTAAGGGGTAGAGCGGCAATAGTCAAGATGATATTTCTCCCCTGTTTCTTATACCACTTCACAAATGTATGCTTCTACATCAGACCCCCCTTCTTCAAAAAACTAGACTCTCTAATCAAGGACTTCATATGGGGGTCGTCCAGACACAAGATCTCCCTGCCCACACTCACGCTCCCGTACAAAGAAGGTGGGATACAACTACCCGATCTGCAAAGGTACTACCTAGCCGCGCAGCTCAGCCACACAACGAAATGGCTCTCTGACGACCTGTCAGCAGAAGTAGGGCTCATGCCACATCCGACTCCCAAGCTGTTCCCTAAAGAAATGCTTTGGAACCCGACGAAACAAACTTCTGGAGTCCCCATGATTGTTACCCTGGGCAGGCAGGTATGGGCCAGAATTGGCTTCCTTCGACAACTGAAACACCCTTACAATCCCAATACTCCCATCCTGGCGGATGTGTGCAAAACTCAGGCAGACTTAGCGACAGCTAGGAAATGGGAGAGAGCCGGAATCTATACATGGGGAGATCTGTTTGAAGACGGCACGTTCAGAGAACTCGAATCGCTACAAGCCAATCAAGGCATCCCGAACACCCAGTTCCTGTGGTACCAACGCCTCAAGCGGACAACAAAGGCACAGTGGCCTGTCTGGCCAGAAGAACCCCCACCGGACCTCCTCCTCCAGGAGATGTACGATTTAGCAGACAGTTGGAAACCGGTCTCCCGCTTGTACACCAAACTAAATGACAGACCCAACCCGAAAAGCGTGTCCCTGAGACAAAAATGGGAATCCTAATTAGGGACCACGCTAACTGACAGTGAATGGGAGCAAATACTACTATACCCCAAAGAGGTGTCGAGGAACATTAGATTTAAACAAGTTCAACTGAACGTGCTATACAGGACATACATGACCCCACTAAGAGTTGCTACCTTCAACAAACATGCACCGCCAAACTGCCCCTGGTGCGGAAATGACAAAGCGGACATGATCCATATGTTTTGGACCTGCACCAAAACAGCGAATTTCTGGTCCATGGTGGAACGTACCTGCACCGAAGCGGGACTCACGAGATATGAGTGGAACCCAAAGGAATGCCTACTGGGAGCCCATCCCAGACTTAGCAAATACAAACACCTGGTCAAACTAATGGACCTAGCCTGCATCCTTGCAAAAAGGTCCATAGCAATGGCATGGAAATCGCCAAGGGGCCCAAGGCACGGACGTTGGCTTAAGGACCTGGAAAAGTGGACGGAGGCAGAGACCAGGGCCTGGCAGGATGGAATCCGCTCAAACGATGATGACTCCAACGACACCCTAGACTCATGGAAGGCCCTGGTGCGCGACATCCAATTTGCCTCCGACCACAAACCCCCCTGAGCTTTCACCCCTACTAGAGACTTGCTTGTGATTTACCCCCAAGAATGGTCAACCTGATAACCAAGCCCCCGTGACCTTGGGTGTGCTGCACACCAGCCCCTCTCCCCCTGCCACAATTACGAACAATATATTGAACTACGAAGACTGTGGTAGTTAATTAGTTAATTTGACTTAGTTTGTTTGTTGTGTTACCGTTTGATGGTTGTGTTGTATTTATATAAATGCCAATAAAATACTTTAAAAAAAAATCAGTGACGTTAACCTATGTGTTTACTAACGTCATCCTACGTAGCAAACTACAAAATCCTATGAGTATGGGTGATTGTCTCTAAGCGAAAATCTAAGTATATGATCCATTCTAGTCTGAAAAGGTGTGAATATGTGATTGGTTACTTAACATCAGGTGGGGCAACGAAGCCCTCCCCTAAAAAATGACCACTATGAATGTCACTAAATGCATGACGCCCCATTGGTTTGCACAACTATTGTACCCCTAATTACGCGGTCCTCTACAGTTGGTTGGCACTCTAACCTCCGTCAGTACTTTTCCACCTACGTCTAGCAGCATGCAGGCTGGCCATCCAGGTGCCAGTGAGCTCGCTTTAACCATTGCTTCCCACCAATTAGCATATCAATCCATCATCACCTCAGTGGTCTACTGTCAATTAGGCTTTGAAGCTCGGCCTTGAGAGTGTTCTTAGCTCTGAGAAATTCAGGGAGTGAAAGCACGCTCTGCCTTCGTGCACAGGTGTGACCATCTTGTTCGTCCAACTTCATCCTTTCATGTGACTGGAGACCATGGAATCGAGCTTCTAGTGCTTTTGAATACAATTTTTTAATAGACCTCTGACATCTTCCTTGTTTTGTTCATGCCTTCTGAACAGAAGTTCTGTTCTTTCACACAATTTGTATCCAATGTCAGTTTACTCCAGTTTGATAAGACCTTGGCTTCTTTGGCTCATCCAGCCTTGTCTGCTGAGATTCACTTTGTAATTCAATTTGCTTTTCAACTGCGACACTCTGGAAATGAGGCTTTCTCTGCCTTCTCGTTAAAGTCCAGCATTGCTATAATGCTTAGTGGAAACATCCATCCTTTATTTGTCCATATGTATGTATATATATATATATATATATATATATATATATATATATATATATATATATATATATATATATATATATATTCACTACAAAAAACTTTGTTAAGGGGTCATTATGGTTAAGTTGCGCTACTAAAAACCCATGAAATTCACTAAAAACAACTTTATAAACGTGACATTATGGTTCAAAGTAAATCCAAAAAGCCCCTGAAATTCGCCAGTTATGATAGGCTAAGCAACCATAACTGCCCGTACCACTGTGCACTGCTAACACTAACACCCAGGACATCAAAGATGAAATCACAAATGTCACCCTCAGGGGTGATCTTGTGCCCTAAGAAGTTCACTCGGGTCTTACACCACTGTGCCTTCTGAAAGAACAGTTTTTCTCTGGATTTCTGCAACTAGGTTAGAACATAGCTGATTTCTGCTATATGTTCCTCCACAGTTGAGCTTGTGATCAAAACATCATCCACATAGGGCAGGTTTCCCCTTTCGCCCAAATATGGCATGGGCTTATGTAAGAAGATGTTGAACTCATTGCTGGAGTTTATGTTTCCAAAGGGGGTTCGGGTCCACAGGTGCTGATGCCCCCACGAAGGTAAAGGCAAGCTTGTACTGGTCTTCCCTACTCACGGTTACTGTCCAGTAACCATTGGTCAGGTCAATGGCGGTGTGCACCTTTGACCCTTGGATCTGGGCCAGTCCCTGATTGATGAAGGGAAGGGGCCATCTCGACATGTGGACCCGTTTGTTCAACTCCCTCAGGTCTGCACATAATCTCCATTGGCCATTTGGTTTGAGTATCCCTAGTACCGGGTTGTTGAAGGTACTGTGGATCGGATGAATTATCCCACAGGATTCTAAGTTCTTAATAATTTTGGTAAGTGATTCCATGGACGTGAGAGGTAACCGGTATTGTTTCACAAATACTGGAGCCATCTCGGGGTCCATGGGAATGGTGGTTGAATGAATGGATGTGCGTCCACAGTCGTATGGGTCCACTGAAAAGATATCTTGGAATTCCAGGAAGACCTGTTTTAGCTTTTGTCTTTGCTCCTCTGTCTCACAAGCATCAGAAAGGTGCATCCTTTTCTCGCCCATCTGCTTGAAACCTGTTAAGACCTCGGGCATGGCAATTTCAGCGGTATCCTCCAGTTGGGTGGAAAGATCTCTTTCGATGGTGTTGACCTGGACAATAATGTTGGGCATCAACAGGAATTCCAATAAAGGTGTCTGCACCTTAAGTGATACATCTAGGGTTGCTATTATCCACCAATATTCGAATTGTGTCATGTTCTAGGTCTGCTAGGGGTGTCAGATTTAAATGTAAACCTTGTTGTTGGAGATGGGATTTTAGATTTATATAGGTGTCCTGATGTTTGAGGTTCTGTCCTCGCTTAATTTTAAGGGGAAGAGTAAATTGTTGCACCTGGCCTGGAATGGTAACTTGAACTTCAACAGCATATTGCAGCAATTGAGTTGACCAGAATGTTTTTCAGTGTTGTCAAAGCCCATGGGGCTACCCCTCTGCCCCCAGTCAAGACCAGGTTTACAAAATTGGTACTCATTTTTAATTTTATAGGGCGGATAGTCTGAGCCCAGAGGACCTCGTTTACACAGCCGGTCAGAGGTGATAACCTCCTCAGGAGATCATTCCCCAGTAAACAACATGTGCCCTCTGGAGTCACAACTATCACCGAATGGTTCAGGCGATGCTATCTAATTTTTATTTCCAGATCTGCAGTCCCCTCGATGGAAACATCATTCCCGTCGAAATTTTGGAGTTGACTGGGAAGTGGTGTGAGGGCAATTTGGTGGCCCTACCCCGTCCTGAGTTAAATTGGTCAATGGCCTTTTTGGACATGAGGGTGGCTTGGGATCCAGTATCCACCAGAGCTGATAATTCACACTGACCCTGCACCTTGACCGGTGCTTAAAATCAGCCTTCCTTCTCCTCCAGCGGGCAAAGAAAGAGTGAGTTATTTGACAGCCAGGTGGTCATTTTCTTAATATTGAACTCTGACACTGTGTGATCTTGGACAATTTTCTGTGTCGGAGTTCAGGAATCTGTAAAGAAAACTTTGCAACTCTCAATGGGAGTTGCTGGGGAATCCTCCTTTGGCTCCTTGGCAATCCACCTTTACCTGGTGACAGTTCTCAGAACCAGTTTGAAGAATGGACACCCTTCTGTTTTAATTCTGTCTGGTATGTCTTTTTGGGGTTGAGAGTTTCTTGTGCTGGGTCAGTCTCCATACTTACCCTGTCTCACTCAGGGTCTTTTGGGACCCATTTTTGTTTGGGAGGGATACCCCAATTTTTGAAAGAGACTGTTTTCTTACCTGAATCCTCCAGGGATTCCTCTCTCTCAAAGAGGATGATCCGGAGTTCCTACACAAAGTGGGTTCTTCTTTGGCCTCTCCTACTTATACTTTGTTCTTTGGGTTCTAACATTTTGGGGATAGAAGAGACACTTCCAGGCTCTAGAGGTTTTTAGGGGTTCTGTCGGGGTGAGAAAGGAAGCTTCCTCTAGGGCTTGCCACCCACCCTCTACCCGGGCCCCCTCCTCAGGAACCTGTGGTTTGTCAGAGGTTTCCTCCCATCATTTCCCCCCCCCCCGCCGAGGCATCATCCATGGGTGTTGGTGAATTCTGAGAAGCAGGCTTAGGTTGAGGGTTGTACTGAGCCCTCAGCATGCACCCCAGATTATCAGTCATTTGCTAGACTTGTCGCTCCAGCTGCAAGTCCTTTTCTTGGGTTGTATGGGGGTCTAAAGTCATACCCCGGCTGCTCCTGAAAAGGGTAACTGTCACTTCTCCCGGAGTAGCTCGGGTTCTGGGAATGTACCCCATAATTTTCTATCCTGAATCTCCCTTCTCCTGGGTCAGGGATCTATTGTCCTTGAACCGGGGAGAGAGAGGATTGTTTTGGAAGTTCTGATTCGGGAGATATCTGGGTAAAAAGTTCAGATTGGGAGGTGGAGTGATACTTCTCTCCTTAGGGAAGTTTGAAGGGAAGTTTTCCAGGGCAGTACCTACCTGATTGGTCCCCCCTCCTTGGGCCGGGGGAGTGTATACATACCCCAGGACCGGTTTTGTATCCTTGTGCCTAGGGCTTATATAGATGGCAGGGTCAGAGGAATCATTGTTCTGGGACCCTGCCTGACTACCATTCAATTGGACCAGTTGGGGGGTCCCTCCTGCCTTCCATTTTGCTTGTTGGCATAAGGGTTACTTTTAGGCCCTTTGTCTCCAGATCCAGTGAAGGGGTTGTTTTTACCTTCGCAGAATCAGGGTTTTAGGTGGTTTGGTTTTTTTTAGGGGTTCACTCTCAGCAGGCTTCTGGGCCTAATAGATCCTGGTGGCCTGTTTGATCACACAATCCAGGGTCCTACGCTCGTGAAAATCACTCACCAATTAAGTCAGGATGTATTTGCGGAGTGCATGGAAATATGTAGTTATGAAATCCCTACTATTTGTGTTCACCCGCCAGGAGGTCTGAGCAGATGCCTGCTTTAACTCCTGTGCAAACTCACTAGGCGCCTGATACTCACCACATTGCTGCCTTATAGATGGACCATTTATAATGCTCCTGCTCCTCCAGTCCTGCAAAGATACTGGAGTACTCACGTGAGAAAGTCCATTTGCAAATGCTATACAATTGAGATCATTCCTGATCTGCAATGATGCCATTATCTGCTCATAAAGGTCGAGGTGCTCCCATGCGGAATACTTGCCATTCTTATGGTATGCGGTCAGGAAGCTCTTTATGGCCTTGATTTCTCTTATTGTTTTTTTCACAAAACTCTTGCTCTCTTTTGCTGTCATTTTCTCCTTCTGCACCGGAGTACATTCACCTTCTGACTCAAAACTGCTACTGGTACTCCCTTCCCTGTCGTCTATGTGCTCCCTATCTCTATGAGACTGGGAATATCTCCCAGAACCACACGGTCTGGACTCCTCTCACCTGGGCAAAAGTTAACTCTCAGGGTCACGTTCCCTGTGGTTACTTTTAGGCCCAGGATAGAACCCAGTTTCCTCATCCCTCGCTCCAGGCAGTCTGAGGAATTCCTCCCCTTCGCCTGATTATACAGAGGTTTTTATAGTGCACCTCTGGGGCTCAAGTTTTGAATATTCTTCTCCAGCGAGGCGAGCTAGGTGGTCTCTTTGTATCCTCATCTTCTGCAAGTCTAACTCCCTGATCTTGTCATCATATGAGTTTTGCGAGTCAGAATTACTCACAAGATTCCCTTTGGCCTCCCAGGACACACTGGTCTGGCAACCTTCCCTTCTGTGTGGTAGAGATGAATTCTCATCAATATCAAACAGGGACTGGCCTTCTGGATCAGTTTGGCTAGGCCTGGGTAAGTCTAACTGCCTCATGTCACCCTGTTCTTGATAGGTGGCATGCATGAGGTTCGTTCCCATTTGTACATGCGAGGTTGTAAATGACTGGCATTAGGCCCCTGCTGGGAGAGGCGCCTCACCTCAATCAGTGAGCCTTTCCCCATATCCTGATTGGCCAGAGTTCCTCAAGGTCTATTTATAATGTTCAATTTCCTTGGTGAGGCTCTAACACCTGTATCTCTCTTTCCTTATTTCCTGTTGTTAGTCAGAGAGCTAGCTTTTAATTCTAACTCTAAGGCATGATTAGTGTCAAGCACCCTGCTCTGAGCTATCAAATGATCTTCTGTTTACTCCTCCTCATGCTGAAGTGATTAATTCTCCCTCTGTGAGTCGTGTATGCTGCTGGTATATTCAAGGCACTTTTTCCCTCAGGAGAGTAATCTCTTTCTCTTGCTCATCCCTACAATTCACTGCCTCTAATACTTCCATTTCTATTTGTCTCAATCGCTCCACTAGCTCATTCCTTTCTTCTCTAATTCTGGTCAGTTCCTGAGGGCCTGGCTGTTCCTTCTCTGCATCCACTTTCAGCCTGAATGCATATTGGTCTCTGACCAGTTGTAAATTACGTTGTTTCAGAATTTTTACATTCTGCCGCATTTCATCAAACTCTTTTTGTGAATCCATCTCTTTAATGATGGACTGGCTATGTTCCCTTTCCAATTCCCTAATTTCTTGTTTGAGGGCCACAATGTCATCTAACAACCATCTATTATAAATATTCTGATAATGTACCTTATGTTGCAGTGTGCTCACATTTTTCACATACTCTTTATCTGCATATTGCAGAGCAGAAAACAGTGTTTTACTCTCTGCAATCTCTTGCTGCTGGATTTGTAACTCATTTTTTAGTTTTTCCATGAGTCTTTCTTGTTTTAGCTCAAAAACATGGTTCTGCTGTACTTGATCATCCAACTGTTTAATTTCTTTCTGAGCCTGTTTCCTGGCATCAGTCTGCTTCATCAAATCAGCCTCAGTCTTTTGCACTCGCTCTTGCACTAACTGCAAGTGGAAGTATAAATGAGCTGTGAGCTGAGCCATTTGACTCAGTTCTTCACGAGCGTTTTGGGTCATATAAAATGCCACTAATGCTTTGTGCAATATTCTACCTTCACACCCATGTCAGTGCTCATCCAGGAGACATGTTGCACATTAGAGTTTGCCAGCTCCCGGCTTCGCCCCCACTCCATTCTCCTTGAATGAAAAGCTTAGCCAGAAGGTGTTACCTGGCATCACACATTCCTATGATAGTCGTTTTAAAATGGCTTTTTGCAACTTTTTCTCTACGCCAGGGCAGAAATACCCCTGATTCAGCTTGATTTCCCCACACAAATCAATTCTTACACAATCTTATTTTTTCACCTATACACCTCCCTGGTACTCAGGGGCCAAGTCGTCATGGTACTTTGACACACCAAAGATGACTTTCCCTCCACCTTAATTCAATTGCATCAAAATGAATAGTCTGTCATAGTGCACTTGTCATGAGTGAGAAATAGCCTGCCAAATCCCAGACCGGAGTCTCCAATTGGTAGCGGTTTATTGAGAGGCGACCCTCGACACAGGGAGTTCCCCCATCCCGAAAGCTAAGTGTCACACAATAAACAGTTAATGTTGGTTATTTTTATTCAGCCCTATCACCAATTCATCTATTACCCCTTTGATCCCTCCCCCTGAGCTACCAATTAGCCAAGAACCAGGCCCGTGTACAGGAAAAATATATTTATATTTATCTGAATTAGGTGTTTGAAAAGAACACAAATCACAATTCTTTACTTTTTATAAATTTCACTTCAAGAAATAATTACTGCCGGTCAGTAAACACAATTTTACAATGTAGTGCTGTGCTATTTCAATTTTCCCTGCACGCTTAAAAGGCTAGCATTTTGGTTTTCAGATTTGGACAAATGCCTATGGCAATTATGATTTCACCCACACCTTTGGTTTAAAATAAACACAGGGTGATTTAGCGGTTTGTTTCTAAGATCCCCCTATTTTGGTCTGGGTTGGGGAAGTCTGACAGACAAATTAGGATGATTGAAGAATTTTAGATTTCAGACCCCTGTCTACTAAAAGGCCTATGTTGGCAAAGGTTAGACAAAAAGATTGGACTGATTAAAGAACAAAGACACCACTCTTCCTTAAAGAAATCAGGGTCAACAGGACAAAAAGGATTACCCAATTAAATGAAAGGCTATAGTGTTTCAGTAATCACTGGGAAGTGAGCTTTGTTAAAGGAATGGTTCGGTCAAAAATGTTTATTGTCCCTACGGGTCGGCCATGTGTTTTTAAGCTTAAGTCGCACGATTTTAGAAAAATTTCCTATGGACCTTACCCGAGTTTTCATCCATTAAACACACGCGAAAACAGGCACCAGGGCGCTGCCATTTTGTGATAATCCTATCACTTGCCCCATCGCCCTGGCTGACCTGTTTTTGCGGCACTAAATCATATCCCCCACCCCTGAGCCTGTCATCAGCAGACGCGTACTGCCCATTTCACAACGCCAAAGCACGTCTCGTGTCAACAATCGCTGCGCTTGAGCTAATGACGTGTCGCCATGGAAATGGCAGGAAGCCTCTTTACTCAATAAGTATAAACAGACCGTTTCACAACACACAGCAGCAGATTTTCGATTCCATTCCTCTCTCTTTGTTACTTTGAGTATTCTGTGATTCGTTTCTGTGCTCTGGTCAGCTACCTTTGCCGCTTGTAGCCCGTGTGAACACCTGTACCATCGCTATAAATTATTTTAGTTTGTTTACCACACAATGGCTACAATAATGCCCTACATGTACGAGCCAGAGTATACCGAGGAGGAACTACTGGAAAGGGAAACACGCGAAAACAATGGGGCTTCGGACGGCAGTTGGCAGGACAAATCAATGGATGAAGACACTGGACCTAGTCGCATGGACGGTGTTTCCACCTGGTGCACATGCAATCAGTGCGAGCTAATGCCAACCGAGGAGGAGAACTGCTGCTGCTGTGAAAACTCAGGATGCGTGGCCCTCATCTCGGAAGGCGAGCCACGACATCAATGCATCACCGAGCTGCCAGACTTCAGGGCAGCCTGCCTCACACAGTCCGTGTTGAGGATAATGATGGTGCTTATGCACGAACTTCGCGCAACTGTTCGTCCTCGTAATCCGTAACGAGTAAGTATACTCTGCTTGTCATGCCACTCCTATTTCATGGTCTTCTACTATATCCAAAATTACATATACATATCATGTTAACGCATGAAAGTCGTTCAATAGTGTGCAGTCTCTAGATAGCATTTGTCCAAGCAGAATGCCATTAGTTATAAGAATTGTCATTGACAACAAACATTTAATAAACTTATCTTGTTCATTTAAAAACAGTTTGTATCATTCGTTTTCACAGGTGGTACCGGCTGGTGGCCTATCGTTCCTTTACATGGTGGCTTCACGGGAGGCTTGGACACCGCGTTCGAAGAGTAATACCCGCTTGTGCCGTTCATGCCATAAGAGAAACTTTCCCGAGTGACAGCGGTCTGTACAGGGGATTTTCCCTCGCTGTGCTGCAACCTGACCTGTACAATGTGTAAAGTCTTGTATTTTTGTGCCATTAAAATAAGATACAAAATAAAACACCACATATATTTCAACAATGGTTGTTTCGATTTTTTAAATTAATTAAGTGTGTCTCCATTCAAGGATGGACGTCAGACATCTGTGCTCCGAATGGGCGAAGGTCAGGTCGCTATGAAGCGGGGTGGTCACTATCTAAGATAACATAATATATTCTCAATAATGCATGCACTAAATAACACTTGTCAAAAGTCTTTCAGTAGGTTATGTCTCTATAAAAGTCACACATATATCTATACTATCAATTAACACATTGGTTGAAGTGTGGGTCTGTGCTCACAAGAATCTCCGGTATGTGTCATTTGTTATTGATAGGCAACGATATACTGTAGTAGGGGTCTAATGTTAGTTGGGGATCTGTTAGGTGGGCATCATGGCGTGGTCAGTGGTCTGGCACATGAAGAGAATACCTTGCAGGGACACAGGGTCAGAATGGCAGTAAGTTTCCACTGGCGAGGGTGCGTGGGCAAGGACACGTTTGTGGAGATGAACGAGCTATGTGCTTAGTTCAGGCTGGTTCACATGCAGGACAGTGATCTCAGAGGAAGATTGATGTGTTACATTTATTAGCTGTTGTAAATACCTCCGGAGTTTTCCAGTCCGAGTGGGAACGAGGGTGGGGGCCATGTGCTCTGCGCGCTGTACTATCGCAGTGAGGCCTGGTCATCAAGATGGAGTCGAAAGGGGGTACAAAAATGGATGCCCCGTGTCCTGCTCAGTGGTCCCATCTACGCGAATGTCAACCAAAGTTAACATCACATAAGGTCAAGGGGCGAACCCACTACTGGAGGCACTTGGTCCGAGTTTCTACTGAGAAGTAAAGGATGAGAGGGGCCTGATGGCCCCTCGCTCCCACACACTTGCCTGCACGCCCACCGGCCCATCCATCCACCCCCCTCCCCTATCAAAGGCATTTTGCACCCGTGGATGAGCGCTGCCATGGTGTGCTGTCAGGGGCGATAACGGCCCCGGTGCCAAACACCATGTACACTTCAAAAGGTATCCCACACCAAAGGGACAATCGCTCACATGGCCTCCTCAGACCCTGTGTCTCCAGGCAGGCCTCCCCTGAGGCAGGCCGCCCCCTTGCAATCCACATAAGTGTGTCTCCATTCAGCAGTCTTCCTGCGCCTTGTCTGCACGCCCACCGGCCCATCCATCCACCTCCCCTCCCCTATCAAAGGCATTTCGCACCCGTGGATGAGCGCTGCCATGGTGTGCTGTCAGGGGCGATAACGGCCAAGGTGCCAAACACCATGTACACTTCAAATGTATCCCACGCCAAAGGGGCAATCACTCACATGGCCTCCTCAGACCCCGTGTCTCCAGGCAGGCCTCCCATGAGGCAGGCCGCCCCCCTGCAATCCACATAAGTGTGTCTCCATTCAGCAGTCTTCCTGTGCCTTGTCTGCACGCCCACCGGCCCATCCATCCACCCCCCCTCCCCTATCAAAGGCATTTTGCACCCGTGGATGAGCGCTGCCATGGTGTGCTATCAGAGGGGATAACGGCCAAGGTGCCAAACACCATGTACACTTCAAAAGGTATCCCACGCCAAAGGGGCAATCGCTCACATGGCCTCCTCAGACCCCATGTCTCCAGGCAGGCCTCCCCTGACGCTGGCCGCCCCCCTGCAAACCACATAATACCACGACATACACACGTCATTCATTCACAAACACACCCCTGTTTCTAATACTTTATAAACCACTTGATATGTCTCATGAGAACATATTAGTGCTTTGCAAGTCAACTCCTGAACGTTCTACCTGAGAAGCACTGAGATCTATGCTAATCTGCTCGTCGTCGCGCCATCTGTGACCGCTTCGAGCAAACTCGTCAGTGTGCTACCTGTGGCCATCTACCTGTTCTCCTGCAACATACTGCTCGGCCTGCTGAATCCAACTGTTTGTTGGTCAAGGTAAGGCCATGTATCCTAGTCATATTTTGGTCATTTTTAAATTTCTATCTATTTGCGATTAGGGTACCCAATAGTGGTATGTTCATTTGGCTCATTGCTATTGACTTGAGTTTCAATTTTTATGCTATCGATAAATCTATTTATTTTCATCTGTGTCAATTGTCATCGAATTGCATCCTTCGGGGGTCCAGTCTATAATGTAAGCATGTTTCCTTCTCGTGCAAGACAGAACATCCAAGGGACGGGTCACATGTTCAGAGTTTAGTCACATCATTTACAAATTTCTGCAACTTATGCAAACACTAAGCCGCACATGATGAACTGGTGTAGTTCCGGCGAGTAAAACAAACTTTGCATTGAACATTGTATGGTTCATTTACTTTTGTATCACATTTTTATTCATCAAGATTGTTTAATAATGTCGATATTTACTTTTCAGAATTTTCAACAATGCCTGCCTGTTCGATTAGCGGTTGCCCTTCGAAGACCCAAGCTAAATCTGAAGGCACTACAATGCATGTATTACCAAAAACTGTTGATCAAATAAGAGAATGGGTCAGACATTGCGGATATCCACTGCATGAGCTTGAAAGTAGAGTCCAACAAGTCTTTGAGGACAAGAGGGGTGATCGATACTGCATCTGCAGCCGGCACTTTCCCTCGAACATGTACCCCACATCTTGGGTAACAAAGAAGAGTAAACGGCGAACGACACGAAAATTGCTCACAAACCCTATTCCCACTCTATTTGTCCACATTCCGCCACTGGTGAGTCAAGTGTCCGTTTTTAGCTTTAGGCCTTGGGGTAGTGTGTAGGTAGCCGAATGGATTCATTGATATTTTAGGGGTTGTTTCCAATTTGTACTACTTTCGACACTGATATGAGTGTATAGCTTTTTGAATAATGACATTTATCAATATATTATTTTTAGATTTCATAACCCACAAACGAAATCTATATATGGGCACAGGGAACTGTGGTATATTGCGCATTTTCAAATGCATTACTCAAGTATTCTGTCTCCTTACATGGCAATTTTAAATATTGGCATTTCATTATCAAACAATAATTTATCTTTACAACTGCTTGACTATCCCTTGAATCTGAAGCAAGAACATTCTACTTCCGTGACGTGCTCGCAGTTATCAACCACTTCTAGCACGTATCAGGTAATCTTACTTGGCTATTCCGCTACAGACTTGTTTTATGCATGTCAAGTAATAGTTTTTATGTATCGTGTGATTAGTTTACCAATTGTTTGGTTAGTGCTTTCCAATTGATATACACCTTGGTTGTCGTCCCCTGGTGTTTGTTTTCAGTTATAATTAGTGTTATCCATACTAATGCAAGTACTGTCTTTCAGGGAGATGCTGAAGCGTCCACCACATTGGCAACAGCCCTAGATGTTCTTCAGAAGCACGAGGTATGGATACTGACAACTCCATCGACCGTGATCATCAGGACTGGAACACTTGTCGTTTGTTCTACACCATGTTTCATTTGTGGTTAGCCATTGATATGTACCTGTGCAGTCGACCCCAAGTGTGTGTTATGTTTTCAATATTGTAATCCTTACTAATGCAAATACTATGTTTCAGGCAGTTGTTGAAGCGTCAACCCCCGCACTTGATGCGGAGCCTGACATTCAAGTAGTTCCAGGGGAAGTGGAAGTGGGACCATGCGGATACGAATCGGCGCAACAGCTTTTGGAAGTGCGCACTACATTTACAACATCCCTGGGAGATGCTGAAGCGTCCACCACATTGACAACAGCCCTAGATATTCTTCAGCAGCACGAGGTATGGATACTGACGGCTCCATCGAGCGTGATTATATAACGTGATTCCATTTGCTATACTTTCTTCCCTATTAACGCAAGTACTGTGTTTCAGGGACACGATGGAGCTTCCACTACAATCACAACATCCCATTTAGATGATGCAGATGTAAAGAAATCGGAGAAATAAGTCGATTAAATTGGATCATATTTAAATATTCCTTGATTCTTTTAGACAAAGCATCATTTGTGGTTATCTCTTTATATGTACCTGTGCCGTCGACCCCAAGTGTGTGTATGTTTACAATATTGAAAACCATACTAACGCAAGTACTGTGTTTCAGGGAGTTGCTGATGCATCCTCTCCAATACAATCATTCATGGCAGTCCATGCAGAGCCAGAGGTATGGATACTGACAGTTCCATCGAACTAGGTCATCAGAGCTCGAATACTTGTCATTTGATTGTTCTACACAATGTTTAAATCGTGTTTAGCTATTGAGATGTACCTGTGTGTTCGTCCTCACGTGTGTTTTATGCTAACAATATTGTGATACATAGTAATGAAAGTACTGTGTTTCAGGGAGTCGATGGAGTATCAATCTGTGCTGTCTATGCGGATACAGAAAATATACAGGCCGATTCATGGAATAATTAGCGCGGCGCAAGTGGCCAAAAACGTGCAATTCGCAGTGGAATAGCGAAAATCGCAGTGCAAGTGCGAAAATCGCACGAAAAGCAGCGCACATCGATTCATGGAAGGCCGTGCGCGAGAAAACCATCGGATGTGCGCTAAAAAAGTAAGCGGCGCACGTTGGCGCACAGGCCATCTAACGGCGTGCGCCAGGTCACAGCGAAAATCGCACAGGCCACAGCGAAAATCGCACATAGCACGGTGCACACAACAAAAGTAGGCGGAACACGGGGCGTAACACTCGGAATGGGGAACAACTTGCCAAAATGTGGGCGTCACGGGGGAAGTACAGGGTGCAAGTGCGCGGAACGCCCACACGCTCGCCTACAACACGTATTCATGGAATCGAATAGGGCAAAAAAGCGCACGGTCAAACCAGCGCACAGGCACAAACACGACCGCCACAAGAAAGCAGGCGGTAGCGTCTCAGCGCCTGTAATAAATGTGCGCCAAAAGGTGCGCCAACAAATAGCACCTATATACAGCCATGATGAATGTCCTATACTTTGGCCCTCCAGGACAAATGACGTGCAAAGGGGTACCCACAAACACGGACACCCGCTGACTGAAAAATAACGTGTGCGTGTATTCCGGGGTGCGCGGGAACTTTCACACGCGATTTGGCTGGGTATGTGGATCAAAGGGGTGCGCGGGAAGTCCCACACGGGATTTGGCTGGGTATGTGGATCTCAGGGGTGCGCGGGAAGTCCCACACGTGATTTGGCAGGGTACGTGGATTACAGGGTTGCGCGGGAAGTTCCACACGTGATTTGGCCGGGTACGTGCGCAGGAATTTACACACGCGACTTGGCTGGGTACGTGGATCTCAGGGGTGCGCGGGAAGTCTCACACGCGATTTGGCAGGGTACGTGGAATTCAGGGGTGCGCGGGAAGTTCCACACGCAATTTGGCCGGGTACATGCGCGGGAATTTACACACACGACTTGGCTGGGTACGTGGATCTCAGGGGTGCGCGGGAAGTCCCACACGCGATTTGGCAGGGCACATGGATTTCAGGGGTGCGCGGGAAGTTCCACACGCGATTTGACCGGGTACGTGCGCGGGAATTTACACACGCGATTTGGCTGGGTACGTGTATTTCAGGGGTACGCGGGAAATTCTACACGTGATTTGGCTGTGTGCTCCCAGGTATTCCCTGTACACCCTCCACGGCCCCTGCAGGCAGCCGACACCACAGGGGACTACCCTGCACACCTGCTCATGTCACCCAGCACCCCCACCCCCCAGCCACCATGGGCATCCCCCACCAGGCCCCCACTCATGTCTCCCACCACCCCCACCCCCCAGCAGTGCAGGGGCAGCCTCCACCAGGCCCCCACTTATGCCCCTATCACCCCCACCCCCCAGCCACCATGGGCATCCCCCACCAGGCCCCCACTCATGTCTCCCACCACCCCCACACCCAGCAGTGCAGGGGCAGCACCACCAGGCCCCCACTCATGTCCAACTCATGTCTCCCACCACCCCCAACCCCCACCAGTGCAGGGGCAGCACCACCAGGCCCCCACTCATGTCCAACTCATGCCTCCCACCACCCCCACCCCCCCAGCCACCATGGGCATCCCCCACCAGGCCCCCACTCATGTCTCCCACCACCCCCACCCCTCAGCAGTGCAGGGGCAGCACCACCAGGCCCCCACCCATGTCTCCCACCACCCCCACCCACCAGCCACCATGGGCAGCCCCCACCAGGCCCCCACTCATGTCTCCCACCACCCCCACCCCCCAGCAGTGCAGGGGCAGCACCACCAGGCCCCCACTCATGTCCAACTCATGTCTCCCACCACCCCCACCCCCCCAGCCACGATGGGCATCCCCCACCAGGCCCCCACTCATGTCTCCCACCACCCCCACCCCCCAGCATCCAGGGGCACCCTCCACCAGGCCCCCACTCATGTCTCCCACCACCCCCACCCCCCAGCCACCATGGGCATCCCCCACCAGGCCACCACCCATGTCTCCCACCACCCCCACCCCCCCAGCCACCATGGGCAGCCCCCACCAGGCCCCCACTCATGTCTCCCACCACCCCCACCCCCCAGCAGTGCAGGGGCAGCACCATCAGGCCCCCACTCATGTCCAACTCATGTCTCCCACCACCCCCACCCCCCCAGCCACCATGGGCGTCCCCCACCAGGCCCCCACTCATGTCTACCACCCACCCCCACCCATCAGCCACCATGGGCAGCCCCCACCAGGCCCCCATCCTTGTCTCCCACCACCCCCACCCCCCCATCAGTGTGGGGCACCCTCCACCAGGCCACCACCCATGTCTCCCACCACCCCCACCCCCCAGCCACCAGGGGCAGCCTCCACCAGGCCCCCACTCATGTCTCCCACCATCCCCACCCCCCAGCAGTGCAGGGGCAGCACCACCAGGCCCCCACTCATGTCCAACTCATGTCTCCCACCACCCCCACCCCCCCAGCCACCATGGGCATCCCCCACCAGGCCCCCACTCATGTCTCCCACCACCCCCACCCCCCACCAGTGCAGGGGCAGCACCACCAGGCCCCCACCCATGTCTCCCACCACCCCCACCCCCCAGCCACCATGGGGAGCCCCCACCAGGCCCCCACTCATGTCTCCCACCACCCCACCTCCACCCCCCAGCAGTGCAGGGGCAGCACCACCAGGCCCCCACTCATGTCCAACTCATATCTCCCACCACCCCCACCCCCCAGCCACCATGGGCATCCCCCACCAGGCCCCCACTCATGTCTCCCACCACCCCCACCCCCCAGCAGTGCAGGGGCACCCTCCACCAGGCCCCCAATCATGTCCAACTCATGTCTCCCACCACCCCCACCTCCCCAGCCACCATGGGCAGCCCCCACCAGGCCCCCACTCATGTCTCCCACCACCCCCACCCCCCAGCATCCAGGGGCACCCTCCACCAGGCCCCCACTCATGTCTCCCACCACCCCCACCCCCCAGCCACCAGGGGCATCCCCCACCAGGCCACCACCCATGTCTCCCACCACCCCCACCCCCCAGCCACCATGGGCAGCCCCCACCAGGTCCCCACTCATGTCTCCCACCACCCCCACCCCCCAGCCACCATGGGCAGCCCCCACCAGGCCCCCACTCATGTCTCCCACCACCCCCACCCCCCAGCAGTGCAGGGGCAGCACCACCAGGCCCCCACTCATGTCCAACTCATGTCTCCCACCACCCCCACCCCCCCGCCACCATGGCCATCCCCCACCAGGCCCCCACTCATGTCTCCCACCACCCCCACCCCCCGGCAGTGCAGGGGCAGCACCACCAGGCCCCCACTCATGTCCAACTTATGTCTCCCACCACCCCCACCTCCCCAGCCACCATGGGCATCCCCCACCAGGCCCCCACTCATGTCTCCCACCACCCCCACCCCCCAGCAGTGCAGGGGCAGCACCACCAGGCCCCCACTCATGTCCAACTCATGTCTCCCACCACCCCCACCTCCCCAGCCACCATGGGCAGCCCCCACCAGGCCCCCACTCATGTCTCCCACCACCCCCACCCCCCAGCATCCAGGGGCACCCTCCACCAGGCCCCCATTCATGTCTCCCACCACCCCCACCCCCCAGCCACCAGGGGCATCCCCCACCAGGCCACCACCCATGTCTCCCACCACCCCCACCCCCCCAGCCACCATGGGCAGCCCCCACCAGGCCCCCACTCATGTCTCCCACCACCCCCACCCCCCAGCCACCATGGGCAGCCCCCACCAGGCCCCCACTCATGTCTCCCACCACCCCACCCCCCAGCAGTGCAGGGGCAGCACCACCAGGCCCCCACTCATGTCCAACTCATGTCTCCCACCACCCCCACCTCCCCAGCCACCATGGGCATCCCCCACCAGGCCCCACTCATGTCTCCCACCCACCCCAGCCCCCAGCCACCATGGGCAGCCCCCACCAGGCCCCCACTCATGTCTCCCACCCACCCCCCAGCCACCATGGGCAGCCCCCACCAGGCCACCACCCATGTCTCCCACCACCCCCACCCCCCCAGCCACCATGGGCAGCCCCCACCAGGCCCCCACTCATGTCTCCCACCACCCCCACCCCCCAGCAGTGCAGGGGCAGCACCATCAGGCCCCCACTCATGTCCAACTCATGTCTCCCACCACCCCCACTCCCCCCCAGCCACCATGGGCAGGCATCCCCCACCAGGCCCCCACTCATGTCTACCACCCACCCCCACCCACCAGCCACCATGGGCAGCCCCCACCAGGCCCCCACTCATGTCTCCCACCACCCCCACCCCCCATCAGTGTGGGGCACCCTCCACCAGGCCACCACCCATGTCTCCCACCACCCCCACCCCCCAGCCACCAGGGGCAGCCTCCACCAGGCCCCCACTCATGTCTCCCACCATCCCCACCCCCCAGCAGTGCAGGGGCAGCACCACCAGGCCCCCACTCATGTCCAACTCATGTCTCCCACCACCCCCACCCCCCCAGCCACCATGGGCATCCCCCACCAGGCCCCCACTCATGTCTCCCACCACCCCCACCCCCCACCAGTGCAGGGGCAGCACCACCAGGCCCCCACCCATGTCTCCCACCACCCCCACCCCCCAGCCACCATGGACAGCCCCCACCAGGCCCCCACTCACCCACTCATGTCTACCACCACCCCACCCCCACCCCCCAGCAGTGCAGGGGCAGCACCACCAGGCCCCCACTCATGTCCAACTCATGTCTCCCACCACCCCCACCCCCCAGCCACCATGGGCATCTGTAACGCTCACCTGATTCCCGTAGAGGCGCCGGTCTTGACTGGGCGTATACCGTATCTGCAAAGGTAATGTGTAAAACACGGCTGGCTCTTTGGTCTGGACCTCTGTGCACTGTATGTCTGACTTGAAGGGTAAGATGTCTGCAGATAGAAAATATGGGATTAAGGAACTGGGTTATTGAATGTCTCTCTCTTCTTCCCTTTCTCTTCTCCTGTAGAACCCCAAAGGTTAACGCTCTCACCTTAGGTAAGTGAACGCCGTGCTCTCCATCTGCCTCGGGGCAGGGTGCTGTAACCAGTTTCTTCACTGGATAAGGGGAGCAGGCCTCTTGACTTCAGAGGACTGCTGTCCGTCGTTTACTGCACGAACTGTAAGTTTCGAGTAATTCTAATGTCTTTAAAGTCTTTAGTAATGATGTTTCTTGTTTTGCAGGGTTCCGGCGATGGCGGATGACGGGCTGAAGTGAGTTGAAGATGGAGCCCGTGTGATGAATAGAAGCACCTGGAAGCACGTAAGTAAGCGCTTGTTGCCTGCTTCACGATGCGCTCTAACTGTCTTTTTATTTTGCAGGTACAAGTTCGGAGCGGCTGCAGGGTGCCGGAATACCCACTGGGTTAGATGTGGAAAGGAGTAATGGCACGTGAGTATTAAAGTTCCCCAATGTCTTTAAACGCACCTTGTTTTGTCTTTCAGATGCGGGATGCAGCGCCGAAGGCCTCCGGAGCGTGCGAAGAGTTGGTAAGCTTTTGTCTTTCAGATGCCGGAATGCAGCGCGAGGCGTTGGTGACAGCCGATGGACCAGGTAAGTGAAGAGCTGTCACTGAAGACCGTAATGCTAACCTGTTCTTTCTTGTCTTTATAGGTGTTGCTGAAGACTGGATTCAGGATGGTAAGCCTTTTTCCTTAGGCCCAGGATCAGATGCAGAAGACACGATGAGTGTTCTGCTGCAGAGGATGCAGAATAACGCAAAGCAAGATTCATCCATCGGGTGTGGTTTAAATAGCCTTCTGTAGTGCTTAGGTGTCTCCTTCCACAGCCACGCCTAGGTAAGAAAAGATTCCTGCTTTCCAGAAGAGTTCCAGTGTTCTGAATCTAGGGAGTGGCTCCTGCCCCACCCAACAGGAAAAGTAGTTCCAAACTGAAGAGGATCAGAGGCTCAACTGGCAGGCAAGTAAGCAGCATGGTCTGCTGCAGGTAAGTCCACCCAAGCATTATGAGCCCGGCGCTTCCAGCGCTGGGACTGGGCATATTTATGAGCCTGGTGCCACTGGCGCCAGGACTGGGTCCAAAAGGTCCCAATTGGGACTGGTTGGCACTCGGAACCTGGGTTATGGATCTGCTTCCAAGGGAGTTGGGAAAACCCTGACCTTTTGGAAGCAGAGATCATGACAGCATCCCCCACCAGGCCCCCACTCATGTCTCCCACCACCCCCACCCCCCAGCAGTGCAGGGGCAGCACCACCAGGCCCCCACTCATGTCCAACTCATGTCTCCCACCACCCCCACCTCCCCAGCCACCATGGGCATCCCCACCAGGCCCCCACTCATGTCTCCCACCACCCCCACCCCCCAGCCACCAGGGGCATCCCCCACCAGGCCACCACCCATGTCTCCCACCACCCCCACCCCCCCAGCCACCATGGGCAGCCCCCACCAGGTCCCCGCTCATGTCTCCCACCACCCCCACCCCCCAGCCACCATGGGCAGCCCCCACCAGGCCCCCACTCATGTCTCCCACCACCCCCACCCCCCAGCAGTGCAGGGGCAGCACCACCAGGCCCCCACTCATGTCCAACTCATGTCTCCCACCACCCCCACCCCCCAGCCACCATGGCCATCCCCCACCAGGCCCCCACTCATGTCTCCCACCACCTCCACCCCCCAGCAGTGCAGGGGCAGCACCACCAGGCCCCCACTCATGTCCAACTTATGTCTCCCACCACCCCCACCTCCCCAGCCACCATGGGCATCCCCCACCAGGCCCCCACTCATGTCTCCCACCACCCCCAACCCCCAGCAGTGCAGGGGCAGCACCACCAGGCCCCCACTCATGTCCAACTCATGTCTCCCACCACCCCCACCTCCCCAGCCACCATGGGCAGCCCCCACCAGGCCCCCACTCATGTCTCCCACCACCCCCACCCCCCAGCATCCAGGGGCACCCTCCACCAGGCCCCCATTCATGTCTCCCACCACCCCACCCCCCAGCCACCAGGGGCATCCACCACCAGGCCACCACCCATGTCTCCCACCACCCCCACCCCCCCAGCCACCATGGGCAGCCCCCACCAGGCCCCCACTCATGTCTCCCACCACCCCCACCCCCCAGCCACCATGGGCAGCCCCCACCAGGCCCCCACTCATGTCTCCCACCACCCCCACCCCCCAGCAGTGCAGGGGCAGCACCACCAGGCCCCCACTCATGTCCAACTCATGTCTCCCACCACCCCCACCTCCCCAGCCACCATGGGCATCCCCCACCAGGCCCCCACTCATGTCTCCCACCCACCCCCAGCCCCCAGCCACCATGGGCAGCCCCCACCAGGCCCCCACTCATGTCTCCCACCCACCCCCCAGCCACCATGGGCAGCCCCCACCAGGCCCCCACTCATGTCTCCCACCACCCCCACCCCCCAGCCACCATGGGCATCCCCCACCAGGCCCCCATTCATGTCTCCCACCACCCCCACCCCCCCCAGTCACCATGGGCAGCCCCCACCAGGCCCCCACTCATGTCTCCCACCACCCCCACCCCCCAGCATCCAGGGGCACCCTCCACCAGGCCCCCACTCATGTCTCCCACCACCCCCACCCCCCCAGCCTCCATGGGCATCCCCCACCAGGCCACCACCCATGTTTCCCACCACCCCCACCCCCCCCAGCCACCATGGGCAGCCCCCACCAGGCCCCCACTCATGTCTCCCACCAACCCCACCCCCCAGCAGTGCAGGGGCAGCACCATCAGGCCCCCACTCATGTCCAACTCATGTCTCCCACTACCCCCACCCCCCTAGCCACCATGGGCATCCCCCACCAGGCCCCCACTCATGTCTCCCACCACCCCCACCCCCCAGCAGTGCAGGGGCAGCACCACCAGGCCCCCACCCATGTCTACCACCACCCCCACCCCCCAGCCACCATGGGCATCCCCCACCAGGCCCCCACTTATGTCTCCCACCCACCCCCACCCCCCAGCATCCAGGGGCACCCTCCACCAGGCCCCCACTCATGTCCCCCTGCACCCAGGTCCTCACAATCCCCAATCATGTGCGTTATGGTCAGCCTCCACAGCCAAAAGGCCCTACCAAGTAACCCATTCACCCACATGGAAATGGAAATTACATGTTACACCCCCAATGTTCATAAAGCAAATGAACCCATGTCCGTCACACACAATGGTTGCAAATGAATGGGAAAACACCCAACATGACATGCATGAAACCAATGAGATGATACCACACAGTGAAGTATGAAAACAAAATTGTATTAAAAAAAATTGAATGCAAATGAAATGAAACAAACTACAATGGCAATGAAAAAAAGATAAGCTGCATGTCCGTCCAAAAAAATCAAAACTACAAATCCAAATCCAAAAAAATGTTGTTCAAAGTCACATTAAAAATAAAATCAATCCGAGAGAGAAAAATAAATGCAAAGACCATTGCTCCATGGAGAATAAATAAAAAATAAAAAAATAAAACAATCCAATGAAGAACTATGTACAAAACATCCAAGGGTCCATGAGCACAACTGAACAAAGGAAACCTACAAAATACCCTAACTAAAATCCAACTATATACAAAAAGTGGAGCAGTGTCCGTCGACTCCAAATCATAAGAAGAAACAAAGGAAACCTAAAACTAAAGAACTATATACAAAGGCGGCGGGCAAGTCCAGCGGCTCACTCCGTGGTGTTCCGGGCCAGGGCATCATCAAACTCCTCGTCTATGTCCCGGAGGCGGTCCTGTTCCATGGCCCCGAGGGTCCGCAGGGACGACGCCATCTGCTCCTCCAACCCCCTGCGGATTGCCTCGAGGCACTCGGCCCGCCTCAGGGCCCTCCGCATGGAGTTCTCCGCCCTGACCATCGTGAGCGGTGCCTCTTCTGCCCGCCGCCGCTCCGCACCTATCTGCTGGCCCAACCGCAGCCACAAGGAAGACACTTCCTGTCCTGGGTCCTCCTGCCCTCCGGCCGATGCCTGCCCCTCCGATGTTGATGGCCCCGAGCCATGATGCCTCCCACGTTGACTCTGCTGCTGCCTCCGACGCAACTGCCTCTGCCAGCACGACAGCATCCAGGCTGATGGAATCCACCGACGCGTCGTGCACGTGCCCTGCCTGATGATGCCGGCACATCCTCCATCTGCTGGGGTACAGTTGCTGTGGTGTCCACCCCTGCTGGACCTCCGACTCCCGACTGTGGCAGGGATGGGATCCCCACCGAGCTGGCTGCATTGGTCAGGGCAGGTCCACAGGGGGCCCTGGTGGCATCTGGGCCGGAAGACGGCAAGGAGAACGACCGGCGTATAGCATTCACAGAGGAGGAGAGGGCCGCCAGATTGGCCGACACATGCAGTAAACCCCCGAACATGGAAGATCCCAATTGGGCCACGTCGGCACGGTGCTCTTCGTGATGATGTGCGTGCTCCTCCCGGGAAGCACGCACGTCATCACGAATTGCACCCGCGCGCATTGCGACCCCAATCAGGACCTTCTCCATACGGACACAGGTCCCCTCGTCCGCAGGTGGAGGGGAGTCAGGTGACATGGACATCCCCTCTACCTGAGGACGGGCCTGGGACGGGGCATCCCTGCTGGTGCATGGTGGTGTACTCACAGGGTCAGGGACAGCGACATGCACAGGCCCCTCCACGGTGACCTGTGCTGCCTCCTGCCCCTGCCCCTGGACTGCACCACTTGCACCAGCAGGGATGCCCCCACCAGGCCCCATGTGTGCCTCAGTGGCGGCCTCCTCCTCCTCTGTGGAAACCACCAACCTGGATGGCTCCTCACCGTCTTCCGCCGTAGCAGGCCCCTGTGGGGGCTCACCCACCCCTTCCGCTGCAGCCGTGGGGGCATCCCCGCTGCCTTGCTCCACAGCGCCGTCTCCGCCCTCTTCTTCACTAGCCGCTGCGTAGAGGGAGACATAGAACACAAGCATCAGGGTACTGTTCAATGGTCCCCTAGACAGGAAGCAATAGCAGATGAGTACCGCTGTCAAAGTACACTTCCATCATGTCCCTCCACAACACATGGGTCAGTCCAGGCAAAACACACACAGTAACAGGCATGGTGCATGCCATGGACATTTCCATACATGTCCAATGGACTCTTGAAACATACAATGATATGGAACTCACATGCATCATGGGTCATGCCTATCACATGCACACACTTCACCTCAGTCACATCCATCTGGCCCCATACACCCCAAACACAGCGGATACAAGGGTAACTAGGCTGCATCAGTGAATCTGTGCATTGTCACACACATGTGTCATGCATCCATGGTATTCACAAGTCACAGACACGCAGGTCAGGCACACAGACATGGCTACCATATATGTACCTGGCATCAGCACCCATCCCTCACCCCCACCCATGTCCAGGAACAGAGACTGGCATGCTCTCATGTGTAAAATCTGCATAGGGCTCCCCATTTCGCATTTAAACACATGCATTAACCATGTGGTTCACACATCACTGGTCGCACATGCATTACCATGATGTCCCTGCACACATACATGCATACATGGCCTATGTCACACATACAGGCAAGTATCAGACAACCAGCACACCGCAACATGCCCTGTCTCACACAGCAATGCTTGGACACTTACCGCTCAACTCCAGACGGGTCTCCCTCTCAAGGATCTGGGCGTGGAGCGCTGGGTGTACGCGTTCCAGGACCCTCATCTGGATGGAACTCATGCGGCCCCGGCCCCCCTCCACGAGGCGTCGGGCCTTCACGAGGGTCCTGGACCTCAAGTCCTCCCAGCGCTTCTTGATCTTCTGGACGTCGCGGGTTGCCACCCCCTCCGCATTGATGGCAACCACACAGTCGGCCCAGATCCTCTCCCGTCCTTCCTTGCTGGCGCGGGACGATCCAAAGAGGGCATCATACTGCCCCAGGACATGCTCCACCAGGACACCAACTTCGGTGGCAGTGAAGCTGGTGCCCCTCTGCCCCTCTGGCCTGGGGTTGCCACTGGTGCCAGATGTGGAAGTGCCCGACATGGCAACCCCAGAGGCAGGAGTGGGTGGGCAACTGGGTCCTGGGGCTGGGCTGTGGAGCGATGTTATCCGAGTCGGGAGTCTTCTGTTCCAGCAGGGGTGGACACAGCAACTGGACCCCTGCTGATGGCTGATGTGCAGGCACCAAATGGCAGGGCACGGTGGCAGCAGGCAGGCAGGCAGGCAGGCAGCAGCAGCAGATGGCACGTGGGAGGCTGCTCGGGGCACTGGGGGGCAGTAATTCGGCCTTCTGGGCAGGAGCGTGGTCTTTCGTGTGTTTTCGCGTGGCCAGCTTGATACGGAGTGATTTGGCACGTGAAAATGCTGCACGTCAGCGTGAAATTCGAGGAAAGGCCCTTAGCGCGTAAGCGCGTCAGCACGCATACGCGATTCTATTGGACCAAAGGCCCTCAGCGCATAAGCGCGTCTGTGACGTGACCCGCACGGGTGTTTCCCTCATAGCACGTGATGACGGAGCACACGTGGAAAGACTGCACGTCAGAGTGTCATTGCGTGTAATTGGACAAAAGTGCGCATACACGCGATTGGCCTATGTACGTGTATTTCAGGGGTGCGCGGGCACTTACACACGTGAGTATATCAGCGCACGTGTATACCGGGGTGCGTGGGAATTTCCACACGCTATTGGCCTGGGTACTGGATTTCAGGGGTGCGCGGGAAGTTTCACACGCGAGTACATCAGCGCACGTGTATACCGGGGTGCGCAGGAATTTCCACACGCTATTGGCCTGGGTACTGGATTTCAGGGGTGCGCGGGAAGTTTCACACGCGAGTACATCAGCGCACGTGTATACCGGGGTGCGCGGGAATTTCCACACGCTATTGGCCTGGGTACTGGATTTCAGGGGTGCGCGGGAAGTTTCACACGCTCGCCTACAACACGCGCAAAGAAACACGTACGCCAGTAGGAGGCAGGCATACGTCGACCCGCGACGCATAAATTTGCGCGCAAAAAAAAATAACAAGCTCAGACGCCAGGATGAATATACCGTTCCTAGCAGCAGTGGCCGTGGGCTACCAAAGGAGGAGGAGGAGGATAGTCAGGGCCAGAATATTCACACCCAGAACCAGCCTTTTCGGGATGCCTGATGACCAGGTGTATGGGAGGTACAGGTTTCCACCACACATAATACTGGACCTGGTGAGTGAGTGGGAGGATGACCTCACATCACCCACCCTGTGCTCCCAAGCACTCAGCCCCCTGGAGAAGGTCCTCAATGTACTGCACTTCTTAGCCACTGGATCATTTCAGCGGACAAGTGCCGTAGTGGGTGGGGCGTCACAGGCCACGCAGTCACGCTGCCTACACCAGGTCTTGAACATCATCACTGCACGCCCATCAGTCCGCAGGCACATATACCTGCCCAGAACACCTGCAGAAAGGCATGCTGCCGCCCTGGATTTTTACGGTGTGGCACGATTCCCCAAAGTGCTAGGTGCCATCGACTGCACCCATGTGGCTCTACGTCCCCCCAGGGCATCTGAGCACATCTATAGGAACCGCAAGCACTGGCATTCCATCAACGTGCAGGTAGTATGTAATGCCAAGGGAATCATCATCTCAGTATATGACAACTATCCCGGGTCCACCCACGACAGCTTCATTTACCGAATGTCCACCCTAAGTCGGGACCTAGAAGCTGGGCGGCATGGCGATACATGGCTGCTTGGTGAGTATGAATGCCACTGCACATGCATGCATGTCAGATACTGAGCAAGGTCACAACCCCACCAATGATACCAATCACTACCTCCACAGGGGACAGTGCCTACCCTCTCAGCCCCCACATGATGACGCCAATTCGGAACCCCACCACGCCACCCGAGGTAAGATATAACACAGCCCACATTGCAACCCGGGGCATAGTGGAGCGCACATTCGGAGTGCTTAAGTCACTCTTTCGCTCCCTTGACCGTTCTGGCGGGCAGCTGTTATACGCTCCCCCAGTAGTGTGCAGGATCATAGTGGCAGCATGTGTCCTGCACAACGTTGCAACACGCCGGGGCCTGGCCGTGGACATGGTGGTGGCCCCACATCCCCAACCACATGCACGGCCGCTGCGCGTGGGAGGGGAAAGGGCACGGGGGGAGGCAGCCCGTACACAGCTAGTGGCTAATTACTTCACATAGAAATCACACCCCTGTGGAGTGCACACTGCCCTGGCACATACCATCTGACAATCAATGATGACTCAACCTGACACTGATCCTGAATGTCTGGAGAATCAACCGTCAAAACCATATCAGCCTGAGATTGTTCACCTGGAAGTGTTACAATGTGTGCATCCCTACCTACACAGACACCACCAATGCAGTTTCGTGAAAAAACACATTCATGCAGCTAAAATGAATACCCACTTGCAAAATGCAACATGAGGACAGTGCCATGTCACCCAACCCATCCCCAGCACCGCCACACCACACACCGTGCCATGTCATGCTATGTGCAGGTAAACAAAGTAATCCCCACAACATGACACAAGTGTCACAATGTACAGTGTCCCTAATTGAAACTCGCGACACCTGAAATGCTCACAGTAATGCAGGACCAACAACACACTTGAGCAGGTATTTAGCAATAACACTTATCAGCTACTGACCCTCAAAACTACCATTAACATGACATTACGAATGTAAGGAATTAGTAGTCTCACCACCTGGAAATGCCTGCACTCCCACCACTTCCAACTGTACAGTGTTGCCACGATGTAGAGTTGTAGGTGCACTTCTGCCAACATGGACCCCATCTCCAAAGTAGAGGGCCTTGTGTAGACATGAGAAAAGGACCTGCAAATTAGGAGGTAGACACGGATGATGAGTTACACATCAATGCAACATGCAGTGTACAACACAACAGCAATATGCACTAGGAATGTATACACAGTATTGACTAGACTATCCACACATGTAGTGGGAATCCAATGTCCCCATGTACGTCAATGTCACTTGGGCACACCCTTTGCAAGCCCATGGAAACGGGAAGCACAAGGGGTGTGTGTGACAAAAACCCAAGCATCTGAACCAAATACATGACAAGCCTGCATGTGCCCAGCCACAATGCAGCGTATGCCCACAGGAGCCACAGAAGGCAACACATTGTCCCAAAAAAAATAAAAATAAAGATTAAAAAAAAAAAATCAAAAATGGCCATTAATGGGCCCGGGGGGGTTGGGGAGGCCACCCAGGAGGTCCGAGGACATGGTGCACACCAAAACCCACCTGTGTGGATCTTGCGAAAAAAAAACACCTCCATGGGCTCATGGCCCACACGGCTACCCTATTGTGGGAGTATCACTGCTGTCGCTATTATCACCCTGTGCAGCTGCATCCGGAGGTGGCTGCACTATGGGAGGCAGCCCACGCAAAGCCCTAGTCTGTTCCTCCATGGCTGCAAGCATGCGGGTGTGGTAGGTCTTGTTCTGGAGGATGAGTGTGCGGAGGTCCCCATGCAACAACTCACGGGATGCCCGGACCTCCGCCCTAGTTGCCTGCATCTCAGCTGAGAGCGTACGGGTGAGACGCTCCAGCTGCTGTTCTGTCCTTCGGTTTGTTGAAGCCTCAAGCTCAACAAGAGTCGTCCTGAGGTGAAGGAGCTCCAGCCTCAGGGCTTCCCTGTGGCCTTGGGACTCTATGGAGATGGCTTCCTGCAGAGTCGCCAGTGCCGCCCGCCTGTCCCTGTTGGACGCCAACATGTCTTCCCTGTGTGACTGGCAGATGGAGTCGGTTGCCTGCTGTAGTCGCTCCATCAGCCTTTCGGGGGGGACAATAGAAGTGGCCACCCTATCCATGGCCTGAGCCATCATCTCTGATGATGCTGCCTGTTGGGTTGCCATACCGTAAATGGATTGCTCCCATGCGGTATTGCCAGGTGGCGTACAGCCACCACGTCGGCGGGCACCACACCTGTCTGGGGCAAGGCGAACTGCGCCTTGCTGTGCCGGCACTGCCAGAGGCTGCAGGACTGCATTCCCCCTCTGATCTGCTGGCCCAGGAACAGGATCAGATGTCGCGGAGTGTGACCCTGCATCCGTAACCACCAAAGGCGTAGCTGCCAACACTGACATCCCCATTGAGGGTTCTGACCCTGGTGCAGGTGGGTGGGACAGAACAGAATCCCTCCCAGGAACACTCACCTGCGACGGCACGTAGGTCTCATCATCCGAATCAACACCTGAGTACAGCTCGGGGGAGGTGCAGCCAGAGACACCCCTTGAGAGCACGACCTGCAGCAGTTGTGGGTTCTCACCCACCACCACACCACGTCCCTCACTGGTGGTCGGTCGGCCCTCGGACCCCTCCTGGGTCTGCACCATCTCCACAACCCCAGCAGTATCAGGTGCGTCTTCCCCTGCAAAGACATAAAAGCAAACAAATGGAAACAGGCATTAGCACCATGGCACACAATGAGGGCTGAGAAGCAACAGAACCAGTACTTGATTGACACATGTCCCACATGACTAAAACCCTCCCATGCATGCACCCTCACTGCGTATGAAGGGCAGGCAAATGGCACACACTGATGACACCAAGATGGAAGATGAACACATTTTCTGCATGCTGCCTGGCAGTGGCATCACACATTGGCCTGTGATTGCCAGGTGAAATACACATGCCATCACACAGATGGCATGTACCATTGCTATTGAGTCAAGATGGAGAGGAGGGCAGCACTTATTCATTCAGTCCAGTTCCCTCATGTAATAGCTTTTCTAATTCAAACAGGTCTGATTTTTCACCTGGAGCTGCCAGTCCAAAATGGTCCGATTGCACAGGGACATGTGTGAACAAATGATATCCAGGTAACAAAGTCACTCCACTTTACCATAGCCATGTCAGACATGTGACTAGAGGACTGAGAAATGCCTAGTAAAAGTGGTGGAATGCAAACAATCTGCCTGAATGAACAGAGAAAAATAAGCAACAATGTTGTGGCAAGGTGACACTTCAAGGGCAACTGGCGTGCTGTTGGGCTAGATGTCTACTGTTGGCAGAAGGGATACTGCTATGGCCAAATGCTGCTGCGCAGAATGTATTGCATGAAGCACATGGGTGACCCAAACGACTCAGGCGCACACACCCTCACCTGGCACACAAACAGAAGCCCTCACACACACACCATGCACATGGATGACACACACATGCATGTGCACTCACCGGACAATGCCTCATAATCAGGCAGATCTCCCACGCCTTGGATCTGTTCCTCCGTGACGTAGGTCCCAGCGACTGACTCATGTGGAGTGAGTTCCATGTCTTCTACTGGAGACCCACCTCCAGCCACTAGAGTTGCGGCATGACTTGAGGCCAGCTTATTCTTTGCCCTGCGCTTTAGGTCATTCCAGCGCTTATAGCAATCATCGGCTGTGCGCCTCACGATTCCAAGGGCACTTACGATGTCCGCAACGGTCTGCCAGTGTGCCTGGCGTTGTGCAGGTGTGGTCTTGGATCCTGCAACAATGACCATCTCGTTATCATGTGCGGACACATACTCGACAAGTGCATTCAGTTCGGCATCCGTGAAGCTGGGCTTCCTCGACGGGCCGGACTGTGTAGCCGTGTCTGGGGCATCAGCCTGTGCCGGACGAGCACTCTTCCTCTTCCGCTTGGAAGGTGGTGGTGATCCTGAGTGTCCTGCACCGCTCTGGACACTAGGGGCAGGAGCCCTGGTGGACTCTGTATCAGGAGTGTGGGATTGCACACTCAGCATGGGAGTTGGTGCAGGCATTGGCTCAAGTGTAATGGTGTCAGGGGGAATGTCAGCAGGATGGACTAGGACCGACACTGTCCTGGCTGGGTGTGTGAGAGCTGGGGTGGATGGAGCCGCAGCTGCCCCTGCAGCCTCTCCACCCTGCCTACTTGGGGCAGCAGATGACCTTGCTGCCCTTGATCCACGTGGCCTGATGACATCAACGTGCACCAGCGCACGTGTCATAGGCCTGCTGACCTGGAAGTCAGCCATGGAGTCAGCCAGGTCTGGTGCCCCAATGGGCTGGTCCAACAAGGGCTGAGCATGGATGGTGTCAGCCACATCAGCCTCAACCAGGGGGGGGGATTATGGGTGCCCTTGACTGGTCCTCCACACATGGGGGTACAGGGTCACCCTGCAAGTAACGACCACGTCCCGTACCGGATCCACCACGGCCACCACTTGTGGCTCTTCCACCTTTGCCACCCTTACGGATTCCTCGCCTCCCAACCATGGCACTGATGTTAATGTGCGTATGGGAGTGGCTGTAAACTATTGTCCTGGGCAATTGGGGGTCAAAGGGGTTGGGTACCAGATGGTAATTGTACCCTAGTGCCCTAGCAAGGCTGAATGTGACCCCTGGGGAAAGATGACGGGTCACGCAACGCACAGGAAGCCCAAAAAAGGGAGATGACGTGCACGCAACCCCTCCTAGAACACGTGTGCGGAAAAAAAAACCTGCACTACGCTGTGGCACCCAGTAACACAAGAATGAACGTATGCGTGTCACACGCAGCCTAGAATGACCTCTGAAGGGGTAGGCTACACACGGGGCAAGCACAGATGTTAGATACGTGCGTGACTCACCGTCTGCCAGGAAAAAGAGCGTGAAAAAGAAGCGCGTTTGGTTGGCAACACCCCCGCCAAAAGAAGAATTGTACGCTGTCTGAGGGGACAGGACAACAGTAGAAGGGAACACTGTTTGAGGGAACAGGCCCAGGAAAACCAGAAAAAGAGAAAAAAGAGAAAAAGCTGTCAGAGGTAACAGGGAGTACGAACTTGAAACGCCGTGAAGTAAATCGCGTGTGAACCGACAAGAAGTACAGATTTCACCCACTCGCTCTCCACGAAAAGCACGTACAAGGAAATGGTGTTTTACACATACCTTTTATGCAGGCCCACACGTCCAGCGTCACTTCCGCGTGTACGCGCTAGGGCCATTTCCACCAATTACACGCTTTGTCACTTCCGCGTGTACGCGCTATTTCCACCAATTACACGCTTTGTCACTTCCGCGTGTACGCGCTATTTCCACCATTTACACGCTTTGTCACTTCCGCGTGTACGCGCTCTTTCCACCAATTACACGCTTTGTCACTTCCGCGTGTACGCGCTATTTCCACCAATTACACGCTTTGCCACTCGGACGTGTCTTTCATTTTTTTAACACACAACATTTCAAACGTGTGCCATATTCAACGTGCAGTGACTTCATAGACCCGCATACGCTGGTGGCCTTTGGGCCAATGAATGTACAGACGTGTCCTGACGCGCTTACGCGCTAAGGGCCTTTCCTCGAATTACACGCAGACGTGCTGGATTTTCACGTGCAAAATCACTCCGTATCAAGCTGGCCACGCGTTCACACACGGAAGACCACGCTCCTGCCCAGAAGGCCGAATTACTGCCCCCCAGAGCCCTGAGCACGCTCCCACCTGCCATCTGCTGCTGCCTGACTGCCTGCTGCCCACGTGCCCTGCCATTTGCTGCCTGCACATCAGCCAGGGGTGCTGTTGCTGTGACCACCCCTGCTGGAACCGAAGACTCCCGACTGCTTTTCCATCGCCCCACAGCCCAGCCCCAGGACCCAGTTGCCCACTCACTCCTGCCTCTGGAGTTGCCATGTCGGCCACTGCAACATCTGGCACCAGTGGCAACCCCCGGCCAAGGAGGCAGAGGGGCACCAGCTTCACTGCCACCGAAGTTGGTGTCCTGGTGGAGCATGTCCTGGGGCAGTATAATGCCCTCTTTGGAAGGTTGCGCGCCGACAAGGAAGGACGGACTCGGATCTGGATGGACATCGTGACTGCCATCAACGCGGAGGAGGTGGCAGTCCGCGACTACGAACGTGTCAGGAAGCGCTGGGAGGACTTCAGGTCCAGGACCCTCAACAAGGCCCGGCGCCTCCTGAAGGCAGCGGATGCTAAGGGGCGCCGGGGCCACTTGTCGGAAGATCAGATGAGGGTCCTGGAACGCATATCCCCAGCGCTCCACGTCCAGGTCCTTGAGAGGCAGACCCGTCTGGAGTCGAGCAGTAAGTGTACATGCATACTGATTGTAAGCTGTGCGTGTGGTGTGCCAGGAGTGTGCAGGTTGAACATGTATTTTTATGTGGGCAAGTAGGGGGGGTGTACAGGGCCGTGAGGGTGACACATGCGAGGGGTCTCATGTGTGACACATGGATGGTGCTTGTGTGTGTGGGCTTGCATGGCACAGGATGTGGAGGAATGATTGTCAGGTGTGACATGGATGTCGATCGGAACACTGCGACAGTTGGTGGAGGTGTACACATGCATGCAAGTTTGGTGGTGTGTGTGCATGTGTAGTGTACTCCCTATGTTGCATGTGATGTGTGCATGACCTTTGGCTGCTCATGCTGTTGTATGTGAATGGATGGTGCTGGCTGTTGCAATATGCCTGTGGTATGGCTCATGTGTGCAAGTTGAAATGACATGTGTGTTGGGGATTGTGATGCCATGTCTGAGGTTTACCAATGCCACTCATGTATGACTGTCATGTGTGTATGAGTCCATTGGGCAGTGCCCTGATGCCTGTGTTTTCTTTCTCCCTGTCTGCAGCGTCAACTGATGAAGAGGGCGGAGAAGGTGCTGTGTAGCACAGCGGCAGGGGACGCACCACCAGCCGGAGACGCAAGGCCCGGATCCCCTCCCAGGTTCTGATCTCGTCGGGGAGTGAGGAGTCTGGTGCCGTGTCCCAGGCTGCAGCTGCCGAGGGGAGGTCCAAGAGGTGGAGGTTGGAGTTGGACTCCTCGGCAGCAGAAGGGGCAGCTGGGACCCCACAGGGCCCAACGGAGGAAGATGGCACGGAGTCATCCAGGTTGGTGGGGGGTTTGGAGGAGGAGGAGGCTGTGCAAGCGACAGAGGCGGGGTCTGGAGGTGGGGATTCCACTGGTGCTAGTGGTGCAGTGCAGGATCTGGGACAGGAGGCAGCACAGGCCGCCGCGGAGGTGCCTGTGTGCAATCCTGTCCCTGCTCCTGTCACTGCATCATCTTGCACCAGCGGGGATGCCTACCTCCAGACCCGTTCTCAGGGAGGGGATTGGCTTACAACACCTGGCCTTCCTCTCCCTGCGGATGTGGCTATCCTGCACCAGGTTGAGCCTGTCCAGGGTGGGGTGGCGTTGTGTCAACCGGCCATGCGAGCTGACCTGCAGTCTTTTCATGATGAGTCTGCACGTCATCTTGCATGGCTCTTTTACTGTGTTGACCCACTGGGACAGCTCTCCAGGGCTGGATTCCTCCGTTTCCTGGACCTTGTTCTGACCCCCTCCTCCACGGAACCCCCTATGCCCCAGTCGTCCTCCATGCCATCTTCCCACCCATGTGTCACCTGGGTGCCCTGTGGAGCTGCCTCCGACCGTGCGGCCAGGCTGGTGGACAACAGATCCCTGCCACAGTCGGGAGTCGGACGTCCAGCAGGGGTGGCCACATCAACGACTGCACCCCAGCTGGAGGAGGATGTGCAGGCACCATCGGACAGGGCACATGGACAGCAGCAGCTGCAGCAGCAGGAGGCTGTAGGTGGGAGCCACGATAGCTCGGGGCCTTCAACATCGGAGGGGCAGGCATCGGCCAGAGGGCAGGAGGACCCTGGACGGGAAGTGTCTTCCGTGTGGCAGCCGTTGGGCCACGCCATAGATGCGGAGCGGCAGCGGGTGGAAGAGGCGCGGCTCACGATAGTCAGGGCGGAGAACTCCATGCGGAGGGCCCTGAGGCGGGCCGAGTGCCTCGAGGCAATCTGCAGGGAGTTGGAGGTGAACATGTCGGCGTCCCTGCGGACCCTCGGGGCCATGGAACAGGACCGCCTCCGGGACATAGACGAGGAGTTCGATGATGCCCTGGCCCGGAACACCACTAAGTGAGCCACTGGACTGGCCCGCCGCCATTGTATATAGTTATTTAGTGATAGGTTTCCTTTATAGTTAATTTTTATTTGGAGTCGACGGACACTGCTCCACCTTTTGTATATATTTCCATTTTAGATAGGTTTTTTGGTAGGTTTCATTTCTTCTGTTGGGATGATGGACCCTGAATACTTTGTACATAGTTGGACTTTGGATTTGGATATTTTTTTTACTATGGATATTTTTTTCCATGGAGCAATGCTTTTCATTTTCTTTTTTCCCTTCATTTCCTTTTTATGGATTTGAAATTTGGAAGAAATTTTTTAGGATTATCATTTATTGATTTTAATTTGAAAAGGGACAGCCAGCTTAATTTTGTTTTTTTTTTACTTGTGTATTTTGTTTCATTTTGATTGCCATTACTGTTGTTATTAATACATTATTTGGATTTTTTAATTCTTCAATGTGTGGTTTCATCTCATTGTTTTCATGCATGTCATGATATGGGTTTTCAGGTTCACTTGCAACCATTGTGTGTGTGTGAGACACATGTGTTGATTTACATTGTTTCCATTGGAGTAGTACCATGGGTGCATGTAATACTTGGTTGTGTCTTTGGGCTGTGGTGGCTGGCCATGAGGCCCATGCTTGAGGATTGTCAGGGCCTGTGGGCAGGGGGACATGGGTGGGAGCCTGGTGGGGGCTGCCGATGGTGGCTGGGGGGTGGGGGTGGTGGGAGACATGAGTGGGGGCCTGGTGGAGGCTGCCCATGGTGGCTGGGGGGTGGTGGTGGTGGGAGAAATGGGTGGGGGCCTGGTGGGGGATGCCCTTGCACTGCTGGGGGGGGTGGGGGTGGTGAGAGACATGAGTTGGACATGAGTGGGGGCCTGGTGGTGCTGCCCCTGCACTGCTGGGGGGTGGGGGTGGTGGGAGACATGAGTGGGGGCCTGGTGGAGGCTGCCCATGGTGGCTGGGGGGTGGGGGTGGTGGGAGACATGGGTGGGGGCCTGGTGGAGGCTGCCCCTGCACTGCTGGGGGGGTGGGGGTGGTGGGAGACATGGGTGGGGGCCTGGTGGGGGATGCCCCTGCACTGCTGGGGGGGTGGGGGTGGTGGGAGACATGAGTGGGGGCCTGGTGGAGGCTGCCCATTGTGGCTGGGGGGTGGGGGTGGTGGGAGACATGGGTGGGGGCCTGGTGGGGGATGCCCATGGTGGCTGGGGGGTGGGGGTGGTTCCAGACATGGGTGGGGGCCTGGTGGGGGCTGCCCATGGTGGCTGGGGGTGGGGGTTGTGGGAGACATGGGTGGTGGCCTGGTGGGGGATGCCCCTGCACTGCTGGGGGGGGTGGGGGGGGGTGGGAGACATGAGTGGGGGCCTGGTGGAGGCTGCCCATGGTGGCTGGGGGGTGGGGGTGGGGGTGGTGGGAGACATGGGTGGGGGCCTGGTGGGGGATGCCCATGGTGGCTGGGGGGTGGGGGTGGTGGGAGACATGAGTGGGGGCCTGGTGGAGGCTGCTCATGGTGGCTGGGGGGTGGGGGTGGTGGGAGACATGGGTGGGGGCCTGGTGGAGGCTGCCCCTGCACTGCTGGGGGGGTGGGGGTGGAGGGAGACATGAGTGGGGGCCTGGTGGGGGCTGCCCATGGTGGCTGGGGGGGTGGGGGTGGTGGGAGACATGAGTGGGGGCCTGGTGGGGGATGCCCATGGTGGCTGGGGGGTGGGGGTGGTGGGAGACATGAGTTGGACATGAGTGGGGGCCTGGTGGTGCTGCCCCTGCACTGCTGGGGGTGGGGGGGTGGGAGACATGAGTGGGGGCCTGGTGGAGGCTGCCCATGGTGGCTGGGGGGGTGGGGGTGGTGGGAGACATGAGTGGGGGCGTGGTGGAGGCTGCCCATGGTGGCTGGGGGGTGGGGGGGTGGGAGACATGGGTGGGGGCCTGGTGGGGGATGCCCATGGTGGCTGGGGGGTGGGGGTGGTGGCAGACATGAGTGGGGGCCTGGTGGAGGCTGCCCATGGTGGCTGGGGGGTGGGGGTGGTGGGAGACATGGGTGGGGGCCTGGTGGAGGCTGCCCCTGCAGTGCTGGGGGGTTGGGGGTGGTGGGAGACATGAGTGGGGGCCTGGTGGAGGCTGCCCATGGTGGCTGGGGGGTGGGGGTGGTGGGAGACATGGGTGGTGGCCTGGTGGGGGATGCCCCTGCACTGCTGGGGGGTGGGGGTGGTGGTGGGAGACATGAGTGGGGGCCTGGTGGAGGCTGCCCATGGTGGCTGGGGGGTGGGGGTGGTGGGAGACATGGGTGGGGGCCTGGTGGGGGATGCCCCTGCACTGCTGGGGGATGGGGGTGGTGGTGGGAGACATGAGTGGGGGCCTGGTGGAGGCTGCCCATGGTGGCTGGGGGGTGGGGGTGGTGGGAGACATGAGTGGGGGCCTGGTGGGGGCTGCCCATGGTGGCTGGGGGGTGGGGGTGGGGGTGGGTGGGAGACATGAGTGGGGGCCTGGTGGGGGATGCCCATGGTGGCTGGGGGGTGGGGGTGGTGGGAGACATGAGTGGGGGCCTGGTGGAGGCTGCCCATGGTGGCTGGGGGGTGGGGGTGGTGGGAGACATGGGTGATGGCCTGGTGGGGGATGCCCCTGCAATGCTGGGGGGGTGGGGGTGGTGGGAGACATGAGTGGGGGCCTGGTGGAGGCTGCCCATGGTGGCTGGGGGGTGGGGGTGGTGGGAGACATGAGTGGGGGCCTGGTGGGGGATGCCCATGGTGGCTGGGGGGGTGGGGGTGGTGGGAGACATGAGTTGGACTTGGGTGGGGGCCTGGTGGTGCTGCCCCTGCACTGCTGGGGGGTGGGGGTGGTGGGAGACATGAGTGGGGGCCTGGTGGAGGCTGCCCATGGTGGCTGGGGGGTGGGGGTGGTGGGAGACATGGGTGGGGGCCTGGTGGAGGCTGCCCCTGCACTGCTGGGGGGGTGAGGGGGGTGGGAGACATGAGTGGGGGCCTGGTGGAGGCTGCCCATGGTGGCTGGGGGGTGGGGGTGGTGGGAGACATGGGTGGGGGCCTGGTGAGGGATGCCCCTGCACTGCTGGGGGGGTGGGGGTGATGGGAGACATGAGTGGGGGCCTGGTGGAGGCTGCCCATGGTGGCTGGGGGGTGGGGGTGGTGGGAGACATGGGTGGGGGCCTGGTGGGGGATGCCCATGGTGGCTGGGGGGTGGGGGTGGTGGGAGACATGGGTGGGGGCCTGGTGGAGGGTGCCCCACACTGCTGGGGGGGGGTGGTGGTAGACATGAGCAGGTGTGCAGGGTAGTCCCCTGTTTTGTGGGCTGCCTGCAGGGGCCGTGGAGGGTGTACAGGGTACACCTGTGAGGATCCACCCAGCCTAATCGCGTGTGATTATTCCCGCGCACCCCTGTAATACACGTACCCAGCCAAATCGCATGTGATAATTCCTGCGCACCCCTGTAATACACGTACCCAGCCAAATCGCGTGTGATTATTCCCGCGCACCTCTGTAATACACGTACCCTGGCTAATCGCGTGTACAACTTCACGCGTACCCCTGTCATACACGTACCCAGCCAAATCGCGTGTGAAAATTCCCATGTACCCCTGTAATACACGTACCCTGGCTAATCGCGTGTTTAACTTCATGAGTACCCCTGTCATACACGTACCCTGGCTAATCGCATGTAAAACTTCCTGCGTACCCCTGATATGCACGTTACCCGCTTTGCGTTCCTTGTTTGGCAGCCCTATCAACTGGTCCAGGGTTAGCACAGCCCTTTTCGATGATTTAGCGATTTTGATGGCTTTTCCTTGCGCGAGGGCGTTCTTGGGGGCGTTACTGGCGCTGCTGCAGGGGCGCTGCGATACTCTGCGCCACGGCTGGTTTGGGAGCCTAAAATCCATGAATACGCTGTGCGCGGAAATCGGTTTTGGCGCATGCGCCTGGCGCAGACAATCGCACGCGGACACTCTGCGCCTGCCGCTTGCGACACTTTTCTGCAAAATTCTATGAATTACCCTGATAGTCGTTGCAGCGCAACAGGCAGGGAAGAGATGCGGAAACGAATCAGAGCTACAGCGTGCAGATGTTGAAGGTCGAGTCAAAAAAGTTGCAAAGAAAAGAAACAAAAATAAGGTTAGTTACAATCAGTTCATAACTTTAGAATTTTTTTTGTGCTGGGGACTATTTTATGTTTTTTTCCAGTCAATTGTACTATACTTTATCTTGTGTTTTAAACTGAACATCCCTTTTGTAATCTGTCCTCTAGTTACCCGTGGGTGTACGAACTATACATACACAGACAGTGAAGCGAATGAGAGATGTTGCTTGCCAGACCATTTACACTATGGAGGAACTATTAATTGAGACGCCGCGTGTTGAGACTAGAGATGCTCATGTCCAACGGCCAGAACATGAAATGAATGTGTCCGGAGAATCCAGTAAAGTTGTAATGGACCATTGCTACAGTGCGACTGCAACACCACAAGAAGATGATACTGAATGTATTGCAGATAGCTCTGAAGTAGTCGCAGAGCAATTCACACAATCTACACCCGCCAAAAAATTGCCACCAAAAAAGCTGTCGACATTGTTGTGTTCTCCCATCAATGTTGAAGTAACAGATGTTGAAATGACAGAGAATGAACCAGCAGCAGCATTCACCGACGCATCAGAACCTGATATCGGCGATATTTCTTTCAATGTTGCTGATATGTCCTCAACGATGCAGTCCGAAACAAGTGTGATGCCGGATGACAGTCTAATGAAAGAGGGCAAATACATAGTATTCCACAGTTGTTTGATGGATATTATAAGTATGCTGAAATGTGGGCATTCCGTCAGAGGGAAAGTATGTCGGAAGCCATTGATTCATGTGACTCGTCAAAAACAAGGCAGTAACGTCACAATACATGCCGCCTGTAGATTAAATCATACGTTCTCATGGTATGCACAACCAATGCTGGGGAAACTGCCAGCAGGCAATCTACTGTGTGCAGCTGCATCACTTTTTAGTGGCTCCAGTTTTAGAAAGTTAAAGTCTTTCTTTCCGTTTGTGGGACTCCATTTCATTTCTAAAACGCAGTACTACAGATACCAACGTGATTATCTATTTCCGGCCATTAGTGATACTTGGAAAATTGAACAATTGTCTCTAGCAAGTACATTCGAAGGCAAACGATTCAGGCTAGCCGGCGATGGACAGTGCGACAACCCTGGATTTTCTGCCAAGTACTGCACCTACCACTTTCAGGACATGGATAGTAAGAAAATTGTGAGTTCGGTGGTCGTGCAGGTGTCCCAATGTAAATCCTCAGTGGCCATGGAGAAACTAGGATTTATAAAATCAGTGGAATATCTACAATCGAGGGGAATGCACATCGACCTCATAACCATGGACAGACACGTTTCAATTGGCAAGACAATGAGAGAGCAGTTCCCACATATTAAACATCAATTTGATGTATGGCATCTTGCTAAATCAATCAATAAGAAAATCTCGGCTGCAGGGAAAAAAAAGGTTTGGAAAGTATTTCACAGTGGTCCCAGTCTATCAGCAACCATCTTTGGTGGAGCTCCAAAACTTGTGAAGGGTCATTGGAAATCCTACTTGAAAAATGGCGGTCACTGATGCACCACTGTACCAACATTCACCGCTGGACAGAAAAACTACATTTCCACCAATGTGAACATGGCCTTTTGTCCCCAGAGGAGGCACGGAAGAAGAAGTGGTTGGTTCCATCTTCACCCACACACAAAGCCATTGAGAAGATTGTGTTTGATAAAACTCTATCAAGAGATTTGAGGGGGCTGACAGAATTATGTCACACAGGAGGTTTGGAAGTGTTCCACAATATGTGCCTAAAGTATAGGCCAAAGCGCTTGCATTTCAGCATGCAGGGCATGAAATATAGGACTCTACTTGCGGTCTTGGACCATAACGAGAATGTGTGCCGTGAACAATCTAGAACTACAAGTAATGTAGGGATGCTTCGCTACACTACGGCCTTTGCAAAAAGAAGTAAGCAATGGGTGATCAAACCAGTCTATGAGGAAATGGAGTTCGACTTTGTTAAAGGCCTTATTTTTGCTGTACTCGAGAAGCACAGATATGGAATTTTGAGCGTTTCTGTGCAGAACACTGATGCATTGCCACCAAACATTGCCACTGTGCCATGTCCACCCAAAGAAGAACTTGTTGAGAAGTACAAATCCCGGTTTAAATCATTATAATCTGATTGTCTTTTTGTAAAAAAAATGTTATTGTACAGTGTACATACAAAGTATGCAAACCCTAACCCCTACCTTCACCATCCTGGGTAGCGAACAACCTGTGTGTCTCTCTCTATTCACCTCATATCGCTGACCTTGTCAATATGTGTATGTATATATTTTTGTTGATGTAACTAAGTTTCGCAATCTCATGTAAATGCTGCGCACTGTTAACCGAGGGGAGGCTTGCGCATAGCAAATAATAAAACAAACAAACAATAAATCTCACTTTCAACTCGACTCCTCGGGTACTTTATACCTTCCCTGACCTTCCCTCAAAAAGTCAATATCCCCATAGTTATGGTTCTGTAGGGATGCAAAGCTCGCGCACAACAAGGACAAAATTGGGGGCCTTAGAATGCGCCAAGCGAGCCGTTGCAGATGGGAGAGAAGCCAGTTCGCATTTGCACATTGAGGCCCAGTACATAGATGGATTCGAAAATTCAAGTTCTCACAGATGGCTTTACTACGGGATGTTGCAAAGTAAGAATGTAAGCTCATTTCGAGTGAAGGTCAGCGCCTTTGATTTTCAGCTCGCGGCCTGAAGAGGCCCACAACTCGCACTGGCAGTATAAGGTTCTTTTGTTTTTTGACCTTGAGAGACAGGGACCATGCCGAAAGGACTTCATTTGAAGGAGGTGGGCAATAACGTAAGAGACGATAAGGCAGAAAATCCGGAAACTAGACCGAGTTCCATGTTAGTACAGTATATGAAAAATCGTTGATACGAGCACAGTGGGATTTACGGACTGCATTACGCAGAGACACAATGCAAATTGCAAATATAATGTAAGTAACTCTTTAGACGCTATTATACCGGAATGAAGAATTAATGAATGGATGAATGAATGAATGAATGAATGAATGAATGAATGAAGAGCAAGTAAAACGTTTGTGGGATTGTCTTTGTACCGGGCACATGGGCATGCAGGTCCACGTTCCACACGCATGTAGAGAAACAGTCGTTTCTCATTGTGTGTTAACCTCGACTTATTTCGTTAGTTTTCGCATTGATTTTAGAGCCAAACATTCTCCATTGCACTATCCTTGCAAGCGAATAGTTTCTGATCGGCCGTAATAAATAAAATGAATAATAGTAATAAAGATCGGCTGGTGAGACTATTTATAATTTTTATGTTTTCAAAACAGGTATATCCTACCCTACTGCTACTGCCACCAGTTTCAGACCCCGGCAGATGGTTTTTTCTACCGCCAGCTGCAGCTTCTCATAAACAACTGCACCACTTTGACGATCTTATGGACGATCGCCAAGGGCCCATATGCCCTTACGCGGTACTAGCGGCTAGAAGCAACATATCAACCTTTACGCTGGCCTAGTGCCTAGTTGATGGAACAGCCTTGTGGTTCACCGTGCGACCAAAGTGCTTCTTTTAATGAAAACCAACACCCTGTGTACCATAAAGGAACAGCGCGTGACTCACGATAAAATGGAACAGCATTTGCGGATAGAGAGAAAAGAAAAAAAATCACATTCCGATTTAATATGCCAATTGATGAATATTCTATAAACATTTAATGTCAAATAAATGTATTTCACCAAATGTACCGTGTTGCTGTTTGATTTTAAAGTACAGTTTCATATTCTGAATTGTGGCGCGCTGTGTTGTGAGTTGATCTGTGTTGGTTTCCGGGTTCTGTGTGAAGTCGCGTAGAAGACGACTGGGCGCATTTGCCTACGCAGCACAGTAACGTCACGGAGAGAGGCGGGGAATATGAATGTTTTGATAATGTCAGGCTCAGGGGCCGGGGATATGATTTAGTGCCGAAAAAGCAGGTCAGCCAGGGTGATGGGGCAAGTGATAGGATTATCACAAAATGGCAGCGCCCTGGTGCCTGTTTTCGCATGCGTTTAGTGGACAAAAACGCGGGTAAGGTCCATAGGAAGTTTTTCTAAAATCGTGCGACTTAAGCTTAAAAACACATGGCCGACCCGTAGGGACAATAAAAATGTTGACCGAACCATTCCTTTAATTTCAAATTTTAACAAACATCACCATGTTGTGTTCTGCGAAAGGGAATCAGTTAAATTAATATTTTTAGTTAAATAGGCTAAGTATCTACACCATTCCCCCAACCCCCTCCACATCCACCCAGTAGAAAGGAAAATGATTTAAGGCCAGCAGATTTCACCACCTTTTGGTTAGAAAGGGCTCAAGTCTACTTAAATTGAAAACCTCTTTTTAAAGTTCAGGACAGCTGCATGTCAAGACCCTCTGGAAATAGGCAGGGTTTGGTCACACCACTCTCAATGATGGCCTCCTGCTCTCCACCATAGTACCCAGTCAGCTTTTAGACATTCTTAGAAATAGACTGCTCCACCCAGGGGCACTCTCAGCAATCTTCTCTGGTGTTTCCTTGTAGTTGACATATGGTATGTTTAAGCAGCTCTCCCCTGTGGTACATTTCAGCAGCTCTGTCCCTTCCTCATAGTGCATCCCACTTTATATAGCAGCGATGACACCATCACGTTTACAATCTTGGGCGAGTACCCTGCAAGAGTTTGCACAAATAGTATGGGACAGTTACCCTTCTCTCTCCTCCCATCTCCCGCCTCTCTCTACAGATTGGTTTAAGAGTCTGGAGCAGAACTATGGCAGCTTCATTTGCAATCCCCATTTGTTCTCATGTCAGGTTTTGGCAAAAATCTAGTTATGTGGCAAAACTTCATAATTTTACTCGCAACTGCCATAGCATATATATAAATTCCGATTCAGCTAATCATGGGGAATTAAATAAGACGATAACCAGGTCTGCACCATTTTGCATGGGCGTGTGGTAATTTTCTGATGTTTTCACAAAAAGCCTAACCATTAGGAACATGCAATTTATTCCCAATATTCCTAATATCACCCTCCACCCAGTCACCAACTCCCGAATTTGCAATCTTTTCAGATCAGCCAGAAACCCATTTTAGATGGCCATTAGAGTTCCCCGAGTCATAGGTGGATTAATTTTTTATCACCAAAATCGGCTGGAAAATACCCATAAAAAGACACATACATGTGATCAGTACGACTTATGGTTGCTGAGAAAAAGTCTTATGTTATAATAGTCCTCTTAAATGAATAGTAAATCTTCATGTTGGACAAATGGCCACTCCCCTGCCTCCAGGCCATTTGTTCTCACTGGGCCAGTCTGTAACAAGAGTTTTTTTTATTATTCTCTTTGTGTTTGAAGCTTGCTCTTTGAAGTTAGAGTTTCAGCCTCCCTTAATTGTTGCCCCCGTTTTCACACCTCCTTCTTAAATTTTGGTTGTGCATCAGCCAAAGGAAATTATCTCTGCACCCAGCCTTTTCAAAGACACCAAGTCTAGGGAAAGTCTTTCGTCAACACCTCTAGGCAGCCACACTTTATTGCAATTGTTAAATATCTGGAGGGATGTAAAGAAGGCTTTCCGTGGGAGGAGTCCTTTGTGACATTTGTCTCACAGCATGCACAGGGTTTGCCTCGGGCTGACAGAAACCTTTTCACAGAACGAAAGTGGGCTATTTTTCAAATGTTTGCTGGTATTTTAAATGCAAAACAATATGATATGATATGATGTGATAGTTTATTTGTATCATGCTTGTACACAAGTGTTTCAGAGCGCGACAAGACAAGGGAGGGGAACAGGGGAGAACACAACAACGATCTTACTAGGCCCAGTGACATTGAGAAAGCGCATGTGCATGGGAAAAGGAAAGGGCAAAAGTGCATGGAAGGGGAGAGTGGAAAGTGCAGAGCACAGGAGAACAGATGAATAATAATAAATACAAATTAATAGATAATGGAGGCAATAAACACTGATAGTGCAGCCTGCATGTGGCAAGTGCTGTGTTTACGGCAGCAGAACTGAGTAAGTCTGATGAGTGCAGAAAAAGAAGAAAAGGGGGAGGGGGGACTGTATGGGTACAGATGCAGTCCCCAGTGCAAGTAGTGGCCAGGAGGCAGTGCGGAGGGGTGGCAGGGTGAGCAGGTACCTGGGTCCAGGGGACAGAGGGTGGCCGGTGCAGAGTGCCAAGAGATAGCAGATCAGCAGATGAGAGGGGGAGCAAAGGCAGAAGCAAAGAGGAAGGTCTTGAGGTGCTTCCGGAACCAGAGATGTTCTCCTCACGTTTTAGAGTGGCAGGGAGGCTGTTCCAGAGGGAGGCCCCAGCCGAAGACAGAGATCGACCCCTAGCTCGTTTCTTAGAAAAACGACTGACCGTGAGGGAGTTAGAGGTAGAGGAGCGAACAGCTCGAGAGGGGAGGTATTTGCAGAGGAATAGCTGAAGGTATTTTGGACCCAGGCCCCAGAAAGCCTTGTGTACAATGCCGAGGGTTTTGAATTTAATCCTTGCATCCACTGGGAGCCAATGGAGAGATTTCAAAGCTGCAGAGATACGATCCCATGGCTTGAGGCCAAGGACACGTCTCGCAGTCCTGTTCTGGATTAGTTGCAGATGGCGGAGAGTAGAGGCAGGTAGATTTAGAAAGAGAATATACCTTAGTTTTTGTCACCATGCACCATGTCTTTTTCCTGAACTTTTTATGTTAGCAGGGGTTCATTTTTCACATTTAAACTACTTTAACTTGCAAACACACATGCAAAGCCATTTTTGTGGCAGTGTTTAAAAATCCTGTTTTTCATGTGAAAGGGACCTTTGAATTTCTTCTTCCTTTGTGGATTAAATTGCTGCTTTTCCTTTGGTAGTGACAGGTAGGCCTTTTTCACATGGCCCTTCAGTTTTAACTTGCAAATACACATGCAAAGCCGTTTTTTTGTCAGTGTTTAAAAATCCTGTTTTTCATGTGGAAGGGGCCCTTCAATTTATTCTTCGTTTGTGAATAAACAATGCTGCTTTTCCTTTGTAAATGACAGGTAAGCCTTTTTCACATGGACCTTAAGTTTGGGGCCTTTGATTATACCCCACAGGACTCTACTAGGGTGGAGATCCTGTTGATTGGTCCCATATCACTGATCAATCATGGCCTGCTGGAGGAAGGAGGGAGCAGGCGAGGAAGGTGTCAATGTAGAGTTATGTTGGTTGAGAGAAGATAAGTGGATGATATCATGGTCAGTTTAGAACAATGAACACTGCACTTAGCCTCGTGCAACCATCAGATGGGCTTTGATATGAGCAGCTGCTGAAGCCTGCAGAGAAGAGTGATAATAAACAACACAGTGGGAGGTATGGAATAGGCTCTGGCCACAGAACTGGGTTGTGCTCCAAGCTGATGCCTTTCTTTCATTGAGCAAAATCATAAATAACTTTTAAATTCAACAAAATAGGCATTCCTCTAGCAGGACCATATTAATGAAGAGCTGGTGGCCTATCTGTCAAGAAAGGAGCAGCTATGTTGTTTACAAGACCACAGGATAGGAAGCTCAAGTGTCCAAAGGGAATTTTTCCAGTCTCTAGACTCCCCAACCCAACTATGATCGTTGAACTATGATTGTCCCTCCGTGATGCTAAAGGACAAGGAAACGATGACACATATCTCTATATTCATCATGCTTTTCCAATGTTTCCCAGGCAACAGGGATGTTTGGCCTTTGTTATAAGTGCCGCAAAGTACATTACTCAGAATGAATAGGGGAGGCTTTGTAGGGCTATTTCCTTTAGCAGTCCTCACTTACACTTGGTTCCTGTACTCTAGCTTTACGCATTTTGGACCACAGTACCGAATCACACACAAAATGCAGTAGGAATTTAACTAAATCAGTGTGCGCTAATGTATAGACAATTTGTTTAAAGGATATCACCAAGTTATTATGGAGTGTATCCCCATCCCTATTCTTACCGTGTTTAACCCTCTGAAGAGCTCACATTAGTGGATTCACCCTCATACAGGGGCCACCCACGTATGGCTCTTGGAAAGTGAATTCTTGACAACCTCTTGCCTAGTCCTCACTTTTGGCTTTCACCATTCCTTATTTTACATGGCAATTCCTTGTCTCTCTTATGTCTGAGAACTGGCTTGGCAGTACCAGGTAATATCCCTGGGTTTTGCAGCGGTGCTTAAAGAGCACTACCTGGCAATTCTGACCTACCCAATTCAAGGGCTATGTCTTGGGGCCATCACAAAGGCATACCTTCTCTAATCACATTACTGTCATCACTGGGAAAGTCTTTTTTCTTGATTTTGTGATCAGTAGTTCATTTTCATCCACTGACTACCACTACACTCTCACCCCTATTGACACTATTATTTTAACCCAACCACAACACACTAATATTTACCAGACGTGCGTGTTTTGTTATGTCTCTTCACTATTCCTCTGCATCCTGCCCTTTCTCCTCTGCCAATTTTTTGCCTCCCTCGTATGATCTGGTTTCCCCTTGGCGGGGGCACAATACACCACCTTCTCGGTCAAGATACAGAGCCATTAGGCGACTACGGTATTGATTGGTGGAGCAAATAAGCTCAGTAACATAATGTAACACACCAGTGTCCATTCGTGCGACATGCCGAATTGATTGTTGGTCTTGAGTATGTGATCTTAACCTGAAGCATCATTTAGAGGTCCATAGTCCACACGTAGGGCAGATTAGTTCCTTTGGATCATTGCAGTCCTTTCCTATATGACTCCTCCAATGCCCCCACGGGGCCTGGCTGTCCCTTCTGCCTATCGCTCCTCTCACTTGTCTTGCTTGGCTCTTCCTCTCCGGGCTTTGCAATAAGTCTGAGCTCATTCCTGATAAACGCACTTATTTATTACAAAGGAGTGCATGGCCCTGGTAGCCAGCAATTAGTAGCAACATGTCTACTGAGCCCATTGTTGGGGAGCTTTTGACACTACTTGTATAACCTGCAGTAAGATGATATGCAGTTGTAAATAAACACTCTGCTATTGTAAATTTGTAACCACAATTTCATTTTGTGAACCATATTCTAGCAATTATAAAGATTTTAAAATATCATTTAAAATAGCGATGTCCAAGGAAGAAGTACACAGCTACATTGTATGTGGTTTATTGACAGTGGAAAGATTTACATGCAGGCATTATTAAGAACATTAAGTAAATTTTAAAAAATACAGTATTCTATTCAACATGCACACATTACTCTATGGTTCATCCTTCCATTATAAATACAAAACTGCTTCGGAAATGGCGCCTGGTTTTACCCAGAGCTGGATGTGCACGCTCTAGTGGCTCCTTTGACATAATTCAAATAAATACACTTTTGCTGCGAGCATCATGTCAAAGCAAAGGCACTTTGAAGTGGTGTAAATGTGGAACTCTGTTACTAAATGTGGCCCTCCCCCACTCTATCGCAGAACTTATGTACATCCGGCCCTGTGAGCTGCACCTCCCCCACCCCCATTTCTACAGTGGAACTTCCTATTTCAATGCAGGGATTACATTCAAAACTACGCACTGGCTGCCATCTTTCACAAATAGGCATTTCAGCAGAGGGTATTTGCTTTTCAAATGTCAAATAAAAGACTGGGACGTAGCCTTTTGGCCACCAGTGACAAATTGTGCAAAACCACCTTTTTCTTTAAAGAAAACTGATGTCACATGTGATAGTGATTTCTCACCCACACCACCTCGGTACACGGAACAATATGTCAATCAGTGAGCAGAATGTCTTGGGTAAGCAACCTGGACATGGACTGTCAGGGGAGTAGACATGGTAGGGCCTAAGCAGGCAAGGCCCGCCCAAAATCTGTAAATGCCCACTCATCAGCGCTGTGTGGGCACTTACAGATGTTAATGTCACTGTTGTGGGCCCAACTACATTAGATTCTTGTTAGACAATCCTGGCTAGCCTCTGGTGTGCTTTCTCCTCTGCGGTGCACGGCTTCCTTAGGGGACCATTAGCAACTATTTCCCTTTGTGGATACTATTTCTTCCTGTTATGATGTCATGGCAGTGGATTATGGGATTCACGAGCAACTGCCGTGGCAACATGGAAAAGAGATGCCGCATATTCTCTGCCAGGGACTCTTCCCTTTTCGGGTTGCTGTGGAGTGAGGCGAGAGGGAACATGGAATGTGCTCTGTGATGCCATTATGCCGTCCCTCTACACTCCCTGCAAAGCTGGTCCCTTCGGCCCTCACGTGGGATGGAAAATAACTAAAGGTGGGTCACACACGACAATACATTACAGATGGGTCGCTTTCAACTATTGCTTTAATTCAATCGCTAAGCTTGGCTCTCGGCTATTGGACGTCACTGGGAACCCCTTTGGTGGACTATATCCTCTTAGCTGCTAGCTACACACCTGCTATTTTATATTTAATGCCTGGTGAATTTGATCTGACTCCAAATCAACGTCTCTAGCGTATTTTCAGCGTGAAGCCCATCTTTATGTTCAGAACAAAATGATTTTCGCCTCAATCAATTTCCCTATTATACTGTTCTTTGGCATTGCGCCTTTCTCTTTTGAATATTCTATTTTTCTCTTCTGTCCATGCAAGATGTTTGTAGAAAAATACCGAAATTGCACGGTGATTCTCACTGTGCGTAGAGATATGACAGCAGCCAATCGTCATTTATCTCAAGTGCAAGGGTGCTTTTCTCTATCATTTGCTTACTTGTACTTGTTACCATGTGCACGAAGTTGAAGGTTGTATTAGTGAGTGGATGATCAGAGAGAGTGGGATAGATGGAAGAGAAAGTGGGAGAGTGAGAGTAGAACAGGAGGATAGAAAAATCAGGGAAACAAGAGAAAGGGAGTAATTGAAAGGGAGAAACTGAATGGCGACAAAACAGAGGTTTTGGTTGTTAGGACCCCTGACTCTCTCTCCTTCTGGACGGCTGAATTCTGGCCTAGCTCCTTGGGCCCTTTTCCTATGCCGGCCCACTCAGTAAAAAATCTAGGGGTAAAAATCTCTGCATCCCTCTCTATGGAGAATAAGGTGGCATCTGTCTGTAGTACTTGTCACTTTCAGCTTAAAATCTTGCGAAAAGTTCTCCCGTACATTCCGGCTAAATTTCAGGCTCCAGGTGTAGCTGCTCTTGTGCTTAGTGCGGTTGATTACTGCAATTCGCTCTATCTGAGTCAACCGCGCTATTTTATGAACCGACTTCAGCTTCTTCAGAATGCTGCTGATAGATCTATTCTCCACCCTCATATGTCCCCTTTGCTTCAACAGCTTCATTGGCTCCCGGTCGAGAAGTGTGTTCTTTTTAAGTCCCTTTGCATCGTCCATCGTGCCTTCTATAAAACAGGGACGGGATGTCTTCAGGAAAAATGTCCTCTTTATGTTCCATCTCGTTTTTCCTGTTCTCAATCTGCCTTTCTTATTTCTGTCCCTCGGTTTCGATTGTCTCGTGTGGGTGGGCGTGCCTTTTCAGTTTCTGCTGCAAAGGCATGGAATGCTCTCCCCCTTTCCATGCAAGCTACTTCAGATCACTTGGCCTTTCACCGTTCTCGCAAAACCTTTCTGTTCTAGGTCGCGACTCAGTTGTGTTTGCCGGTCCAGCGCCAGGATGCCCTCGGGCGTACATGCGCTCTATGAGTACTAATAACATAACATAACATTGAAGGAGAGGCTGAAACAAAGTGTTTAATATTTGGCGCTTAAACCATTCATTCCTCTTTTGAGAATCCTCAGTATGTGTTGGTCAGGACACCCCTAGAAAATCCCCAGAGGGAGTCAGACAGGGAAGGTTTTTGCCTTTAAGCCCTCACCATAGCTAAAACATTAGACAGTAAGTGTTACCTATCGCAAGAATCCAACCTGGGGAAAAGGGACACCTGGGTTAGGGGGGCAGGGCGCCCACAGGAGAGGAGACAAGGACCGCCCTTGGTGTACCACAGTTCAACTTGCTTCAGTCACATCCTCATATTATTGGCCAAATTGAAACTAAATACCTGTGAACTCGTTTCCGTCGTTTGGGTATTTTTACGGCCATATGTAACACATATTAAGGTAGGATAAGATTTTAGCTTCCTTTAGCATCAGAATGAAATCATTGATACTCAGCAAAGGGTAACTGTCTGTGAACACTTTGTGGCTATGCAGATTGAGCCACTCCAGTGACTCACTTGGCACAATCGTTCCTTCTTGCATCATTTTCTGTAACTGATTCTGAAGTGTGCCCTGGCTGTGCTACAAACTGGAGCAACTTTGTGCTTTACTGGGATTTCCACAGGTCTCAGCTGTATGTGGTGCACGTAGTATTTAGCACACCCAAGTGAATAAGAAAACTTCTTTGAATGATTTAGGGTTAAATGCTATTGATCTTTTCATTCTAGAGCTAATACCTGTTCTGTTGCATTGTAGTCTAGCTTAATGTCCAATGTGGTCTGGCAGGGGTGTTGCTAGGTCTGGAAAAGACAGGGGGCTACACTACACTATTGTCAGGATTGTTGGGACTCAGGGCTAGCTAGCATTCTGGTTGTAGACTATGAGATTCTATCCAGGGCTACAACCAAAAGACCCGGGGCTATAGCCCCCTAAACACCCTCTAACGACGCCTCTGCGGTCTGGTCATCCCAGCCCTACACTACAAGCTTCAATGTGTACTCTTATCCATGCTTTTCTTCTTTTGAATTCACACTTTATCATAAAAGGTGTACACTGGGGATTTGAGGGATTTTCCTTAGCTCTCTTGCTGTATTCTTCTCCCGTCCCACCAACTCAATATACGTGCTTATTACTCTTGTCTCTTTGCTGTCTGCCTTGATGTTGCAGTGTCATTTGTCTGTCCTGCATTTTATTGCATGCACTGTCAATCCAGTACGTTCCTCTTCTTCAGAAGACACGTCATATACTCTGGATTCCTTTGTGGTGAAAGAAGTTATTTTGCTGCTCCAAATGTGGCACACTTTTGTAAAGTTCCCACTTTTTCCAGTTACCCCATTCCTTCCCCTTCGCGGGACGCTGTCTTTGGCCAAGTCCCTGGAACTTCTTCACGGGTGGCATCACATTGGTTCTTTTCTCCTCTCCATATATTGTTCATTTTTAAATGTTGCTTTTATTAAAGGTTAGACAAAAAGTACACCTCTGTTACAGACAAGGTGACGCACAACACATTGCGATTACACAAATTAATATGATACAACTTTCTTAACAAAATGTACCTTCCATTTGAAATTGTGTTCAATAAGTAATTAATCTAAGAACTCCATTAAGTAAAAATTTACAAAATAAATAAACAAAATATTCATCCTAAAATCCTGCAATCAGAAAAGGAAATACACAAGGCATGTATACCAACCCATATGGCATTAATCAAGTAACTCAGACAAGCACTTTGGGCCTGATCACGAGTTGGGCGGTATCCCGGCTGGGATTCTTCCCAACTTTATTAGCGTTAGCTGCCACCCGTCCGGCGGTATTACTGCCGGATCACAGTTTGGGCTCTAACTGTTAGTCCCCATTCCCCATTGGTCCGTTGGACCTAGGAATATTATGAAAATGTGGCACCAGATACTTGGTCAACATGATGCCGTAATATTTGGTTTGGTCACTGGATTGGGGCCTAAGATCCAGCCAGAATAAGCTTCTCCACTGTGTATATTGGACACTTGACAGGATGTATAAAAGAAATATGTGTGACAGTAATCATTGCTGGAGATGCAAGTGAGAAAGGGACACGTTGACCCTCTCCATGCATTCTTTATCATCCTCATACTGTCTTTTTTCATCATATCTTTGACTTATTTTCAGTGCACGCACCTCATTGACAGGTGGGGCTCCCACCATTTCCTTGTGTCTGTGAGAAACCTAACGGTGTTCTCATCTGTAGATCCAGTGGATCCTTTGTTCAGGTGGCCAGGGGATGGCCATTGTGCTTGGACCCGACTCTGGGGGTGGACGAGCGAGGGAGGATCATCTGAGCAAGTGATCCTTGGGGACTGTGGAAGGAACGCCCTTTGGGTGAGACATGGAATCCCCCCTCGCCGACACAACCCCTACTTGACATCCTCTCAGCTTTTATGGGATATTGCCAGCAAAGTCTCCTCCTACCCCAGCACTTTCCTGTAAGGAACAGAAGGAGAAAACAGCCGGGGAAATTAAAACCGCCCCTAATTATCGATGCAATTGTTATCGCTCCTTTCTTAAAAACACGAGGATATGATATAAACATGAGAGGACCCCTTTTCCTGCAACACTACATCTCCGGCCTTTTCCTGACAGCAATCTATTCAACTTCCCTTTCCTTTCTATGGGGAACTACAACTGCCACAATTCAATTTCCCTACTGGACTGCCACAGGACTGAGAAGAGGAGGAGTACGGCTAGAAATATTACCATTGGGTATCTAAGAAATTGGAACCAGGTTAAGGGCTCTAATACTCGAATCTTCCCTTCATGATTATCGTAACACAATTGGATTCAGGTAACTTCTATTAACATATTACTTTTGTTTCGGAGTTGATCCATATTCTAGTATTGCCATTTTTGTATTCCTTCAAGATTCTGTGCAATGTGTTTTTTTTTTGTTGTTTTCCAGGTAAACATTACATTTTATTTCGGTTTCTTGGAATGCAACTATTTAAAACAAAGATGGTAATCAAGTGTTTTTCGACGAAGATACAATATATAAGTCGAAAAAACTGGATTTTAATTCACGTGTGTTCTTTCACGGAATATTTAAGAACAAAGTTTCGGAGTATTGGACCAATGTTGATCAAAAAGCAACAGCTCCTATTCCTTGGGATTCAGAGAACTATATCTTTTTGTAGGTTCCGTTCCTCAGAGTTTTCTGTGTAGTACTAGATCCCTCCTAATATTTGTTAGGAATGGGATTAAATTATGGCCTGGCTCAGGGATTTCACTAATCCGTATTTGTACAGTCAGGACACACAAACAGCTGACCGGTTTCAGTGGTGAACAAGTTGGTAGAACCACTTTCTTCAGGGCTAGGGGAGACCACACCGATTTATGTGTGGTCAGATTGCTTCTTAAGGTCGAGATAAATCTAGAATTGTCAATAGGAGGCCACCCTGTATGTTGAGAGAACGGAACATGGGGTAAAGATGGGAAGACAAAGGCAAGCTTCCGTTAGAAACACATACGCATGGTACCATCACAATTGGAATACCAAAGTTGGTTCTGAGTCTTACCCATTGAGAGGTGAGAACTCCCATGTAGAATGGTCCTTAATTGACACACGCATGATTATTGCAGACTATTTGTTCAATGTCGTGTACGCTTTCATGCATTCCTTCGGAACCTGCAGACAAAGCATAGTATCTATAAGTTACCGGGAAAGAACATATTTCGGGAATTTGAACAACATGCCCTCTGGCATGTGATATAATTTCAACACAATTAAAAGCTAGCTCAATAATTAAAGGTCGACTCTGAGGGTTCGGCCTGAGAGAGCACCTCAAACGAAAGGGGGGTGGGGAGGTGGTGCCCAAAACATGACTATGAAACAATATATATTATGCCTCTAGAGGTGCAGGAATACTGCAAATGGCAACTCTCAGTGGCCCACTAAGAATGAATGTGGCCTCCTATTGCGGATAGTTTAGGCCGTAAGCACCATTGGGGAAAACCTCAGGGCTCTGATCCTGCAAACCATTCAGTTCAGGACCAAAGCCCAATACAAAGAAACAAAAGCAAAAGCAAAGTCAAAAATAAACACGCACCTATTAAGAGGTGCATAAACAAAGCCGTTCGCTCTTGCAGTAGGAGCTGTTCCATCTACGCTTCCAAAAGGCAACTTTTTGTTGCATTTCGCGCTTACCTCTGGGTTTGTGAGGTAGGGTCTCCCCTCGTCTCGCTGCCCGGTAAACGACGGTTCGGGTCTAGGTGTCCCTGCAGGGTACATGTCTATTTAGACTCACGGTCACGTGACGGGTGATGTTTCGGCCGTGGTGCCGTGACATTCAGGGACACTGAGGAGGGAGTAGCGGAATCAGAACAGCTACTGCAGAAGGGGAGGGGGCAGATATGTTGGTGTGGTATTGGGATACAGGACACAGTGTGTAATCTAGCCCATACCACATTTTTCGGCGTGTCTCAAACATTAAAGTTAGTTCGTTTTCTCGGACACCGGTGGCGTCTCGTGTGTTACTAATCTGCTGCCGCATATAAAAATGTATAATAATAATAATAATATTGAATACTAGTACCCATTATAATTAATACAAAATGACTAAAACATAAAACATGACCTGATATCATCTAGGAAGAGAATGTCGGGCTGTAGTGTATAAGCATATAAGCATATAAGCATCAGAAACTGAGGGGCAGGATGAAGAAAGATCCGAGGTGAGTCCTAAGGTGTATCTCCATGCCTCGAGGGGTCGTATATTGGGTGGCACCAGATGGCGAGGCAACGTAAAAATGCTCTATGGAACCATGATGTCATTGCATTGGTTTGCCAGGGAGACTAACGCCGGGGGCATTTTTTGAAGACATGCTAGGCTGTGGGAAATAGGTTTACCCCTACATGGCAGATAAAGAATGGCAAATCTTGTATGAATAGGTCCACAGAAAAATTGTACAAAGATCCATATTGAGGCTGTTAAGATATAGGTGCAACGAGAGTGAAGGAAAGTGAAAGAAAGACAGAAACATGTTACATTTTCAAAATGCACAAATGGCTCAAAACATTTGCAAGAACAGTTACAAAGTTGCAAGAGTTTGCCAACACATGGATTCATTCAGGCCTTTCACGTCTGTTCTGAGTCTATATATCCACATGTGTTCACGTCTGAATAGTAGATTGTGGATATTGCCTCCTCTCGTTGGAATCTTCACCTTCTCAAGGATTGTCGACTGGATTTCTGTCAGGCTGTGTTTCTTTTCTAAGAAATGTTTGACCATCAGTGCTGCAATTTTCTTGGTCCGTATACAGGAGCGGTGCTCTGCCAGCCTTACTCTAATAGGGCGAGTAGTCATACCCACAAATCTCAGGGCACACGGGCATGTAATAAGATAGATGACATTCCCAGTGTTACAATTGTTCGTAATATTTTGCGTCCATGGGTAGCGCCATCCAATGTTTATGGTCTTCGTTCTTGTAGTCCCGGGGCAGGCAATACATGACCCACATGGGGCATGGCAAAAACAAAGAGGTGATGGCTGGAAGGTTTAGAATGAATCTTAATCACTGGCATTGCTCTGGGCAACCCTGCAGACCATCGTTCCTTGCCTGCCAAGCCATTACAGAAGGGGAAAGACCACAAGCAAATCAGGCTTGGTCCCACCCCAAAAGGGGTAGTCCAGTCCGAACTGCTAGGTCACATCTCTTCTGCACGAGACCACAAGCATCCCCAACAACACTGGTGTAACAGGGGCACCCGCAGCCCCCGCGGTGTGGGGGGCCCTGCTATCACATGTCCTGGGGGGGGGCCCCACTTGAAAAAAATGAAAAAAAATATTTTTTTCAAAATCTTTTTTTTTTAAATTTCTTTTTTAAATCACTTTGCCTTCATAAATAAATTATTTCTGTAACAGAAATAATGTCTTTAAGAAGTCAGAGTGACTTCAAAAAGAAACAATGAGCCTCATTACAAGTTTGGCTGTAGCCTTGCCGGTAAAACCGCCAGGCTGCCGCCAAACTTGCGCTTTTTTCCAGCATCCGCGAATGGGCAATTACCGGTTCATTACGGCCCTGCCGGACCTGGTAATTGGCCATTTGAGGGCGGCGGAAAAAAATACTCCCCATTCCCATTTGATCCCCAGAGGGTTCAATGGGAATGAGGAGATGGGATGCACCGGCACCATTCATAATGGTGCTGGTGCAACCGACATGCTCTGCTCACGGGTGCCGGTACGTCCGCCAGGTCAGACCTGGCGGGCGGGAAGGCACCCTCGAGCAGAACTCATAGTTTGCCGGTCTGGTAACAACAGTACCGGCAAGCTTACCGGTACCGTTGTTACCAGACCGGCAAATTTATACTGAGGCCCAATTTCTTTTTGAAGTAATAGGGCTCCCCTCAACCCCATGACGTGTGTCTGTGAGTATATGGTGAAAGGGTGCACACAAATGCATGGGTGACTGGGTGTACGTGTGTGCGTGTACAGTGAAAGAGTGCACACTTAAATGTAAGGATGGCTGGAGTGCATGCGCATATATGGTGAATGGTGTTTGTGCTTGTGCTCAGGGGCGCAACAAAACCTACATTTCAGGGGGCTGATGCTTCAAATGTTGGGGGAGGCGCTAACTTCACGGGCGGTGGGGGAGGCAAACTTTTTTGTGTGGGGGCATCTAACTTCTTTACGCATTTTAATGAGACTATTCTAGTGCAGCTTCAATGTTACTAGCAGTTAACTCTCTCCTTTAAGTGTGAAAGCACTCACTTATGAACTGTTGTGAGAATGAATGGTCTACTGTTCCCTTTCTACACTTCCAATCACTTCCCTGCCATGAAAGTGCTAAACACACATCACAATTTCAATTGCCTAAAAGATTTGGCATTTGAATGCAGGTACTAACAGTGAAATGCTTTACGTTAGTAACTGCTTGGCCCTTGTTAACCCAGGTGCCGTTTAACATCGGTGTCCTGTTCTGTCCGGTAACTGCTCTGAAGGTCAGCCAGGTTGAGTCAACATAGCCCAAAATTACTGGGGGCGAGTGCTGCAGCCCAGTCAACTGAATATTGTTAAGACCCTACTTGGGTTTAATGCCTTAATTACTTATTGGTAATCGTCATTACTCCTAGCCCTATTCTTCCTTGTCCATGCAATTGTGTATGAGGCAGTACTTGCCTCATACACAAGCACTGGGATGAGGTAGAGGTACATGGAGGTAATGCCTGACTTAGCTACCTGTATCTTCATTACTCCTAATCCCACTCTTTCTCATCCCAGTACTTACCTATGAGGCCAGGAGCCTCAAACGTAAGCTCTAGGACAAGGAGAAGGGACGTTAAGGTAATTCTGGGCCAAGGAGCTGATTTTGGAGGTTGGGGTAGGGCATGGGAGGGAGAGGGCATGTGTGGTAGGTGGGATTGTGCAATACATCATAATGGTTCTCCATGTCCAGGCTAAGCAGGCATGATATGTGGTATTAGTGGCTAGAGGGGCATTTTGGTGCAGCCAGTCTAGTTATTCCTCAATTTGGTGACATTTTTTTAACTGCGCATTTCTGATAAAGCAGTCCTGCTAAGTGTAATTACCTGGCTAGACTGGCATTTGGGTGCTGCCAGTCTAGCCATTTCTTACTGCAGCATTGTATATTTTTTTGCGCATCTGTGATAAAATGATATGATAGAAGTCTATTATAACGTGCCTGTACACAAGTGATTCTTGGCGCGACAAGCAATTGAGTGAAGATAGAGGGAGTGACAAGACAAATGATCTTACTAGGCCTTGTGTCATTCAAACCGTGCAAGTGTGAGAATGAGAAATACAAGGGCAAAGGGGGGAGAGTGCAAGGAAGAAGGGCGCGGAAAACAGGGCTGTAATGCTCTGAGTAAGTGCAGCCAGGACAGTGCAGCTCTGGGTAGTGCAAGGAGAACAAGGGACTGTAGGGTTACAGTTACAGTCCCTAAGTGCATGGTAGGCCATTGGCAGTGCAAGGGTGACTGATCAAGAAAGAGCCTGGACTCAGTGAGACTCTGAGGGTAGCCAAGCAACCAGTTGGTACAGCAGACAGGTAGGTCAGGTAGGTCAGCAGGGGAGGGAGAGAACAAAAGCAGAGGAGAAGAGGAAAGCTTTGAGCTGCTTCCGGACATCAGGTGGTCCGCTAAAGTTTGAGAGGGGCAGGGAGGCCATTCCAGAGGGAGGCATCTGCAGAGGAGAGGGATCTACCACCCCCACTCTCTGCCTGAAGAAGCATCTAGCCCTTAGAGAGTCGGAGGTAGCCGGTGGAAGGGCTAGAGAAAAAAAGTATTTTGGAAGAGAGCATTGGTTGTAGTGTGGGCCCGACCCCAGAAAGCCGTGTGGACAATGCAAAGAGCCTTGAACTTTATTCTTGCAACCACCGAGAGCCAGTGGAGAGATTTCAGGGCTGTAGAGATATGATCCCTGTGGCCAAGGACAAGTCTCGCTGTCCTGTTCTGGATAAGTTTCAGAGGGCGGAGAGTAGAGGAAGGCAGCTTGAGAAAGAGGCTGTTGCAGTAGTCCAGCCTAGAGAGAAATAGGGCTCCAGAGACAGTGAGCTTCTGGGGGAAAGTGAGAAAGGGAAGAGTCCCTTTGAGGAGGAGCAGCTGGTAGGTAGTGGGACCTCTTGGCGATGTCCGAGATGCAAGGAGAGAAAGAGAGAGTAGAGTCGAAGATGACACAAAAGGTTTTTTGCCTCGCAGGAAGGCGAAGGAAGAGGGCCCAAGGTGGGTGGCCAGAGTGAGAGAGGGAAAGCAGGGGCAGGGGTCCCAATGAGAAGGATCTCCATCTTAATGGCACTAATGTCGATATCGCTGGAGGTCCACAAACCCTGAGTCACGGATAGACAGTCAGGAATGAGCAAGAGATGAGAGGAGCCTGAAGGAAAGCTGAGTGCCATTCGCATAACACTGCCCTGTGGAATGCCACAGGAAGAGAGAGAGAGGTGATGGAAAAAAAGGGACCAAGTTGGACCTGGGAGGGGCAGTCCAAGAGGAAGGAGGTCAGCCACTCCAGACCCTGATCCATGATGCCCAGGTTCTCACGTAGTCGATTGATCAAGATGGCGTGGTTGACTGTGTCGAAAGTCGAGGAAAGATCACGGAGGATTAGGACAGAAGGAATGCTGGAATCAAGGTTAGAGAGCAGACCATCACAGGTATTCAGGAGAGATGTTTCCGTGCCTCTGGCAGCTCTGGAGCTAGATTTATGGTCATGGAGACAACCAACATATAAAACGTGGAGAGTAAGCTGGGAGATGGCCAGCTTTTTCCAAGAGTTTTCCCAGGAAAGGTGTGATGGAGATTGGGCGATAGTTTGCCGGACAGGTAGGATCGGCAGACTGCTTCTTGAGGAGTGGGTGCACAAGGGAGTGCTTAAGGGGAGAGGGGAATGTTACAGTGGTGAAAGAGTGATTACAGAAATAGGCCATGGTGCGAGGGTGTCAATATGGCCCTTCATGGTTCTGGAGGAGCAGGGGAGCACCTGTTTGGACGACACTTTCATGGATCAGACTTGTCTAGAAACCTTGTCAGGTGTTGTCAGAGAGAAAGAGGAGAAAGGAGGAGGAGAGGTAGAGATGGCCAAAGGGGGCCGAGAGAGGAAGAGGGAGAGGAAGAGGAGATAGTGGACAGGATGTCCTGAGTTTTAGCTGAGAAGTGAGAGGCCAAGCCATACAGAGGGCCTGGGAGGGAACCGGAGAGGTGGAGAACGCAACAGGATTGACCAGTTCCATGAAGATTTTAAAGAGTTTGGCCGTGTTGTTCGAGAAAGCAGAGACCCGGGCTTCAATGTGTGCTTTCTTCTTGATGAGTGTTATCGCTTCGACTGGCATTTTTGTGCATCCAGTCTAGGTCTTTATAAATGTGGCCTGGCATGCTTTACTGTAATTTCATAACACGTCTACACAGGTGTACATTGTGCAGCCAGTGGGACATGTTTTCAATGTGGCATGGCATTTTTAACAGCAAAGCATTAATGTTCCTGTGCACCGTTGGTGACTTGCATATATTGGATTGGTGTTACCCTACAAAACAATTGCAAACACTCTGGCTTTTTGGCCAATTATTCTCGGAAAGTGTGCTTTATATTGCATTAAAACACATATTTATATCTTTCTCCTAGTACAGTGTGCGGCATATCCTTCAGCAGCACGTTCATGCGTATTGTGCAAGCGTGATAATCTAGGCCGGCCCACAGTGTGGCACGACCGTGATTTGTTGCCGAGATGGGGTGGCCCCCTCAGCATGGCTCGCAGGGGGGCCCCCACATTTTGTGTTACGCCACTGGTATTGTGCTCTCAAGTGTGATATGATTATTCTCCAACTCACCGTGTGTCGGTGTGTGATCTGTCTATCGCTCACGCATACATTCGTTTTGATCTTGTTAAACCTCACTGCATATTCCAAACTGTCAGGGACTTGTGTCCCTCTTTAAACCGAAGTGCCCAGCAAAGGCGGGAGCATGATTAGCCCTGAGTATGGACTGATGCCCACCACTCACACTCAGTCACCTAAACACACGAAAATGCTTGCTTTTCATGTCATTTATGTTGGGTGCTTCATCTCCAGTTGCTGCTGACATCACCGTCCGGGCAGGCGAAAGAGTAACATTTCAGGATAAAAGAAATGTGACAGGAATTTGCACTTTACTGCATTTTGTGAATGACACTGCATGAATGCTCACACACATCACAGACTGCGTGCTGTAATTAATTCGTATTCCAACGGCAATGGAATCCTTTTATTTGCGTGGATTGTGATGTGTCTGGCTTTGCCATATCTGGGTCATCTTGCTTTGCCCATTTGGCTTGCAGTCTGCTTCTCTCTGCATTCCCTTACTCCCCACAGCCCCGCTTCCTGCACCTCAATTTACACTGAGGCCTACGCTCTCTGCTTCACACATCATTCTCAGCTCCCCATTTACCCCGCCCACTGCTTTCCCTTTGCTTGCTCCTTATTGGTAGTGGCTTCACACTACACTCCATTCCCTCCCCCGTCGTTGTCTATCCGTCCCCTGAACCCCTCCGCCTGGGATGTACTTGAGGGGCTACCTAAGAGATCCCTGTTCTCCGGGTTTGCGGGTGTGTGACTAGCGTTTCTCTATCTCCTGGATGCCACTTAGAGGGGCTGCAGTGATGTCTCTTGGATTTCTAATGAGCCATCTGCTGGGTATCTGGGACCCACCAGAACATCGATTGGGGTGCAGGCTCTACCACCCTAGCAGAGGGTCCAGGAAGGGCCTGACTGCTAGGGATATTGTAGCTAAGCAATTGATGCAATGGATGTCATTCAGGGGTCACAGGCAGTGCCTTAAGTGGCACTACAAATGAGCCGGGGCTCATTAAGGGGGCGTGGACTAACGGCAGGGTCGCCTGCTGGCCCATTAGGCCACGCCCCCTTGCCGAGCCCCGGCTCAATGGGCTACAGGCACCCCTACGCTGCAGTCTTTTGTTGAGATCAGCACCTCTCCCCATGAGGGAGAGGTGCTGATCTCTACATTTATTTTCTATAGGCTTCCCTGGCAGGGGATAGCGCCTCACCTATTCAGCCTTAATGGTGGCGCTGGCCCTCGCCAGCTGGCGAGTTGCAGCGTCACCATTAAGGCTGAACGGGTGAGGCCCCTGGAAGGTGAGGCCTTTTTCCTAAATACTGAAACTCCCGCAAATCCACGGGAGCTTTAGTATTTAGAAAGCAGGGCCTCTGCTTCCAGCGGCCTCACGTTTTCTCCATAATGGTGGCGCCAGCCCACAGGGATCTCTTGCTTGAAGGGATGCCTTGCAGGTGCAGCGCCACCATTATGGCTGTTGCGAAGTAACCTCCCTGGGAGCATGGTAGCTCCCAAGATGTTGTCATGGGTCAAGTGGCAGTAGCCATGTGACCAACATAATAAAAGTACTGAGCCGTTTCCGGCTCGGCAGTCTGACCACCAACTGGCTCCAGCGTCGTTCCTTGGAGCACCATGCTGGTGCTGCGCTGCATGCGCTGGGCCCAAGGACGGGGCCCATTTTCAGGACGGTGCCCCTGCCGGGCAACGCTGTCCAGACGGTGCCCCTGCCGGGCAACACCGTCCCTGTGGGTCCCCCTAACCATGTGAGGTGGGTTGGGGAGGTGACCCTGGCCTGGGTGCCCTCAGAGCCAGGGTCGCTGGGTGCCGGGTGCCCCCGGCCACCTTTGTCGCTCCGGTGGTCCGGAGCGGGTGGGGTGACCTCTCACCCTTGTGTCCGTGGCGTGATCGCCGCACTTGTGAGTCCCGTCGGGTGCCTCCCGACATGAGTGTAAGCGACTTCAATTCAACACTACAGCTAAGTCAATGCCTAGTCTGGGACGCTGATGGAAGCCCTTATTGATGTATTTTTATGTCCAGTTCATTTACTCTGGATGACAACCCTTATATAACACCCCTCTCTCAGAATCCCCCCGACCCCGCTGAGCCAAGAAGTAGGTTTGTTTTGCAAATTTAAAAGGTTTATTTGAAAATTAAACAATATATATCTATCACACTTTTATAGTAAATTAATATTTGATAGCACACTTGTGAGGATGATAGTGATCAACAATGGATAATGTTACAGTGGTACACTCTTTTTGATGGATTAGAAGTGATATAGAGAGGATGAAGTAGCTGAGAATGCTTTTATGGCTTCAAGAACAATGCAATGATGAATGAAAATGCAGTACAGAAAATAAACTTGATATGACTTCAACAAAAGACAATGTAATCACTTTTCTTTGACAATTCACCCCCATTTATGCAAGGTAATGAGATGAAAAGGAGAAAAGCACACAGTTCTCAGGAATGCAATCAAATATAATTCAGTTCCCCCCTAGCAAGCTTAGATGAAAACAGGTAGGAGTTTGGAACACAGGCAATATACTTTGATGTGGTATGCAAAGAAGTGAAAAATATGCGAAAAATGCTTTTAATTCCCTATAGGAGGTTCAGGGTAGGTGATAGATACTTTGAATCAGTTCAGGCCAGCCCTATCAATGTTTCAGGGATGGTTATTAGGTTGAAAACAGATTTCAGGGATGGAAGCAAAGACAAATATATTTACACGTGGCTGAAATTAAGCAAAATGTCAAATCGCGGCAAATTTAGTCACGTGTGTCGAGCGCAATTACGGAGGCACTATAAGGATCTAGGCTCGTTGGAAAGCTTAGAATCTTAGCTTTAAGATGACAGTTAAAACTCGCTCCTAGCACAAACGGTTCCGGAGATACGGCCGATTTAGTAAAGGTAGTTTTTCAGATTTGAAATTTTAAAGCTCAGAATGACAGATGACAGTTTTCAGTTTTAAAAATGACAGAATGACACGATTTTAGGAGGCAGTTCTAATAGGCTAAAATAGTTTGGATTAGATTATTTTAAACTAAGAGATTGGTTTTGGCACAGTCCTGACTGGGTACTCACACTATAATTTAGACAGGAATGCGGCTTTGTCACCGATCGGGTCAGGATTGGCTGGACTTCTGCTAGCAGTTCTTCACAGCGATCTGGTCTCTGGTTCTCTCTGGTTCCGGATACAGCACTGCTTTCTGGATACTGCTACAGGTTCTTGCAAAAGTTCTTGGCAAAGAATTCAAACAGCTCGCCCGGCTGTTGAATAGTTTGGTTGGTTTTGAGGCCTGCTGAAGAGGATTCAGCTTGTGAATTCAGGACTCTCTTTTACAAATTCTGGAGTTAATTTCTGGTCTCTGGAGATTGATGGATTTGAAGTCTGGATCTCTGGAGATTGATGGATTTGAAGTCTGGATCTCTGGATGTGAAGTCTGAAGTCTCCCGGCAAAGCGTCCCGCAAGAAAGTGGAAATTGAATGTCTCTACTTGGGTTTCAATGTTCCTTTTATGTGTTTTGAAAATGGGTGTGTGCCTGGGCCTAGCTAAGCCTGCCCCTCTCACTTATCATTGGCCAAGCTTTCCTCTCTCCCTTGATTGGGGGAAAGAAATGGAGTGTCAGAGTGATGCTGTAGGTTTTATGGTCAGAGGAACCTCCCTTTGTCAAATTGCACACAATCTATTTCTGACCCAAATACATATTTATCTATGTACCATTTTTCTAATATTATAGGTCCAGTTAACATATTTTCTGTAGCACCAAACCATCCGATCCCTGTCTTTGTACGATGTCATGTCCACTTATGACAGAATTCTCCCCTTTTCATCCAGATAACGACCTCTAAACCTTTCCAGATTTTACACAAATGTGCACCAGGGATATGGGTTTCAGATGATAAAGTGTCAGATTTTTAACATGCATACATTTGGAGTAACAACCTTTTTTTCCGCTACTATCCCCAAGAACATACCACAGAGTCCTAACACCTCTTAAAATGTGCACAGAAAAATCATGAGAATGATAATGTTATTTATATAATGTTGACAAGTCCACACTATGAATTATCCATCTTTTTAAAATCATGCTCTGGCCCCAAAGGGGTGTGGTTTTCCAAAGCACATGGTGGAATTTCTGGTTTATCCACTTCCCCCAAGCTCAGCTGGCTCTCACAGGCACTGCCCCCCCAGTTTCTCCCAAGAGGAAGCCATTTTACGACCCCCCCAATATAACATTTGCCTGAGTCCAGGACAGGGCTTTGTTCAACTTCCTACAGTCCCCAGGTACCACTCCCCTAATCCAATCATAGAGGTGGCATCTCCTTTTGGCAGGGGCAGCAGAATGAAGCCAGGCCTGGGAAGAGTTGTTGAGCCAGTTCAACTCCTGTCGGGGGTAGTTGTCAGGCAGAATTCAGCTAAATGTCACTTTAGTTCCCCGTTTTCTACATTCAAATCCAACTTACAATTTTTGCACATGCAGCTAGAATGCTGATTCTAAGTTCAAAACTATGACATTTAAACAATTGCAACCTATGTGACACTCACAAGTAGGTCACTCATTTATTATAAACATTTCGATTTTAGTGGCTTTAAACCCAAATTCACTTAAGCTGCTGGCATCCCCAGCTGTTTTTTATATATACATTAAATAATTACTTCCTTCAAGTCATTTCAGAATATAGTTTTACATTGTATCCACCTCTTAGCAAGTCTTTCCTTGGCCTGGTTTGGATTCGTTTGTTCAGTTTTACACAAAAGTCTGGTGGTTTTAAAACGCCGGCTTTCTGATAGTGGTGAGCACCAGTATTGCATCCATTTTTGACATTAAGAAAATGAATTCCCCACAGTTCTGGGTTGCTTTTGGCAATCAGCATTGCCATTCACAATGGTTTCGGGCTACTTTGTGTGTAGCCCAATGTTGGTTTTAGGCAGTGACCTCCTGTGCTCACAACATAGGCAAAAATGGGTGGCAGCCTATTCTTCATGTTTTCCCTGTGCACTCTCTGGGGAGTTCTGGCCATCATGATGTTTTCAATGCCAGTACTGCAAAGTTTTATGGTAGGGCTTGGATGCATGGGTAAAAACATCCCACAAGCCCCCCCGCTTGCGATGTCCATTCTGATCTTTCACTGATGGAACTCGCAAGATCTGGGATGTTCGCCTCATCTTCTTCCAAATCCGTAGATGGCACAGTTCAGCATCTTTTCCTCCCTCCAGTCGATCAATCAGTTCTCCTTGCTGGTCCTGATGGGAGGATTGGGCGGTACCCCAGGCCCCTCGGATCTTCGCTCCCGGTCCCCAGGTCACCTTCCGTGGTCAGTCTCCATGGTTTCATCTCTCCTAGGATGATAAAGCAAAAGTGGCAATACCTATTCGTAGACATTTCTCCACCACTATTAATGGTGGGGTGGCATATACATTTTATACATCAGGATACATTTTTCAGTCTTATTTTAAAACAAGATATAACATGAAACATTTTTTTTCCAATCATAATATTTTAGAGACTATATGTGGGATATTTTAGGATGGGAACTGAATTAATCTGGAGCGATCCCCTCTGGTATTGCAGAGGACTCCTCCAGTTGCTGCAGTGTGTGCCTGGGATGGAAACACTTTAGCTGATTTATATGTACCCACTTGTCTTCCCCCTCTGCCGAACTGCCTTTGGGGATGCGGATCTTGTAAGCTACAGGGGAGATTTTGTCTATAATTTCAAACGGTCCCTTCCATGTAGGCAAAAATTTTCGCTGTTTGGCCTGGTTCCTTTGGAAATTGTATAGATAGACCCGGTCTCCCCCAGTATATTCCTTCCTGGTGGTCTTCAGGTCGTAGTGGGTTTTCATGCTATCAGCTGATCTTTCTAGATTCCGCTGAGCATAGGCAAAAGCATGCTGAAGGTGTTTGCTTAAATTCTCCACATACTCATGAGTTGTGGAGGCATTTATCAGTGTCTGCTCTTGGGTCCTGTAGAGCAAATGCTGGGAAAGCACCATCTTGCGTCTGGTCAGCAACTCAAATGGTGACATTTTAGTAGCAGATGAACGGGTAGATCTGATGGCCATTAGGACCAGAGGTAGTAGGATATCCCAATTTAGCCCAGAATCTGCCACAAACTTTTTTAAGATGCTCACAATGGTTCGGTTGTATCTCTCCACTGCTCCAAAAGAAGCTGGCCGGTAAGCAATGTGTAGCTTCCTTTTAACCCCCAGTATCTCCCACATCTTTGTCATTACTTCACTGGTGAAGTGGCTACCTCTGTCCGACTCAATCCTTTGGGGTAGACCAAAACGGGAAAAGATGTGGTTAATCATCAGGGCAGCTGCTGTTTCTGCCTTGCAGTTTGGGGCCGGGAGACATTCCACCCACTTGGTAAACCACCATGTAACGGTCAACATGTACTTGTTTCCTCTAGACGAGCGAATTACAGGGCCTACAAAGTCGATTTGCAAATCTGACCATGACAGTGTCATTCCCCTTTTTTGGAGAGGCGCACGGTGTGTGAGCGATGATGGCTGAAATTGTGCACACACAAGACACCCCTTCAAGTATTGGTCGAGGTCCTGCCCCATGTGTGGCCAGTATGCAACCTCTCTTAAGATTTCCAGTGTTGTGTGAAACCCCCTATGACCGGCTGTGGCCGCATCATGGGCGTGACTTAACATCAGGCTTCGGAATGAGGTAGGGACCACCCACTGATCATGGCCAGCTTGGGATTTCCTTACCAACAAACCGTCTTGGATCCGGAACCTTTTTGGACATTTCATCAACACTCTTAGGTCCTCTTTCCCAATGTAATCGGTATCCGTCAGGGGAAAGTTCTCAGGGTCCTCAATGTGTTGGTAAAACTTACCAATTATTGGATCCCCCTTCTGAGCTGTAATTAAATCAGCATCAGGGGTCTCCTTACTCCATTGTGCAGTTGAAATATCATTGTGAGCATTTGTCTGGGACCTAGTGATCGCAGTGACCTGGATTTCCCCCAACAGGGACTCTATTTCTATTAGATCCCCTTGGATGGCCCCAGTTTTGGCCAGCTGATCAGCTAAGTCATTTCTCGTTTTGTCTGGTCCCTCTACTTTGGCATGACCCTTGATCTTTTTCCAGTAGATGGTCATCCCATTCGATGTGACCAGATCATCAATATTTTGGATTAACTTCCCATGTTTCAAGGGTTTGTTATTAGCACATAACATGCCTCTGGTTTTCCAATTAACCAGGTGCTCCACGAACCCGTTCCGTATATAATCTGAATCTGTGATTATGACCAGTTCGTGGAGTTGATGTTGGACAGCAGTGAGGATGGCCTGATGCACAGCCATCAACTCTGCCACCTGACTACTTTGGGGACCAATTTTGTATCCAGCGGAGGGTTCTGGAAACTCCTTCACCCATGCATTCCCTACGCCGGCCAGCAGTTCTTTCTCCCCGTTGTTGTCAACATGGTAAGAGCATCCATCCACATAGACAGTGGGCATTCCCTCACACTTGTCTTCTTCAAAGACTTTGTGTGGGGAATTAAGGTATGCCTCCATGTTGTCCTTGATTTTTAGACTTTCGTCCTCGAGACAGTTTTCTCTGGCACAATCATGCAAGTCAGCCAGGCCTTGCGCGAGGGGACTCTTCTTGTTTTGGCCATATCTGACCTCCACAGGAAAACCTTGCATTGACAGAATCCAGGAAGTAATTCGGGAATTACTCACATTTCCGGCCCGGATTCTGTCACTTTGGAGATATTGCAGAGGCTGGTGTGGAGTCTCCACTATGATGTGTTCCCCCTGGATGAACGGGCGGTAATTCTTCAATGCCCACACCGTTGCCAGGAGTGCCTTCTCACAATCGTTGAATTTTTCCTCCGCAGAGGATAAAGTTTTGCTCGCATAGGAGATTACTTTATTGACCTTGTCATGCTTTTGGTATAATACTGCCGTCAAGCACGTATTAGAAACCCTGTCTCCAGGAAGAACTCCTTGTTTCTGACAGGGTAGGCTAGGCAAGGCGCTTGTGAGAGGCTTCTCTTGAGTTGTCTTACTGCCTCGGATTGTTCTGGACCCCATTCTCACTTGACCCCCCCTTCAAGAGATGAATCAGGGGTCTGGTGATCTCTGTGTAGCCCTCAATGAACTTTCTGCTGTAATTAGTCAGTCCAAGGAGGCTCCTTAGTTCCCGCAGAGTTGTGGGATCCTTCAGTTTCTGGAGTGCCTCCACTTTCTTTTCTTGGGGACAGAGACCCTGAGGAGTAATCTCATGCCCCAAGAAATTAACAAAGGGTGTACACCACTGTGCTTTCTGAAAGGAAAGTTTTGCTCCGGCGGCCCTCAACTGTGTCAGAACATAACGGATCTACGCTATGTGTTCCTCCACGGATGAACTTTTGATGAGGACATCATTTACATAAGCCAGGTTACCCCTCGCACCCAGGTCGGGCATGGCCTTATGTAGGAAAATGTTGAATTCATTGCCGGAGTTGAGGTATCCGAAGGGAGTCCGGGTCCATGTGTACTGCCGGCCCCCAAAGGTAAAAGCCAGCTTGTATTGGTCCTCCCTACTGACAGGCACGGTCCAGTATCCATTGGTCAGGTCTATTGCTGTGAATACCTGTGACCCCTGAATCTGGGCCAGCCCTTGGCCAATGTAGGGCAGATGTTCCCCGGGACTCAAGGTTCTTAATTATTTCAGTAAGGGACTCCATGGATGCGAGAGGCAAACGATATTGCTTCACAAACACTGGAGTCATTCCAGGGTCTGTGGGAATTGCTGTGGTGTGGATGTCGGTGCAACCACAGTCATATGAGTCTACCGCAAAGAGATCTTGGAAATCCAAGAAAACTTGTTTCAACTTTTGCTTCTGCTCCAGAGTCACACAGGCATCAGCTAGGTTGACTCTCTCTTCCACCATCTGCCTGAAGCCTGGAAAGACTTCTGGTTTGGCTATCTCAGCGGCCTCCTCCAGCTGGGTGGAGAAGTCCCTGGTCAGAGTGCTGATTTGGACTGGAGGCTTCACGTGGGAAAGGCAGCCCTCATGGACCTGGAAAATCACCTCATCCCTCCTGAAGTCACAAGTCACATCTTCCTTACCATAAGGGCAAGAAGTGTACACCAGGAAGTTCCCCCCATGCCGGCTGAAAATCCTGTCTGGTGTTGTATTGTCATCACTGTCACTGTCAAAACAGTCCTTGGGGATTTGTTCTAACAGTTCATTTCCTAAATCAATGGAGAAATGTCGGTCATCAACCGCCATTCCAATAATGGTGCCTGCGGCTAGAGTAATACTCTGTAAGTCGCTGTTATCCACCTCTAGTGGAATGGTGTCATGTTCTATGTTGACTAATGGTGTTGGGTTTACCCCTAACCCTTGCTGTTGGAGAGAAGCATTTAAATGAATATAAGCATCAGGGTTTTTCAATTTTTGTCCTCTTTTAACTTTCACTTCCAGGGAGAATTGTCGGGTCCTTTCTGGGATGGTGACTTCCTCTTTAAGCTGAATTTCAACTGCATAAGGTAGCAATTGAGCTGACCTACATGCTTTTTCTTGATCATCAAAGCCCATGGGATTATCCGCTAATCGGGACAAAGCTTTGAAGTTTATTAGGTCCAAACTAATGGCGAAGCGATTGAGAATGTCACCGCCTAAGTAAAAGGCGGGAGTGACGTCTCGCACGACCCACCAATTATGGACTATGCTCTTGTTGCCAATGGAGATTTTGAGCATACACCTGCTTGGCAGGAGATGTTTGGAATTGGGTGTTTCCAGATCCATTTCCCATTTATCTATCAGTTTGAATGTGGGAATGGCTGGATCTTTTGGGAGTTGGCGGAACATGGCTTCGCTGATGAAGCTCTTACCGTTGTTCACACACACTCGAGCCAGAACAGAGCCCTTCCCATCATTTAACTGAACAGGGATGAACAACTGATCTCCAATTTGCTGAATATCAGCCAGGCTCTGAGCTGATTTCACATCTTTCTGGACTATAGGAGTGGGAGTGTCTGATTGTGGATTGGTAAAGAATTTCAGAGTGTTTCCTTCCAGTGTGGAATACCACCTTAAACTGGAAGGAAGGTTGATTTTCAGAAATAGAGAGGACCCCCCATCACCAGTCTGTTGTCCTACTGCTATTACGGTCAGGTCTGGAATTTGGTTGTTCTGGAAGTGAAATTCTACTTGGTCAGATTTTTGTTCAACCATGTGGCACGTGCCGTTTAAACTAACATGGTTGACACTCTGCTTTAATTTTATTGGTCGGCTAGTCTGGGTCCAGAGGACCTTGTTTACGCAATCTATTAGGGGTGACAACCTTCTCAGGAGGTCATTCCCTAGTAAACAAGGGCCCTCTGGAGTCACTACTATGACCGGGTGTTTCACCTTGTGTCGCCCAATTTTGATGTCCAAATCTGCAGTCCCCTCGACAGGAATTTCCTTCCCGTCAAAGTTCTGCAGTTGTCCAGGAAGAGAGGTGAGAGGAATACGGTAATTCTCCCCCCTTCCTGCATTTAGTTCATCAAAGGCCCTTTTGGACAGAAGGGTAGCTTGGGATCCAGTGTCCACCAGTGCCAAAATTGTACCCTGCCCCTGTACTTGTACCAGGGCATAGTGTCTTCCCTCCTTCTCCTCAAGGGGGCACAGATAATGCACATTTTTGGACAACTGGTGGGCTAACTTTCTGGTTTTGGACATGGCGAGAGAAGAGATTTGGGCAGAATTCTGTGAAGAGCCTGGGGAATCTGAAAGAAAAAGTTGGCAACTGGAAATGGTTTCGGGTTCTGGGCCGCTCCCCCCTTTTTGGAGGCAGTCATCAGGATGGGTTTGACCCATGGGATTTTGGTTTTGTTGGTTCTGGGATAGAATGATGGGCGGCGACAGCTCAATCCCCACATCTACCCAGTCTGGATTGGAATCTCTTGGGACCCATTTTTCCTTGGGAGGAGTTCCCCCATCTCTGAAGGAGAAGATCCTTTTCCCAGGATCCTCTGAGGATCCCTCTCCCACAAATTGGAAGACCTGTACCTCCCCCACAAAGTGGGTTTGTTTGGGTGCTTTGTTTCTCCTACCTCCTCTCTGCTCCTTGGGTGGCAGACTTTCAGGGGTAGGAGATTTTGTTTCCGGTTCCTGGTTTTCCAGGGGCTGTTTACAAGTTGGGAAGGAAGCTTCCTCCAAAGCTTTACACCCCCCTTCCCCTTGTGCCTCCTCCCTGGGAACCGGTGGGTTATCGGGGTGCTGCCCCCGTCATTGTTCTGGAGCACCAGGCCCAGAGTTTGGTGCATTCTGCGGTGGCATGCTCATCTGAGGGTTCTGTTGAGCCCTCAGTATGTGACCCAGATCCCGTGCCATATTTTGGACCTGGCGCTCAAGTTGGGAAACCCGCTCAGGTTGATACAGGGTTCTGTTTTCTCCCCTGGGCTGATCCCGGGAAGGGTAGCTATCCCTTCTCTGGTAATACCCCGGGTTGGGAAGATTTCGGTACTCCTCCACCTTTGACCTCCCCTCTCCCGGATTAGGTTGTCTGGGCTCAGGGAATTGGGGAAAGAAGGATGGATGGTTTTGGGGCTGGAAACCTTGTGGATACCTGGGAAAAAAGTTCTGCCCAGTGTTTGGGGAATTTCTGCCCTCCTGTGGGAAGTTAGGAGGGAAGTTCTCTGGGTTAGGTGCTTGACTGGATCCCCCGCCCTTGGGCTGGAGGAGTCCACACATAACCCAGGATGGGTCGGTTTCCCTTGTAGCGGGGACTTACATAATCAGGGGAGCGAGGGACCCCATTTGTGGGACTACCTCCTCGACTCCCTGTCTGTGACTGGCGCGAGGGCCTTCTGGGCTGTGAATTATTTGGTGCAGGCAGGTTTTTAGGCCCCCCCATCTCCAAATCTAAAACGGGGGCAACCTTTACCTCTGCCACCTTGGCAGCAGCAGGGGTGCTGTTGATTTTGGGGGTTTTCTGCGCATTACTTTTATTTTCTATGGGCTTCTGCACCTCATAGATCCGGGTGGCTTGCTCAATGAACCAGTCTAAAGATCTTTTCTCGTCAAAATCTCACACGAGCTGGGTCATTATGTACTTGGGAAGAGCATGGAAAAATGTGTTGATGAATTCTCTGCTGTCCGTGCGCACCCTTCTGGTGGTCTGCGCAAAGGCACGCTTCAATTCTTGCACGAATTCTTGTGGGGCCTGATCCTCCCCACATTGCAAATTGTAGGCTGCCTTGCGAGCCTCTTGGGGATTTCTATGTACAGAAAAATGTTTCAAGATGACTGCCCTATATGTGGACCATCTTGAATGGTTTTGGTCCTCCAGCCCCGCAAAGAAACTGGAGTAATCAGGGGAGAATGTCCATTTGACGTACTGGATGAAGCTACCTCTGTCCTTCAAATGGAAAGTCTCCATCATTTGCTCATAGAGCTCCAAGTGTTCCCAAACAGAATACTTGGCGTTCTTATGATAAGGCGTGATGACACTCCTGATTGCCTTAATCTGTTTTAAGGGGTCCTTAAGCAAGGCCCTTTTTTACCTTATTGGCCTTTTTGGTTCGGGTAACCCTGGTCCATTCATCCTCTGATTCAGAAGCACGGCTCCCAGAGGTGCCCGTCTGATCTTCCATGTTTTCCCGGATTCTGCGAGCCTGGGAATAGCTGGCAGAATGTGGGGACCTGGTCTCCTGTGTCCTGTGATGCTCAGAGGAGTCTTCAGATCCCTCCTTGCTACCAGGATTTAATGGGTACCCCCCCACTGACCTAACTGGGCAGAGGTTTTCAGGATGCCCTTAGTGGGCCTACTCTCCTGGGGTTCCCCACTAAATTGCACTTTACTTAGGTGGCCATACCCGGATGCCCGCCCATCCATTCCTGGGTGGTACTGGCCTATGAGCCCCATCCTTTTGGCTGGATAGTAATCTGCCATCCCTATGGCCCTGTGCTCATGTGCGCCAGGGGACATGGGGATGGCAGAGTCCAGGGACTGGGAGAGATGAAGGCCTCTAGTACTAGGGCTCCTGAGGTTATGCTAAGATGTTTCCCTTTCCCAGCGAACCTCATCTCTATCAACCCCTGCTCCCTGTTGCAATGCAAGAGCCTGCGCTTTCAGTTCCTCAGTTAAGGCCTTACTAGACTCTATCAGTCTCTCCTGCATGGCTACCTGTTGCTGGAGCCTATCATTGTGCTGGCAGAGAGCCTCATTCTCTGTGCCTCCTGATTGGTCCTGGAGTACTGGGCCAGTCTTTGCTGCAGGAGGGTTACATCCTGAGTCCCATCCCTACTGGCCTGCTCCTTTCTTGCCAGAGCCTCTTCCACCCTCCTGGTGTGCTCTAACAGGTTCTGATGCTCTTTTTGGAGGTCACCCAGCCCCTGGAGGGCCAAGTGATTTTCTTCAGTTTTTCTTTTTAAATGGCAGACTTCCTGGCCTAAGGTGTCCCTTTCCTGACTAAGAGTCTGCATCTGTGCTGCCAGGTCATCCCTTTGCCTTTGAAGGGCACCAGCTTTCTGGCGCTCCTGATCAAACTCTGCCTGGGTATCCAGGTCTTTCAGGATCAGTTTATTGCTCTCTGCCTTTTCCCTATCTAGGTGGCTTTGCAGGGTGACTACCTGCTCAGCACATGCCCTATTGAAATCTAATTGTTGCTCCATCTTTTTCTGGCTCTGCAGTAGGGAGTCCAAACCTTCTTGGTACTCCTTCTGCAAGGCCAGAAATCTGGTATCCTGGTCAGACATTTCCTGTTGCAGGATACACATGTCCTCTTTGATTTTAATGAGATACTGTCTGCTCTCATTTTCTGACTCCTGGCTTCTGTGCATCAGAAGAGACCAGGTCAGATCGGGCCTTCTCTAACGCGATCTGTTGCCTATTTGCCAGATCTTGGCCTTCAGCACATTTGTCCTGCATGGCTCCCATATATAGATACAAATATGCCGCTATCCTAACCATCTTGTCATGTTCATCTTTAGCTTTAGGAGCCATGTATAGTTCACTCAGGGCCACATGTAAGGGACCCTGATCTCTCCAGATATCTAACCCCGTTGCAGTGACCTGTTGTGTGATTGCCTGCAACCACGCATCCTGGCCCTGCTCAGTCCATTCACCTCTCACAAATAGCTTATGTAAGAAGTGCTCTCTGGCTTTTTTGATGTCTACCAGTGTCGTCATTCTGGAATTTGAGTTCCTTCCTGACTTACAGAAGTTTGTATTTTATTTTGCAAAACAGACAGTTTCCTTAGAGCGTTCCTTTGAGGGGTGCTTTCACAGTGTAAAACAGCGTGGTGATCTAACCGGATATGTGTATCCGGTCAGTTGACACACTGTATTAAGCTGCACAAGTGGTAATTCTAATCCAGAATATCCTGGCTACGAGCCCCCACTTTGTAAGCGACTTCAATTCAACACTACAGCTAAGTCAATGCCTAGGCTGGGACGCTGATGGAAGCCCTTATTGATGTATTTTTATGTCCAGTTCATTTACTCTGGATGACAACCCTTATATAACACCCCTCTCTCAGAATCCCCCCGACCCCGCTGAGCCAAGAAGTAGGTTTGTTTTGCAAATTTAAAAGGTTTATTTGAAAATTAAACAATATATATCTATCACACTTTTATAGTAAATTAATATTTGATAGCACACTTGTGAGGATGATAGTGATCAACAATGGATAAGGTTACAGTGGTACACTCTTTTTGATGGCTTAGAAGTGATATAGAGAGGATGTGTCAAAGGTTTCCCCCCGGCTCACCTGAGTTCTCTTCTTGTGGCGTTCCGCGGAGGACTCCTTCTCCCGGCTGGACCGGGACTTGTATAAGTGCGCGCGAGTCGAGTCTGACACCAGCGCGAGCGTTCAAAGTTCCAGGAAGTCGCGTGTTCCAGGACGTCCAGGAAGAGGATCGAAGAAAGGTAAGAGATACTGGAAACAGGGGAAAAGGGAAGAAAGAATAAGGGAGTTGGCCAGGAACTTGGAAGGGTAACGCCGAGCAGCACACACACGTCGAGACACTACCTAGAGATAGCGTTGAGACGCGCGGAGGTGCGGGGGCGTGGCCCATTTATAGAACGTGCCATGTCCGACGTACAGGCTAGTACGGAACACGGCACTGGGCACGGCCATGTTGGAAGTATCAAGGAGCACACTCTCCGTCTGGACCAGGACCAGGAAGACCAGAAGGGGCTATGTCCATGGTTCATGACAGCATGCCTCCTCCGAAACCCTGTCCCACCAGGCTTGCCAGGGTGTATGAGATGGAATCTTCTCAGCAATCGAGGGGTGTTTAGGTTGGATAGTGGTTCCCATGTTCTCTCGATAGGAGGATAGCCTTTCCACTCGACCAGGTATTGAAGCCGACCCTGTTTGTACCTGGAGTCACATATTCTGGATACTTCATATTCCAGCTGATTGTCCACAATCACAGGACTGGGTCTGCCGGTTTTCCAGGTGGAGTGGATGTAGGGTTTGTGTAGAGAAGTGTGAAAAACTGGATGTATTCTCTTCCAGGAGTCTGGTAGCTTGAGCCGATAAGAAACAGGATTGATGATTTCTTTTATGGAAAATGGACCATAATATCGGGGGGCTAACTTGTTAGGGCGTAGATGTCGTGGTAATAGTTTCGAGGACAACCAGACCTTGTCACCAATAGAATAGGAGGGTGCTGGTCTTCTATTGGAATCAGCATATCGCTTAGTGCGAATCTGGGCCTTTCCCAATTGTTCCTTGGCTTCCTTGTGGATGTTGAGGAGAGTTTCAATCCAGGAATCAAGTGAAGGTACTGAGTTGGATGTGGTAGAACTGAAGGTAACATGGAGGGATGAAAACCTTGACTGCAATAGAAGGGGCTAACGTTGATCACTGAGTGATCTGAATTGTTATAGGCAAATTCGGCGAAGGGTATAAGGAGGGACCAATCATCCTGTACCTTGGTTGCGAAACAACGAAGATATTGCTCCAGGGTTTGATTAACACGTTCTGTGGCCCCGTTGGTCTGTGGGTGATATCCAGATGAAAGAGCGCGTTGAATCCCTAGAACACGACAGAGATGTTTCCAGAATTGTGAAATATATTACGGTCTTCGGTCCGATATGATCTTGGAAGGGAGACCATGAAGACGGAAAATGTGTTCTAGGAAAATTCCTGCAAGCTCTGTAGAGGAAGGAAGTTTATAGAGAGGCGTGAAATGTGCCATATGAGTAAACAATTCTATGGTTACCATGATGGTCGTGTAACCCCGGGAAGGTGGTAATTCCACGATGAAGTCTGTAGCTATACATTCCCATGGTCTTGTTGGCAGTGTAGGTTGCAATAGAAGGCCCGCCGGTCTCTTATTGTCGTGCTTATTCTGACTGCAGACAGTACAGGTCTTGATGTACTCTTGTACCTTGCATTTCATTTCCGGCCACCAAAACTGTCTTTGTATAAGACGGAGCGTGTTGGTTACACCACGATGTCCAGAATGAAAAGTATCATGGCAGAGAGTTATTATTTTATGTTGAAGTTTCGGTGTGGGAATGACCAAGGCATTGTCCTTGAATAAGTATCCTTCCTTGATTCTTAAGTTCCAGGGATTCTTCCTAGAGACGTCCTCCCAGAGGTCAGAGGACTGGGTTTTGGCTCGAATCTCTTCCAAGAGGTTGATCGCTTGAGCTATAGAGATTGTGTTGGGAAACATTGTAGGATAGGTCCTATCTTCAGTGGTTAAATAGTCAGGACGTCGGGACAAGGCGTCCGCAATCACGTTTTGTGATCCAGGAACATGAGTGATTTGGAATTGGTACTGGGCGAAGAAGTAGGCCCAACGCGCCTGACGACTGTTCCTGCACTCCATAGATTGGAGAATTTGTAGATTTCGATGGTCCGTACGGACCTGGACTGGGTATCTAGCACCCAGGAGTAAATGTCGCCATTCTGTGAAGGCTTGGCGGATTGCCAACAGCTCATTTTCCAGGACAGAGTAATGGGTTTCGCTGGTTGTTAGGGTTCTAGAGAGGTAAGCCACTGGGTGGTCCATCTTGTCCTCAAGCACCTGTTCCAAGACTTCTCCTATGGCATGGTTGGAGGCATCCATTTCCACTATGAAAGGGCGATCTAAGTCAGGCTGAGCCAGGACGGGGGCTTGCGTGAATCTTGTCTTCAAGCGTTGAAAAGCCTTCTCTTGCGAGGAAGACCAGATGAAGGGAACATCCTTCTTCAGCAGAGCAACGATCGGTTGGACGAGCTCAGAAAAGGTAGGAATGAACTTTCGATAAAAGTTAGCAAGTCCCAAGAAAGACTGAACCTGTTTCACCGATGTAGGAGCAGGCCAGGCCAGTATGACCTTTACCTTTGAAGGGTCCATTCCAACTCCTTCTGGGCTGAGGATGAATCCAAGGTAATGAACTGAAGTCATGTGAAAAAGACATTTCTCAGGTTTGACCAAGAGCTTGTTTTCACAGAGCCGCTGTAGTACCGCCATGACATGTTCTTCATGTTTCAAGGGATCCTTGGAATAAATCAAAATGTCATCTAGATAGACAATGACAAAGAGAAAAAGCATGTCAGAAAACACCCTATCCATGAAACGTTGAAAAACTGCAGGGGCATTAGCTAATCCAAAGGGCATGACTAGATATTCAAAGTGACCAAAGGGCGTTCTAAAGGCGGTCTTCCATTCGTCCCCTTCCCGGATACGGATTAAGTGATAGGCACCCCGGAGGTCCAACTTCATGAATATTACGGCGCCTCTGACAGCTTCCAGGATATCTGAAATCAGAGGCAGAGGGTACCGATCTTTGAGGGTGCATTGATTTAGACCACGGTAGTCGAGGCAGGGTCTGAGTTCCTTGGAATCCTTCTTAGGAACGAAGAACAATGAGGCACCCGCTGGAGATTTTGAGGGTCTTATGGTGCCATTTTCCAAATTGATGTCCAGGTATTCTCGGAGGGCCTTTTTCTCAGGTTCTTAAAGGATAAACATTCTGCCAAAGGGAATTACTGCCGAGGGATCTGTCTCAATGGCACAATCTTCGGGTCTGTGAGGGGGTAAAGCCTGGACTATGGCAGTCGAAAAGACATCAGTATATCCTTGGTAGACCTCTGGGACTTGAACAATGTTGGAAACCATGAGTGAGGTTTTTTGCTCTCCTGAATGTTCAATAGCTGGTGTTAAGGAGAGATCCAGGGATAAACAGTGGGACATACAAAACTCAGAGCCCAGAAACAATGACCCTGCTGTCCAATTAATGTACGGATTATGTCTTTGAAGCCAGGGCATACCCAGAACCATTGGGTAATGGGCTGATTTGATGATGTCGAATGTAATCTGCTCTTGGTGGTGGTTTATGGAGAGACGGACCTCTTTTGTCTGTATGGTTATGGGTCCTGAAGAGAGAGGTCTCCCATCAATTGCTTCTACCGGCTGTTTAATGTTCCGTGACTCATATGGTATTTTATGTCTGATAACCCAGTCTTGATCAATGAAAATTCCCCTAGCGCCACAGTCCACCAGGGCCAGTATGGGATAGGTCTTGTGCTTGGAGGGCGATAGAAAGGCCTGTAGCACCACCAGGTTATTCTGTCCAGGAGAGTTCAAGGATGTGATTGATGTGGAGCAGACATCTTTCTCCCGAAACCTCGCTCCATCTAGGGCCGGGAGCTGGCGTTTCCCGAACGCCGTGGAGGGGCTAAAGGACATTCTCTAACGAGATGCTTGTCTGAGGCACAATACATACACAGGCCAGTGTGAATTCTTCTCATCCTTTCTTGTGGAGTAATTGGCCCACGAAAGGCGCCTATTTGCATTGGTTCGGAGTCGTTATCAGGGGTTGAGACAGGATCGGATTTCACAGTCGACTCCGGAGGGGTTCGTTGAAAGGCAGTCTTAGCCTTTTTCCTTTCAGCCCTTCTTTCCTGGATACGAAAGTCTATTTGTAAGGCTAGATCTACCAAAGCCTGAAACGAACTGGGGCTAGCCACTCTGGCTAATTCATCCTTGATATCGTCATTTAGACCCCTGTGAAATAAGGTGAAACTCGCTTCAGGGCCCCAATCAGCCTCCTTTACCAGCTGTTTGAATCTGGTAACGAACGTTAGCATATCCTGGGATCCTTGCCGAAAATCAAGTAGGCGTTCCTGGGTGCTGAACACTTGTTCGGGGCGGTCAAACATAGACTTGAGCGCTTGGATAAAGGCATCATAATCGTCCAGGAGGACGTCTCCAGAGTTCACTAGGGGAATGGCCGAAGATAACGCATTCCCTGTAAAATGGGAGATTGTGAAGCCCACCTTGGCCCTGGAAGTTGAAAAATAATAGGGCTTGAATGTAAAATGCACCAAGCAGGAATCCAGAAATCTACGTAAGGATTTTGGCGAGCCATCGTATTTGTCTACCACTCCACCCAGTATCACGCTTTCCTTATTGGCAGAGTCACGTAACAGCACTAATTGTTTCAAGGCTGCATTCTCTGCCTTTAAGTTCTGTACCTCGGTTGTTAGCTCCTGCATGCTGGGCATGAGGTCCTGGACCGCTTTCTCCATAGCGGTATCAGTGTTGATCGTTTGGCGTCTCAATCTGTCAAAGGTTTCCCCCCGGCTCACCTGAGTTCTCTTCTTGTGGTGTTCCGCGGAGGACTCCTTCTCCCGGCCGGACCGGGACTTGTATAAGTGCGCACGAGTCGAGTCTGACTCCAGCGCGAGCGTTCAAAGTTCCAGGAAGTCGCGTGTTCCAGGACGTCCAGGAAGAGGATCGAAGAAAGGTAAGAGATACTGGAAACAGGGGAAAAGGGAAGAAAGAATAAGGGAGTTGGCCAGGAACTTGGAAGGGTAACGCCGAGCACCACACACACGTCGAGACACTACCTAGAGATAGCGTTGAGACGCGCGGAGGCGCGGGGGCGTGGCCCATTTATAGAACGTGCCGTGTCCGACGTACAGGCTAGTACGGAACACGGCACTGGGCACGGACATGTTGGAAGTATCAAGGAGCACACTCTCCGTCTGGGCCAGGACCAGGAAGACCAGAAGGGGCTATGTCCATTGTTCATGACAGGATGAAGTATCTGAGAATGCTTTTATGGCTTCAAGAACAATGCAATGATGAATGAAAATGCAGTACAGAAAATAAACTTGATATGACTTCAACAAAAGACAATGTAATCACTTTTCTTTGACAATTCACCCCCCCCCTTTATGCAAGGTAATGAGATGAAAAGGAGAAAAGCACACAGTTCTCAGGAATGCAATCAAATATAATTCAGTTCCCCCCTAGCAAGCTTAGATGAAAACAGGTAGGAGTTTGAAACACAGGCAATATACTAGGCAATATTTGATGTGGTATGCAAAGAAGTGAAAAATATGCGAAAAATGCTTTTAATTCCCTATAGGAGGTTCAGGGTAGGTGATAGATACTTTGAATCAGTTCAGGCCAGCCCTATCAATGATTCAGGGATGATTATTAGGTTGAAAACAGATTTCAGGGATGGAAGCAAAGACAAATATATTTACACGTGGCTGAAATTAAGCAAAATGTCAAATCGCAGCAAATTTAGTCACGTGCGTCGAGCGCAATTACAGAGGCACTATAAGGAAGTTATTTTAAACTAAGAGATTGGTTTTGGCACAGACCTGACTGGGCACTCACACTATAATTTAGACAGGAATGCGGCTTCGTCACCGATCGGGTCACGATTGGCTGGACTTCTGCTAGCAGTTCTTCACAGCGATCTGGTCTCTGGTTCTCTCTGGTTCCAGATACAGCACTGCTTTCTGGATACTGCTACAGGTTCTTGCAAAAGTTCTTGGCAAAGAATTCAAACAGCTCGCCCGGCTGTTGAATAGTTTGGTTGATTTTGAGGCCTGCTGAAGAGGATTCAGCTTGTGGATTCAGGACTCTCTGCTACAAATTCTGGAGTTAATTTCTGGTCTCTGGAGATTGATGGATTTGAAGTCTGGATCTCTGGAGATTGATGGATTTGAAGTCTGGATCTCTGGATGTGAAGTCTGAAGTCTCCCGGCAAAGCGTCCCGCAAGAAAGTGGAAAGTGAATGTCTCTACCTGGGTTTCAATGTTCCTTTTATGTGTTTTGAAAATGGGTGTGTGCCTGGGCCTAGCTAAGCCTGCTCCTCTCACTTATCATTGGCCAAGCTTTCCTCTCTCCCTTGATTGGGGGAAAGAAATGGAGTGTCAGAGTGATGCTGTAGGTGTTATGGTCAGAGGAACCTCCCCTTGTCAAATTGCACACAATCTATTTCTGACCCAAATACATATTTATCTATGTACCATTTTTCTAATATTATAGGTCCAGTTAACATATTCTCTATAGCACCAAACCATCCGATCCCTGTCTTTGTACGATGTCATGTCCACTTATGACAGAATTCTCCCCTTTTCATCCAGATAACGACCTCTAAACCTTTCCAGATTTTACACAAAGGTGCACCAGGGATATGGGTTTCAGATGATAAAGTGTCAGATTTTTAACATGCATACATTTGGATAACAACCTTTTTTTCCGCTACTATCCCCAAGAACATACCACAGGGTCCTAACACCTCTTAAAATGTGCACAGAAAAATCACGAGAATGATAATGTTATTTATATAATTTTGACAAGTCCGCACTATGAATTATCCATCTTTTTAAAATCATGCTCTGCCCCAAAGGGGTGTGGTTTTCCAAAGCACATGGTGGAATTTCTGGTTTATCCACTTCCCCCAAGCTCAGCTGGCTCTCACAGGCACTGCCCCCCCCAGTTTCTCCCAAGAGGAAGCCATTTTACGACCCCCCCAATATAACATTTGCCTGAGTCCAGGACAAGGCTTTGTTCAACTTCCTGCAGTCCCCAGGTACCACTCCCCTAATCCAATCAGAGAGGTGTCATCTCCTTTTGGCAGGGGCAGCAGAATGCAGCCAGGCTTGGGAAGAGTTGTTGAGCCAGTTCAACTCCTGTCAGGGGTAGTTGTCAGGCAGAATTCAGCTAAATGTCACTTTAGTTCCCAGTTTCCTACATTCAAATCCAACTTACAATTTTTGCACATGCAGCTAGAATGCTGATTCTAAGTTTAAAACTATGACATTTAAATAATTGCAACCTATGTGACACTCACAAGTAGGTCACTCATTTATTCTAAACATTTCGATTTTAGTGGCTTTAAACCCAAATTCACTTAAGCTGCTGACATCCCCAGCTATTTTTTATATATACATTAAATAATTACTTCCTTCTAGTCATTTCAGAATATAGTTTTACATTGTATCCACCTCTTAGCAAGTCTTTCCTTGACCTGGTTTGGGTTCATTTCTTCAGTTTTACACAAAAGTCTGGTGGTTTTAAAACACCGGCTTTCTGATAGTGGTGAGCACCATTATTGCATCCATTTTTGACATTAAGAAAATGAATTCCCCACAGTTCTGGGTTGCTTTTGGCAATCAGCATTGCCGTTCCCAATGGTTTCAGGCTACTGTGTGTGTAGCCCAATGGTGGTTTTAGGCAGTGCCCTCCTGTGCTCACAACATAGGCAAAAATGGGTGGCAGCCTATTCTTCATGTTTTCCCTGTGCACTCTCTGGGGAGTTCTGGCCATCATGATGTTTTCAATGCCAGTACTGCAAAGGTTTATGGTAGGACTTGGATGCATGGGTAAAAACATCCCACATGAGTATGGGGGCTGCCCGGTGACCCGGAGAAGCCCCCTCAACAATGGCGACGAGGATACGGGCCCCATGTGCCCCAAAGGAGATAGTTTGGCGGGCCCAATTCCAACTGGGCCTGCAAAAGGAGAACAACGGTGGTGAGCTGCATGCCCGTCCCCTGAGGTGGAGGGAAGAGATCCGCGGCCGTGCCGCAACACTGTGAGGTGGCCCCGGGAGGAGGAGGAGGAGCTGCTGCTTTCCCCCCCCCCGTGGGGAGGAGCATGTGCGGCGGTGGCCGCGTGAGCTGCCCCCCCTCTCCCATCTGGGGGGAGGACTGTCCCAACGAGGGGAGAGGCGGCGGGGGCCGCGAAGGTGCGAGCTGCGAATGGGGTCCGCCGCAGAGCTGAGGCGGCCCCGAACCACAAGCGGCGCCGGCCGCAGCACGGAAGGAGAGTTGGGGCCGCCTAACAGCTGCGGCGGCCCCCCCAGTGGGGGTGGATCTGTGTTTGTTTCCCAGAGGTGGGGGAGCAGGCTGGCGGATGCGCCCCGGCACGTAAGCGTTGCCCCTCCCCCACCGTGAAGGCGGCCTCTGAATGACACGCCAGGAGGAGGGGACGGCCCTGGCCCCCAGATAAGAGAGGCTACAAGTGGATCAATAAAGCGGGCCCATTACCACCTGGGCCCGTGTGAAGAGGAGCAATGGGTGAAAAGGGAGACTGGTGGGGAACGAAGAGGACAAAGGAAAGGGGCGTGGCCTGCTCAACCCGGGACCGTGGAGATGAAGGGGAACATGTGTCACAGTGAACAACAGTGGGAGGCGGCCACAGAAGGGGGCACAATGAGTACCCTGCCACACAGGAATACAGTAGGTGCCCAGCCCACAATATCTGGTGCCCGCTCTTTCTACTATGAGGAGGGAGTGACACTGGTATCAGGAACCGTGGGGAGACATGAAAAGGAACATGTGGGCATACCACCAGGGGGCAATCTGAAAACGAATGGCCGAGTGCCCTGCGGCCCCCCCCTAACAGCACGTGGCCCAGGCTAACCCGGGCCCAGTGGTGGGGAATTAAGCGTCTCCACACGCAGGGGTTGCAGCTCTCCGGAGTGCTTGTGCGCCCTGTCACCCAGGCACCCGACCACCAGCGTCGCGCTGCTAGCTGACCCGGGCGGGAAGGAAGAGCCTGTCATTCGCCAACAGCACCCCGCCAAGCAGAGCTGCAGGAGACCTGAATGGCCCAACACAATGCCAGCTGCCCCTTTGTGATGGGGGAAGTGTGAGGAGTGGCCTGTCCTCCGTCACCAGTGCCCTGCCGCGGGTTGCTCCCATACAAGTGGACCTAGCCGATGTGGCCCCTGGGCCTCCCCAGGTGCGGCTTTGCCGGCCCCTCTTTGACTCTGGTGAACGTGAGTGAGGACACAGACTGTTTCCAGATACGGAAGTGCGGAAGATGGACGTCTTCACCAACGTCCTCGATGAAGACTCCGGGCCTGCAGAGACGGACTGGTGCCAAATGGCCCTAGCGGTGGGCAATGTAACCTGGTGCCAGGACCTTTGAGAGTTATTCTGTTATAGTAGAACCACTCACCCAGGCTAATAAAGTGGTGAACAATTAGTGGAGTGGTTAGAGGAGTAGTAGTGTGTAGTGGCACAAGTTTGTTTGTTGTTTATTGAAAAATGGAGTGGTGTTGCGAAGTAACCTCCCTGGGAGCATGGTAGCTCCCAGGATGTTGTCATGGGTCACGTGTCAGTAGCCACGTGACCAACATCATAAAAGTACCGAGCCATTTCCGGCTCGGCAGTCTGACCACCAACTGGCTCCAGCGACGTTCCTTGGAGCACCATGCTGGTGCTGCGCTGCATGCGATGGGCCCAAGGACGGGGCCCAGCTTGAGGACGGTGCCCCTGCCGGGCAACGCTGTCCGGACGGTGCCCCTGCTTGGCAACGCCGTCCCTGTGGGTCCCCCTAACCATGTGAGGTGGGTTGGGGAGGTGACCCCGGCCTGGGTGCCTCCAGAGCCGGGGCCGCTGGGCACCGGGTGCCCCCGGCCACGTGTGTCGCTCCGGTGGTCCGGAGCGGGTTGGGTGACACCTCCACCCTTGTGTCCGTGGCGTGATCACCGTACCTGTGAGTCCCGTCGGGTGCCTTTCCGACATGAGTATGGGGGGCTGCCCGGTAACCCGGAGCAGCCCCCCCAACAATGGCCGAAAGGCATTTTTTTCTGAAGCTTGAAGCTCTCGCGCACGAGTGAGAGCTTCAGGCTTTAGAAAAAAAAGCTTTTTCGTGTAGTAGCCAGGGCTGCCAAGGGAGATTAGTGGGCCCCGGAAGGGCCCGCTTCAAAACGAGATTTCGGAGCCTGCCGAGGCCCAGCCCCGTCAGGCCCCGGCCCACTTAAAGCCCTGGTTGCAGAGGATTGCAAGCAAGACCACAGGCCTTCTTCCACTTGTGATTTCTATGCATGTCATTTAGGAACTTCTGTTTAATGCTCAAGTTATGGATTGGTTTTAGACTAAATGATGGATTTTTCAACAATTTTCTGTCATTTCATGAGGGCTGAAAGCAATGTGATGTCACTTCTCGTGATGTCAATAGGCCAAAGGTCAACACATGATGTCACTTCCAGTGATGTCACCAGCGGGCCAAAGAGGATGTGTCTGTCGTCTCTTGTGCTGCCCCTGTGGTTTCGCCAAATCTACTACAGCGCTTCTCCCAGCAAATTACAACTTTTTTTACCCAACTCCTCTTCCAGAGGCTTCCAGAAATTAATGATGTGAAAGGAACGACGCGGGAGGCTGTATAGCCTTCCTAATACAGTGAAATAGAAATAGGGTAGCTCCCGTATAAAACGCTTGCATCCGACCCGTGGCCAGGCTTCACACCCCAAATCATGCTCCCCCCAGTCCTTCCTACTGTCGAGATTGATGCATTGAGTACCATTACATTGGGTAATAATGACAGCTATCATTGCAGCGATTAGGAGCCGGGGAAACTGCCACTAAGCTCTATATAAAAAGTGGGTATCATTACATCATCTTACATTCAAAGCTGGGAAAGAATTCAGACTCTCCATTGACTAATATGGGAAATGTTAAGTGCCTGAAGTATCTCTTTACTACTCTGATAGGCATGTGGTTTAAAAGTTTGGAAAGTAACAAACCCTTTTAATAAACATTCTTCAAAAAAATAGTGCCATTGTTAAAGTAGTTAAATAGTTAAAATGCATCACTTTAGAGCGGTTGTGTTTTAAACCTTTATGTTGAAGGAAGTGATTTTGAACATACAATAAATTAGACTTAAGTGTGCTTTGCAAATAGAGGCTCTCATTAAAGGTGTGGCGGGAACTGTAAAACCAGGCACTGTTTGAATATTTACCGACAGTGGTAAATGCCACCTGATTACAAGGTGGAAATCTGCCAAAAACACCTCTCATTTTTACCTCGAGCTAGGAGGTGCAGCTAAACAATATAAAGGGTTCCTGCAAAATGGTCACGTTTTCTGTCCTGTAGTAAAGCAGAGCACAAGTCATTCCATGATCTTCATCCTCAAGATGACGGTGGAAGTGGTGAAAGAAATGCTGTATTTCAGTAAATCTGCATCCATGACCAGTATTCAGGATGTATGCATGCAATCAGGATGCCATCAGCATTAAAGGTAAATACTTCTGGCTGTAATCTGGCCCAGAAATAGAGCCACACCTGTATAATCACCTCACTGCTACATAGACATGATATGTAATACTCCAATCTGTCCATAGACAGGACGGATATCTGATATATGTGAAGGCTTGCGACATTTTGAGGTAAAAGTTAGGAAACTCATGTTTTAACTAGGGGTGTACGGAATAGTGAAATTACTGTTCGGCCAAATACTGTATAGTTGGTCCAGCTATTCGGCCGGCGCCGAATAGTGAGCCGAAATAGTTGTTTTTGTACCAAATCATGTTGTAGAACATAATAAACAACATTTCATTGAATAAAATCATGAGAAATTCTATTGCATGAGTATTCATCTTTATTAATTGGACATATATATATCTCACTAAGCGTATTAAAAGTTTATTAAAAGATAAAATGATAAAAATAAATAAACAGATTGTCCCCCATCGGGTGGATGCAGCAAGGGTGCCCCTAGGATAGCATTTCCAGGGTCTGGGGGGGTGGGGGCACTAACCCTTCAAATGTTTGCAGAGGTGCTAACTTCAGAGACTGTGGGGGAAGGGCAAAATTACTTGTGTGGGGGCATCTAACTTCTTTACGCATTCTAGTGAGACTATTCTGGTGAAGCTTCAATGTTACAAGCAGTTAAACTCTCTTCACATCTGAAACCATACACTTAAAGACTGCTGTGAGAATGAACTGTCTCCTGTCCTCACTACCCATCCAATCACTCCCCTGGCATGGAAGTACTAACCACAGATCACAATTTCAATTGCCTAAAAATGTATGCATATGAATCCGGAGCCAGCCCTCGGATCGATGTAACATGTTTGGCTTGCCTGAAAGCCTGGATCAGTCAGGGCTCAGTTACATGAAACATTTCCCACAGTAGTATTAGCAAGAATGCATGGCAAGGGCAAACTTGAGAGCTCTGACAGTATAAATGTTGCACACATTTACAAACACAGGCGGAGAACGTCGACTCACATAAACATTGGCAAATCACTGACAAATAAGGCTGCCAGGTGCCTTGTTCCAATATGATTTCAGGCAAATCTACAAGCAGCATTTCCCCATTTTTACACTTTCCTTTCCCATCGTGTCGCACCTCCATAGCTATCTTACATTTTTGTTTTTACTTTTCGCCTTCCCATGTGCAAGTTCCCCTCCTCAAACTGCTCCTAGGTGTTGGCTCCTTCATCCCCAGTTAAAAACTCTGGCAGCAGCATTTTGTGACACACACAAACTGTGCACTGTTCGTATGCAATTCTTTGTTAATCATCATGTGCATTGGTGCTAACTTATGTGCATTCAAGAGCACAATTTGCGCTCACTCGACAGAAGCTTTGTGAATCCGGTGCTATTATATGCGATACATAGAACCATGTGGTAATTCTAGAGGGTTCCGAATTTTGGGAAAACATTTTTTAACGATGGAAAATACTACAATCAAGTTTGACATTTTAACAAGAAAAGGGAACTGAAAGGGCATTTTCCTAGAAAACAGATCATCTCCCAATAGAGTTGCGTTGCCCCTCGGATCGATGTAACATGTTTGGTTTGGCTTAACATACACCATACCATGAAAAGTCATGTGGGAATATGCAACCCCTTTATTGGCTGGGCCTAGTCCTTGTCCGAGTCCAGCGTTATGCTGTTCTGCCCGTTTTTTCCAACAGAATGAGTCCCTCTGCTGCTCTGGCTCACCCCTTGTAAAGTCACTGCCCTGTTTTTCCTGGTGGGTTTAAGTCACCATCTTCTTTTATGTGGCACAGGCTGCAGAGCTCTGTACCTTCTAGAGTCGGCTGTCAGACGTGTGCCTCAAATTAGTGGATTTCCTTTCTCTGTACTGTTATTCAATGTGAGTGGTGATTAATGCAGGTATAAGGGGCTATGAGGAGCAGCCACTTAAAAGCAACCACCATGCCCTACTTTCATCCTTATCTTTAAAGCAATGAACATTGTCACCTACATGATGTGTCAGAGACCACTTAGCACGGACAGGGCTGCCTTTGAAGCTTCTTAAAGCCCATTGTGCTAATGACATTGGGTAAATGTACCAGCTCTATAGTGCCATGGTTGTAGCTTTGCACTCATCAGCAGGCTTTAAGATGCAGCATTTCCCACTCATTTTCCATTATATAAAATTCCAAGTATTACTGAAACTGTCTATTATGAAGAGTCACACATTGCAGTTTGTAAATGTGGGCCACTCAAAGATAAAGACAGTGACATGCCTGAATGATTCCAGGCATGAAGTCAAAGAGCAAATTATTCAGCTTGGAGTCATAATTAAGTATTCGGCTGAATGCCGAATAGCTCATTTTCTGCTGGAATTTGGCCGAATACTTACTTGAAGCCGAATTTCGGTACACGCCTAGTTTTAACATAATTAAGGTATGCTGAATTCGATTAACCAAGTTCCTAAATTGAATTTTAAGTGTTTGACCTTTCAATTACCATCAACAAAATGGCCATCAACTTGCATTATTATCGTAATATACTATAAGCTAATGTTCATGTAATCTATCTCATCTGCATTATAGTGCAGTCCACAGTTAAATTGGATTAAACTTGTCGGGGTGGTTATCCCGGGGTCAGCTGAGCCATCCACGGACCTCCGGGCTGGGAGGCCCCAACTCCTCCCGTGCTTCCCAAAAATGAGTATGAGACACACACAAGAAGCAAGGCGGTTCTGCTGTTTATTAAAACAACGGCAGGGATGGGTCTAGGATCGTACGCGTCTGTCCAGACTCTCAAAATTCGTAGGGCTCGCAGGCCCTTTTTACTGCAGTATGACGCGCTGCTTGTGTCACCTGGGAAAGTTAACGAAAAAACCTATTGCCACCCCAGATTGGTTCCTCGAGTGGTAGGGTTAGTATAGTATACATATAGAGAGCAATATTAGTGGTTAAGGATGAGTCAGGTGGTATACTTGGGTTGTCCCGTCTATTAGATACTTGAAAATTGTTACACGAAACCCCTAATGATTGGCTAATGTTAGTGGCGTCAGTGATGAGTGCCCTCATGTTCTGATTGGTCCTCCCGCGAGCCCCCCAGTCTGGGACCATCGTCGTTCCCAGCTCGCGGTGTACCTGTCACTAGCAACAATGTGTAACTATGTGTTTGTGCAGACAATGTGTGGGTTTGCTCATAGGCCTGAGAGCAGGCCATTCCCATCACGTAGGTGTCCATCCTGTCATTTCACTGTTGCAACCTGTGTCCCAGACGTGGGACCCAGACGACTTCTTCCTCGTGAGTCTGGCACCTTGTCAGGTCGGCTTGGTCACGTGTGGAGAGACCATAGCTGGGGCGGAATTCTGCACATTTAAAGTTGTATTTTGCTTCTGTGTGCTTGGATTTGCTTACAGGTGTGACCTTGGCGCCGGCTGGTAGCATACGAGTTGCAACATCGCGCCCTTGGCTATGAGCTCTCGCTGGGCTCGTTGTGCGTGATCAGCACTTGTACTCTCGCTCATACAGTGTTCATGGCGGTTCTTGCTTGCGGCCTACTTGGGCCTGGTTCATGGGTGGGGATGTGTAATGCACGCCACCTGTGTTGCGGTTTGACATGGCCTCATATCAATATTACGTCTTCTTTATATTTTCATCACGATGCGAGGGGTGGGAGAAGCGTCAGCAAGCGTATACGCGAAGGCTTTATGCGTCTTGCGTTTCTGCATTACTAAAAGAGGCCTATGTGAAAAATAATAAAAATGCGCGTCAGTGGGTGTATCCGTCACCTACGTCATAGCACTGAATATATTCTTCGTGTAGGTTGGTGCGTGAGTGACCAGTGTGCATGGTGGCACGTGTGTTCTTGGCAGTTGGCTAGGTCGTTATGGCATCTCTAATGATGTGGGTGCTTGTTGTTAAGGTTTTAGTCGAGTTCATCCATGCCGCAGGTGTCGGCTTGAGTAGGACAGGCTGGTGGGCATATCCTTATGTTCTTGAACCAGGGTATTTTGTCATCTGGTAGATAGACAAACTCATCTCGTGGTGGATGTCTGGGCCGCGATCCTCTAGGCCATGGTCGCGAGGAGATTGGGGGGAGCTTTTTCTCCCATTCTCCCACTTCAGTCCCCCCCTCTGGTCGACTTGTCGACCACAAACATATCCTTCTCTTTATCTCCTCTTACTCTACATATTTTAGTTATTCCCCCCAGGTGTCCATAGTGGTTGACATGGTCTTCAAATGACCAGTACATATAAACACAGCTCCCTCCCGGTTTGCAGTATACCCATCTTCCAACATAGCTCCTCGGGTTTCTTGGGATCTGAAGCTTTACTGATGGCGGGTCTAAGTGATTGGTGATGATCTGTTTGCGCAGTTTCTCTCTTTCCTTTATTATCACATCGGTGTGCTGGTCATCATCAGTTGGAATCAAGGGGTGCATGCTAACCATTTCGATCATTTCGTCTGTAGTGCGTGCCTTCCTGGCCTTCCAGAACCTTATTACAATCAATACTGCTGCAGCCAGTATTATGCATCCAACTATTATCTTCAGCCCGTCTGACAGCCATGATGGCATCCATGACCATAATAATGAAAACCAGCTATTATCCTTCTTTACTCCTTTACTTTCTTCCATCATTTTGGAGTGCAGCTGGGCCAATTGTGATACTGCTTCAGTAAGTGTTCCATTATCTGCATCGTTAGCAGGAATAAATGTGCAGCATGATTGTCCTATTTTTACACACACTCCTCCTTCCATTGCTGTGAGAAGATCTCACAGTGCTACCATTCTTACCGCTCGCAGCTCCTCTTGTATGGCATTGAATACGTTTACTGTTGAATTAATCGTCATCATTAGTTCCCATCGGGTAATCTGGAGCCATTTAGCATTTGCATATGCTTGTAGTCCTGGGTGTATTATTGACGAGAAGAACATTGCGGCCCTGCTGAATAATCTATGTTCTGGTGGAATGGAAGTGAGTGCTGTTTCCGACCTTCCCCACAGGTAGTTTCCTGTCAGGTGTTCTCCTTGTCTCTTTATTCTTGTTAGGACGTTATTGTTGTTGTTGTTCTCTCCTTCTTGTGATTGTACGGATCTCCTCTTCCTCTTGTTTCCTTCATCCATTTTGGGAAAATTGGCCATGTTCACATGTTTTTGGGGCACCACTAGTGATGGTACATTTATGTGTACCATTGTGCATATACCATTCCACAACGGAGGCAAGGTCTGGTATGCCTTATCTCCACAGGCCCAATAGTGATCCATTATTACTGCCGTTCCAGCACCCCCCTCTGGTAGTTCTAACACGTTTCCGCAGTTGGTGTTATATCCCACCTCCACATCTCCTCTGTGTTGATAGCATAACTTGGGTGCGGTCAGCTGTAGTATGCTTATTGGGTCTTTATCCTTCTCCATCCATGTCAGCATGGGTACGTATTTGCCCCATGTCGTCCAGCATCTGTCGTTGTGTTCCTCTATGGTGGTCATATTTTCTCTTGTTATCATGTTGCTACCAACCACTCCTATTTCCCATTCATTGTTCATGTATACCTTCCCTGTTATTGTTATCAGTGGCCTTTCCCAACATCCTTGTATACCAGGAACTTCAGTGGCGTACCAATCACATGGCAGGTATCGTAGTGTTATCTTCTTCGTTTCTCCCTTGTCAGGACCATTCGTCATGTATCTGAATGCTTCAGCGTGTAAGCTGCTCTTAGGGTAACTCAAATATGACTTGAGGAAATTGTTTTCGTATGGGTATGTGTCTCTTGTTTCCCACTGCATTCTCACCAACGTTCCTTGAAATCGTCCTCTCGTTTGAAATAGTGCCAGATATACTATACATCGTGCCGTTTTTTCCTGTATTTCTGTGGCGACGAATGTCCGTGAAGCGCTGATGGCGTATGGGATCAATGAGCACACATAACAGCTATCTTCTGTTGTCTGCTTACCAATTTGGGTCATGTGCTGGTACCACATGTTGTTTGAGACGTGTGCTGAATCTGTTATGTAATTATCAATACCTTTGTTATCAGTATATGTGCTGCGTTTAACTCTACTTCCCTTATCCTTAGGGTTGCTAGTACCACCTGACGTCATACCTGTTGCAGCCGTGGGAGGGGGCATGTTAGTTTTGGGTGCAGCCATAATATTGATAGCATAACTTTTCTGCCATACAGAGGCAGCCAGCAGACCAGTGATGACCAATACTCCTATCATTTTTATTACAAGAGCTAGTCTCACCGGCATTTTGCTCTTACCTTGCTGCAGTCCGGCAGCTTATTCTTGCGACGTTAAAGGTGCCCGCCTGAAAATCTTCAACATGCTTGTTATTATTGTTAATTGTTGTTATTAAGCTCTCCCTACCAAATAATCGTTCAGTGCCCAGGTGAAGAGCTGTTCCCACGCTAATCTTAGTGATCTATCTCTTAGAGCCGCTAAGTGCTCGTGTAGATGGGGAAATGATTGTTCTATGGCCAAAACAAATGCAGTGTAATATACGCGTACCCTTCTTCTTTTTAGGTACTTTGGTCTTCTTATATGATATACAAATTGGTGTGATAGTGCTTCAGGGTTGTTATCATCCGTGGGCAGCATCTACTCCTGGACAGAGCACACTGTTAGTTACTTATTTTCTAAACAATACAATTATATACGGTACCTGCATGTGCGAGAGAAAAAGAGAAAACATACAAGTGTTTTATATGTGTGTGCAATACCCAAGTTTGTTGTACAACGTCCTTCAATCGGGGGTGACCTTAGAGGGGAGGGGGTTGGGGCTCGATTGGGCAGAAGTTTGTTTACTTTTTGATCTCGTGACCATGGGACGGGCTGTGCGCAAGCGTCCAACGTCAAAGGCAGTAGTTGCTTCTGGGGAATCTTGGGGGTTATCAAGTTTATTCAGACTATTGTCGTCAGTTGTGGTCGATATCTCCTTCTCTGTAGCCGATGCTATTGAAGACGGTGTTCTTCCAAAGGCCCTGTCGTTAATGCTAGGGCAGGTCTGGAGTTTGTAGATCTTTACATCGTGCAGGTGATTCCAGGCGCGCTTATCCTGCAATTTCACCGCTCTGGTAGCTACCTCTTCTACCACATGAGGGCCGGTAAAGCGTGGGCCATTCCACTTTCTATTAAAGTTGTGGAGCAGCACATGGTCACCTTTAGCAATTGTGCATAGTCCTTTCTTTCCCAGTTCGTTGTTGGTGTCTTCTTGTTTAGAACTCTTCGACCCGCCCCGCGTGCACTCGAGCTGTTGAGATACAAACGCTACACTAGTAATCAAAGAAAACACATATTGATACATTTCATCACCAAGAACAGTTGCAGTGTTTTCATGGTCCGTGAATGCTCTTGATGTAGGCGTTAGAGGAAGGCGCATTTGACGTCCTGTCACCACCTCGTGGGGAGTGAGGTGGTGATCAGACCCTGGCCTATTCCTTAGCTCACATAGAGCCAGCGGAAGACAGTACAACCAGCTCTTCTTGGTTGTCTGCTGAATTTTGGGATTTCTTCTTTCGATAGGCCATTCAGGCGTTCACATACACCGTTGGCCTGCGGGTGGTATGCACATGCAAATTTATGTTTAATACCCAGCAAGGATGTGATGTGCTGAAACATTTCATTAACAAAGTGTGGGCCGTTATCTGACCGCAGCACTTCGCACACACCCCACCTGGGGAAGACCTCTCTCACTAAAAATGTAGCTGCTCTGAACACATCCGCGTGTGAGCAGGGTCCGGCCTCGATCCACCTGGCGAATGGACATACCACTACAATCATATACCTATGTCCTTGACATACATTGATCATATCAACATAGTCAATATGAATGTGTAGGAAGGGTCCCTCTGGCCGGGGTATAGTACCTTTTATCACTTGCAGCATGTGACTGGCCGTAAACTGTTGGCATGTGAGGCAATTGCTGATGAAATTGGTGACATGAGAATTTAACTCGGGGCAGAACCAATCTTCCCTAATTCGTGCTGCAATTACTTCCTTTCCTGTATGTGCTGGATGATGGAGCTTGGCCAGGGCGGTGTTCAACAGGGCCAATGGCATGACCACTTTTCCGGTGTTATTTTGACGCCACAGTGCGTCAGTTGGTGACATCGTACATCCTCTTTTTACCCATAGTTCCTTTTCTGTCATTGGTGCGGCTGCCTGTAATTCCATTATCTGTGTTGCGGAGAGATGAGTGTACCCTTCTTTCATCATCATCTGTTTTGCCATTTCCCTCCCTCTCCCTCTCTCTGATTCTGAGGAGTTCCATATTTCAACATAGTTTGCCGCATGCTTGGCATGTGCGTCTGCTGTTTCATTCCCTTTCGAGATATGGTCGTCTCCATTAGTGTGTGCCGGGCATTTAACCAAAGCTATCTCTTGGGGATCATTAATTACTTCAATCAATTCAGCTAATAAAAGAGCATGTTGCACTGGGGTGCCATCAGCTCTCCTAAACCCTCTTCTCTGCCATTTTATCAGCCCCGAGTGGACGGTTGATGTGACATATGCGCTATCAGAATAGATGGTAACTTTTTTGTCAACGCTTTCCTTCAACGCCAAGATCAGTGCAACCAATTCCGCTGCTTGAGCCGAATAATGCTGTGGTAACTGCACGCATTTCACCGGGACATACATCAAATCTTCTGTCATTTTTACAACTGCTGCCCCAGTTCTCCGTATCCCATCACTTTGGTCTATTGTTGATGAACCATCAATGTACAAAATCTCTCCACCTTTAAGTGCATCCTCCTCAACTTTTCTGGTGCATGAATACGTTTCGATAGTTTGTGTACAATCGTGAGCATAATCACCTTCCTCAATAACTTCCGCTATAAATCTGGCTGGGTTAACTGAACTGCATCTAACAATTGACAATTCGGGTCTAGACAAGATGATCTCATAACCTGACACCCTCTGTGTGGTTAGTGTGGACTTGGGCTTATTCAATATTGCAAATAGCGCATGCTCCACAAATAGTGTGGTGGGGCACCCCATTGTAATCGATGATGATTTCTCCACCGCAAATGCAGCTGCGGCGAGACTCTGTTCGCAAGGGAAATGTCCTAGCATGACAGGGTCCAAATGACCGCTGTAGAACGCTATTGGCTTGTGTCCCATGCTGGTTTTCTGAGTCAATACTGCTTTCATTACTGCTGAGTCACAATGTGAAAAGATGAAGAACTGTCATTCATAATGTGGGGTGGCTAGTACCGGAGCTGTGGATATGGCGTGTTTCAACTCATCAAAAGCCTCCTTCATTTCTCTTGTCCATCCCAATGTTTTTTCCCCTTTGTGTGCCTCTCTCAATGCCTCAAGCAGGGGTCCTATGTATGAGCTGTAGTCAAAAACCCATGCTCTACAGTAGTTGCATAAGCCCAGGAACTGCTGCAGTTCCCTCACCGTTTGTGGTTGTGGCGTGTTGGATATAGCTTGTGCTCTTTGTGGTGCAATCTTTCTTCCGTGCTGGGATATTAGTTGACCAATGTATAGTACCTGCTCCTGACAGTACTGTAACTTTTCCTTGTCTACCTTGTACCCCTTTTCAGCCAACACTGTCAGCATTTTCATTGAGTCCTCCCTGCACCTTTTCTCGGTTGTGCTGCAAATTATTATATCGTCAACATATTGCAGCACCGTACTTTCTAATTCAATGTTTCCCAAATCCATCTGTATTACTCTGTTAAAAATTGAGGGTGACTCGCAGTACCCTTGTGGTAACCTGGTGTGTTTCCATTTTGTGTTCCTGTATGTGAAGCTTGTCAAGTCTTGTGAATCTGGGTGCAGAGGTATTGAGAAAAAAGCATTTTTGAGGTCAATCACGGTGAACCGTGAGGCCTCTGCCGGAATTCCACATAATATTGTGGCTGGGTTTGCTGCTATGGGGTATTCTGCCTCTACAATGTTATTCAAAGGTCTGAGGTCCTGGATAAAACGCCAAGACCCTCCTTTAGCTTTGCGCACTGGGTACACGGCCGTGTTACATGGTGATTCTGAAGGTACTAATATGCCATTATTTATCAGGGCCATTATGGTTTCGTATATGCCCTCATCTGCTTCTTTTGATAGTGGGTATTGCTTCACTCTGGGTAGTATTGCACCCTTTTTCAGCTTTATTCTTACTCCTCCGATACTCTTTATGAAGCCCACGTCATAGGGACTGGTGGTCCACAGTGATGCTGGAACCTAAGCCATATCTTCCTCGTAGAATGGAACTGGGGTAGATGCAGGTGCCTCGAGTGCCATGGCCATTTTCTGTGCCACTTGCTTATACGTCACTCTTAGCCAGATATCTACACTCATCATAAATACCATCTCTCCTTCTTCCCTGTCTTCTGAAAAGAGCTCTTCATCGGACACCTGGGTGAGCCTGCATCCCTCAGCCAGGGCTATCACTGCCCTCCATGCACTCCCTTCCCTGTCTTGGGCATGTACTGTGACATAATCAGCAGTTGCTATAATACTCTCGATGCTCACCGAAATCATCTTCCCTTCTGGTTCACTGGCTGGAGTCTCAGGCCTGAACAAATATGCTGCTGGTCTCCTCCAGATCTCTCCTTCTATTCCTGGCATCCATGCAAATGCCATGTCTGTTCCGTACTGGAACAGTTCGCCATCCACCGGCTCAGCTCGAGCTACCGACTGGCCACAGTACGCTTGCAGTATTTGTCGTGCAGTAAGCATGTTTATTCCTGGAGTGGAACAAATTATGCCATTCTCCGTGAAGGAGATTGTCATATTTAACCTGCTCATTATGTCCCTCCCAAGTATGTTCACTGGCGACTCCCCTGGGTACAGGAGTGGGACAGACATGTCATAATCTCCTATAGATAAGGAGATGTTATCAGTAAAGGGAACCAACCCCCTAGCTCCAGAAAATCCTTGGGTGTTCATGGCCTCACCTGACATTTTAAATCTACCCTCCCTTATGCAAGATCTGGTTGCCCCAGTGTCAACAAGGAATGATAATTTTTTGTCACCTATCGTTACCTCAATGCGTGGCTCCTCCGCACTATTAGGTGTTATCAACAGGATGGGACACACCAAGGACGTCTGTGGGCTGTCCTATTGTGGGTATAATGATTGACCACTTCCTGTGTAAGGGTTGTGTCCCAGGATAGTCACCCTTCACAATTGTGTTTGTTGTAGCTGTGTATCTGTGGGGGTTAACTTATGGTCCTGTATTTGAGTGAGCTGTTGCACTGGCTGTACTTGGTGTTGTTGTGTTATTGCCACCTTTTGTTGCGGTAGTGAGTATGTCTGCAACTGTTGTTGTGTTGCTAATTGCTGCTGTGTGCTGCTCTGTTGTATTCCCTGTGGTTGCTGGTAACACTGCTGCTCCCTCATAGGCCCTTGTTGTCCTTGTTCCCCCCATGCTGGTGGAGAGGGTCTCATTCTACACGTACGCGACATGTGTCCTAACATCCTACAAACCCAACATACAGGTGGTTCCCTGGTCTGCCATGGGAAACTTCCTGCATTATCTTGGTACCCTGGTTGCCCATTGGGGTAGAAACTCTGAAATCCTCCCCCTTGCTGTTGTGCAGGTTGGCCATATCCCCTTCCCCTCACCATTCCTCCCCTTCCCCTGATGTTGTTATAATATCCATTTCCTGGTACCATATACCCTCCTCCTACGTTAGCCGTGTATGGTGGGGGTGGTGACATCTGTTGTGTTATAAGTCGTGGTGATTGTGGTAGTGGTGCTATTTGTAGTTGTAAGGGATCCTGTGCAGCCACTACGTGCGTGCGGTTTGGTGTCGTTGTTGTAGTTATTAGTGCTCCTTCCATGGTGTACTTAGTCAGTTTTTTCTGCACTAATTTAGCCTCTTCTGCTTTTCTATCTTCTTCCTTTTGTTTCATCTTTTCTTGCCACATCCTACAATGGTGTACTATTGTTAATTGTATTTCTGGCCAGGCCTTGGCTTCCATCCCCACTATCTTCTTCAATTGTTTTTGTACTGTCTCCGGAAGCCCTTGTATTAGTATGTGGTAAAAGATTGCCGGTGTCTTGTCCCATTGCTCTCTAGTTTCCATGCGCCACTTCTCCTGAATCTCCTGGATATAATCAACAGGATCTTCGTTCTCACACATCTTGCGTGACGTAATTGCTCCTATATCTGAGGTGTCTGGGTATTGTATCCTCCGAGCTTGCCATAATGCATGCGTACAATTCGCAAATGGCGCCCCGTCATGTGATGTGTTCGCTATTGTAACCCCGGGGAATCCTGCCCTCCTCCAGATGTCATCTGTCGCATCCCCTAATATTGATATTAATAGGCCCTTCACGTCTCCTACTGCTAGTTTCTGTCCTGCAGTGTGTTTTTCCATCTCGTATATCCATTTTCCCGCTCCTCCCCTAGATGATGGGAGCCTGCACTTTATATTTTCCTTATCGGCATGCTTCCAAGGGACGTATTGTGGTCTAACCCCCCCCTCTCCAATAGCGGCATTAGATTGTGCCCCATCTGTCCCCCCAGTTGTCGCGGTGTGGAGTCCGTATACCCGTCCTCTTCTTCTGTGTCAACTAGATCATCTGTCATGTCCATATTACCGCTGCTTGTTGTAGCTTCCCCTTCATTTCTCCCCCTTCTCTTATTACTTTCTTTATTTAATGCAGGTGTGTGTGTCCGTTCTTCCTGCCTACGTCCCGGGAGATCTCTAAGCCTGCCGGCGTATGGGGTGTGTTCAGGAGCGGGTGTGGGTGGGCATGTTGGGCGGAATGATGTGGGTGTGACTGCACGTGTTTGCCCTCCCGCCACTTCTCGTTCTTTCTCCTCACTTCCCTCCACTCTTCCTTCTTTCTGCATGCCCATGGTGATTCCCGGTTGGTGCGTGTGATGTACAATTTGTCTAAGCTTTCCCTACCACCCCCTCTTCCTTCTCCCCCCATTCCCTCTTCTTCTTCGCTGCAGAATTCATCCAGGAGCGACAACCCCCAATCTGTCCTTTTCCCCCTAATCATCACCGTTTTTAAGTCTATTAAATCCGTTCTTTCCTGTTCTCCTTTACCAATTGCTCCCCTTTGCGCTGATGTTGTGGCTACTTCTGCATCCCGACGTACATATGTTCTTACCCCACTCCCCCCTTTCCTCTCTCTTCTTTCCTCTTCCCTCTTCTCCACTATTTCACCACCTATTTCCTCTCTTTTCTTTTTCAATTCCTCCATCACCCATTACTCACCTTCTCTAATATCCTTTCTTCCTCTCTCTTCCTTTCCCATTTCTCTCTCTCCCTTTCTAATATGCTTTCTATTACTTTAACTTCTTCGTATATCCTAGTGCTCTTGGAGAGTATTTTCTTCTTCCATAGTAACATTTCCCTTTCTTTCTCTTCTTCCTCTCTTTTCCTGTCACGCTGTGCTGCTCGGGATACCGTTTCTGCTATTGCCTTCATTCTCTCAGCTTCCCTCTTCCGTTCTTCAGTTCGTTCCCTCATTTTCTCTAACTCATCCCTACTTTCCTTCCTTTCCCTCCTTCTCCCTCGTGCCTCTTTCTCAAGCTGTTTGATCAGTGCATTTTGCTCATTTCTTAATTCTGCCAATCGTTCCTCCAACATCTCCTCCTCTTCTCGTGACAGCTCCCCTTCTCCCGTTTTACCTTCCTCCCCTCTTATTTCAGTGCTACCCTCGTCGTCCTTGTTCATTCTCCATACAACCTCCTTTTCTTCTCCCGTTAGTGTCCCTCGCAATTTTAACAGCACCTGTGCTGCTACCCACTCGTCATGTCCTATATTTTGGGATGGGTTCTTCACTGTTCTTCCCTTCCCTTGCATGCACCTTCGTACAAGTTGGGCCTACCGTGCTTGTCACCTCCTCAGCTACCTGTGGCTGTATATGGTGGTGGGCTGTACGCGGGTTTCGAATATCCCTCAGCTGCCGTTAGTTGTTGCCTTGCTGCTTCTCGTAGTTCCGTCACAGGATATAACCCCCCTTCTTCCTTCTTCACTACTTTCGCTAGGGGCATGTCGTCGGCCCCTTCCTTCTTTACTTCTACTTCACTTACGCTGCCAAGCTTTTCGTCCCCCTTTCTGTCTCTTCCTGTGCACTGTGCGCTACCAACCTCCTGTTCCCCGTTTCCCTCTTCCTCCTTAATCTTCTTCCCCTCCTTCATTTCCCCCACAGTAGTGAGTGTTGGACGTATGGGTCGAAACTGGCGTTAGGCGGCCAGGGTGTCGTCATTTTGTTGTCTGTCCCTTGTGTCCATTCTATGCTGTATTTGATCAGTTTTTCCCTATGTGGCAATAGTGTTTTACAAATATGCTGGAGTGGGGTAGTCAGGGTATTCCCGCACCCTCCCAATTCTACCCCGTATGACATGGTTACACTGTGTTTTTAGCTCCCTTCAGTATAGTTGTCGTTACCTGGCCCCGTAGTTTGGGGACTTGAAAACAGCCAAATATAACAATTGCAAATATACTGTCTTTTCCTGTGTTTGTTTTCTTCCTTAATACCGTTACGGCCCCCTGCGGCCACGGCGCATGAAGCCCCCTGCGGCTGCGTGTCCTGTATGACGTGCTTATACAGCCGTCCCACTTTGTCTCCTCCCCTCCTCCTTCCACCTCACTCAGCGTGGCCGGCGTTCTCCGTGCGCGGTCACTTCCCCCTCTCTACCTGTCCCATATTTGGGGTGGCCGGCGATCTCCGTGCTCCCCCCCTGCCCTCTATTCACTTCCCCACCACCGTTCAACAATGCTGTGTGGTCAAGGTGTCCTATGGAAGCCCTACGGGTGACGTCACTGACCTCTTCCAACAACTACCGGTAAGATCTTTTACGCTTCGAGAGAGCGCGCAATAAGTTTTAACTGTTTGTCCCCGTTATCCCCACAGCTGTCCTCTTGTTACGCCTGGAACAAGGTAACCAACAATACACTCGTATAATCGGACTGCGCACGCTGCGTTGCTTCGTGTGTGACACGCCCCTCGCCGGGAGGGCTTAACGAGCCAATTATCTTCCGTACTTGGCAACAATTTAGCTAACACCTACAGGAAAACGTCATCTATCTATCGAGCTTCACTGCTCGATCAATAGGGATCCTCATCTACTCATTGATCAAAACCCGCCAATTCGTAGGAAAGCCACACACACACACACCCCCTTTACAGGTGGCCACGACCTAGGCCAATCAGTGTCTACGCACAACCGCACGTGGTGCTTTCTTTCTCCACCCACCCTTTTTCCGTGATGTAGGGGCCGACTCTCGCGCCTATCCCGCTACCACTCACTTCACCGTCAACACTAATTGATCAAATCTTCGCCGCACACCTTAGTAACACCTCCCGCCGCCCTTATTACAACTCCTCCCCCCTCCCTCACAATCTCACATTGCTTGTTGGGTGTGACATACTCACCAAGTTCTCTTGATGCGGGAACCCCTCCAAGCGGCTCGCCACCTCCCCCGTCTGGACCACGTCTGGACACTCGCCAACCGCGGGAGAGATACTTTTCAACCGGCTCCCGAGGGCCAATATCCGGATGGCGCTGTCCGGTCTTCTCGCAGTTCTGCGATGGTCCTGTAGTCCTCAAAAAGGGAGCAGCGGCAGAGGGGGCCGCGCTGCCGGGCCTCCTCACAACGAGAGGCCTTGGAACAATAAAAATGAAAAGGTAGATCGTAAATAGATCTCAGCAGTGCCTCCAACTTGTCGGGGTGGTTAACCCGGGGTCGGCTGAGCCGTCGGCGGACCTCCGCGCTGGCAGGCCCCAGCTCCTCCCTTGCTTCCCAAAAATGAGTATGAGACACACACAAGAAGCAAGGCGGTTCTGCTATTTATTAAAACAACGGCTGGGATGGATCTAGGATCGTACGCGTCCGTCCAGACTCTCAAAATTCGTAGGGCTCGCAGGCCCTTTTTACTGAAGTATGACGCGCTACTTGCGTCACCTGGGAAAGTTAGCAAAAAAAAACTATTGCCACTCCGGATTGGTTCCTCGAGTGGTAGGGTTAGTATAGTATACATATAGAGAGCAATATTAGTGGTTAAGGATGAGTCAGGTGGTATATCTATTAGATACTTGAAAATTGTTACACGAAGACCCCTAATGATTGGCTAATGTTAGTGGCGTCAGTGATGAGTGCCCTCATGTTCTGATTGGTCCTCCCGCGAGCCCCCCAGTCTTGGACCATCGTCGTTCCCAGCTCGCGGTGTACCTGTCACTAACAACAATGTATAACTATGTGTTTGTGCAGACAATGTGTGGGTTTGCTCGTAGGCCTGAGAGCAGGCCATTCCCATCGCAGTAGGTGGCCATCCTGTCATTTCACTGTTGCAACCTGTGTCCCAGATGTGGGACCCAGGCGACTTCTTCCTTGTGAGTCTGGCACCTTGTCAGGTCGGCTTGGTCATGTGTGGAGAGACTGTAGCTGGGGCGTAATTCTGCACATTTAAAGTTGTATTTTGCTTCTGTGTGCTTGGCTTTGCTTACAGGTGTGACCTTGGCGCCGGCTGGTAGCATACGAGTTGCAACATCGCGCCCTTGGCTATGAGCTCTCGCTGGGCTCGTTGTGCGTGATCAGCACTTGTACTCTCGCTCATACAGTGTTCATGGCGGTTCTTGCTTGCGGCCTACTTGGGCCTGGTTCATGGGTGGGGATGTGTAATGCACGCCACCTGTGTTGCGGTTTGACATGGCCTCATATCAATATTACGTCTTCTTTATATTTTCATCACGATGCGAGGGGTGGGAGAAGCGTCAGCAAGCGTATACGCGAAGGCTTTATGCGTCTTGCGTTTCTGCATTACTAAAAGAGGCCTATGTGAAAAATAATAAAAATGCGCGTCAGTGGGTGTATCCGTCACCTACGTCATAGCACTGAATATATTCTTCGTGTAGGTTGGTGCGTGAGTGACCAGTGTGCATGGTGGCACGTGTGTTCTTGGCAGTTGGCTAGGTCGTTATGGCATCTCTAATGATGTGGGTGCTTGTTGTTAAGGTTTTAGTCGAGTTCATCCATGCCGCAGGTGTCGGCTTGAGTAGGACAGGCTGGTGGGCATATCCTTATGTTCTTGAACCAGGGTATTTTGTCATCTTGTGGTGGATGTCTGGGCCGCGATCCTCTAGGCCATGGTCGCGAGGTGATTGGGGGGAGATTTTTCTCTCATTCTCCCACTTCAATCTTTTTGTAATATATTGTTGTATTGCAATTTTGGCAGTTTTATGTTTCTTCTCAACAGCTGACAATGGATCCAGTGGTTCCCTTGAAGAGGGGTTCATCTGTGAATTAGTGCTTGTGCATATTCTGCCAAACCGATAAAGCCAAAGTTTATTTATTTATTTTTGCATTCATACAGCGCACCTAACCCGTAGACATCTAGGCGCTTCACTTACATAATAGTACACAGGTGCACAAAAAGGATCATTGCTAAGTGTTATTTTACAATACATTACATTATTTGTGTCAGTTACAAAATGGTTACACATACAATTATAAAGATAATGAGAGAGTTCATTAGGTTACATAGCATGATTACATGGGTAGGTGTCAAGGCCCTGTGTGAAGAGGTGAATCTTCAGTTGTTTGCGAAATTTCCAGAATGATTTTTCAGATACCTGCTTTGTGTAGGTTAAATCTGGGTGTGGCTAGCAGTTTCAGATTGGCTGATCTAGTATACCTGTTAGTCTGGGATCTGGCTATTTTGTCCGCGATGTAGGTAGGTGAAGTTTTGTTTAAGCATTTGTGAGTGAGTGTGAGAGTCTTGAATTTAATATGTTCCTGTATAGGTAGCCAGTGCGAATCTTGTCTAAACTGAGAGATGTGGAAGGTTTTTGGAATGCTGAGTGCCACCCTCAAGGCATTATTTTGGAGTACTTGTAGTTTTTTGATGTTTTGCATCGTGGTGCCGGCATACAGGGCATTACAATAATCCAGTCTTGACAAGATAAGGGCTCTGGCCAGTGTAATATGGCTGTCAGTAGTCAAGAAGTGTTTGCAAGCATTGATGAGCTTGCAGGTATAAGCTGTTGCCGACGCTTTAGCATTAACTTGTCTGTTTAAAGTGAGAGGCGAATCCAAGTAGACACCTAGTGTTTTTACTTCTTTGGCAACTTCGATGATGTTGCCGTCTATGCTGAAGGTTTTGAAAGCGTCATTTAGTTTGGCGATGCAGACTTGTGATCCTAGGAGGAGCAACTAAGTCTTGTCATCATTAAGGCATACTCCATAGTGTGCCATCCAGGCCTGAATAGTTAGGTATATAGTGTTGAGTGTTTCTGAATCTGTGCTTTGGTCACCTGTGATGGGAATGAGGATTTGGGTGTCATATGCGTAGTTAGTATAGGTGACCCCCAAATCATCAAGGTGGTCAAAAAGGGTTTGGTGAATATATTGTAGAGCATAGGGGAGACGCAAGAACCTTGTGGCACCCCATACAAGACCCGAGAAGGCTGGGCTTTTTCACTGGGGGAGAAGACTCTGGTAGTTCTGTCTGAGAGGAATGACTGAATCCAAAGGATAGCATTCTGGGAGAAATGAGCAGCCGATGCTAGTTGGTTGCAGAAGATGTTGTGATCAACTAAATCGAATGTTGCAGAGAGGTCTAATAAGAGCAGTAATGCTAGTTTCCCTTTAGCCTTTAAATCATCCATTTGGATTTTAAGGTCTAATAAGGCAGTTTTTGTCCCATGTCTTGGACCGAAGCCTGATTGACGGCGACCAAGGAGATTGTTGGTGTCAAGATAATTTTGAGTTTGTATGTAAGCTACACAATCTAATATTTTCAGAATAAATGGGACTGTTGTGATGGGGCGATAATTATTTGTAGGTATATTGGGGTCTAGAGATGTTTTTTTTAGAAGTGGTAGGACCCAGGCATGTTTAAGGTCACTTGGGATGGTGTTGTTAGAGAAGGAGATGTTGATTAGGTTGGTAATGAAAGGGGTAAGTTCAACAGCACAATCCTTGATGACTTTGGCTGGGCATGGGTCACCTTGGCATCTGGAGGGCTTCAGGCTTTTGATAATTTTGAGTACTTCTTGGTTGGTGACCAATTTAAATTCGAATTGGTGGGTAGTGCTGGCATTGGCTGTAGTTTTGGATGGGGGGACTGGTTGTGGTAATTGGGTGGTCCTTTTTTTGGCTTCAGTTTTATTGGGAGTCTTTGATGCAGACTTCTGCTTGTGGTGCTGGGGTCTCCAGTTCCCGGAGGATGGCAAAGAGTTCTTTAGTTTTAGATTGTGCATTCGTAATTCTGTTATTGAAGGAGGTACTTTTAGCATGGTGGACAGCTTGTTTGTAGTTATGTGCAGCTGTTTTATACATCATTCTGTTAGGCTCACTTGGCTGTTTTTGCCAATTTGTTTCTGCTTGTCTTTTGACCTTACGAAAGGATTTTAGAGCCATTGTGAACCATGAGTTCAAGTTGGCTGCTGGTTTAGCTTTACGCATTGAAAGGGGTGCTATCTTGTCTATGGCAGACAGTATAGTTTTATTGTACAGTTCGACCATGGTCATCGGGTCTTTGATGGCTATGTTGGAAGGTGTCAAGATTGGTTGTAACAGCGGGGGTATGTTATTGCCCGTAATATTTCTTATGTTCCTGGATGGGGCGGCCGGCGCCATGATGGTTGGGCTACAGAGGTTGGATTTGGTGTTGATAGTAAAGGTGATGAGGTGGTGGTCTGACGAAGGGCAATGGGTATTAGAACTGATGTCTGTGTTACAATTGTGTTCCGCTAACCAATCAAGGATTCTGCCTTTGTTATGTGTGGGGTTCTGTATTTTGAGTGAGAAGCCTGAAGCTGTTATCATGTTGGCCATAGATAGGGCATTTTTATCTGACGGGTAATTTAGGCCTAGATTGAAGTCACCTAGGATAATCGTTTGAGTGCAAGGATTGGTGTTGGTTGATAGGAGCTGATCTATCACTTTTTCTAAGGAAAGTATAGGACCTGGTGGCCTGTAGAGTAAGTGGATATTCAAATGGGTGGTGGCAGATAGGGTCATTTCTACTGACAGAAGTTCCCCCGAGGGTATTGGAGTGGATGACACAGTGGTAATGGTAAGGGTATTTTGTGCAATAATGGCAACTCCACCTCCTTTGGCGTTAGGTCTGTCCTTCCTAAATATGGTGTAGTTGTTAGGTATTGCTAAGGTGAGAGCTGGCCCCGCTGCCGCATGTAGCCAGGACTCAGTGAGGGCTAAAAAGTCAGTGTTACGAGAGACAATGATGTCAGCGATTTCAAGGGCGTGGGCCGGAATGGATCTCGCATTGATAAGAGCACCTTGTAGGAATTGTTGACTGGGCATGGCCTATTTAGCGAGCTGTTAGAAGGAGTGGTATTAACTGCCATAGGGTGGGTAAGCTCAGTAGATTCGGGCAGAGATTTTCTTTTGTTAGCAGTTAGGCAAGGGGTACCGAGCATATGGTGAGTTTGGTGTTTAGTGAAAGTGGTGTAGAGGCCTGTTCTATGGGCAAGGAACTAGTTCGTTATTAATAGGGTGGGGGTGAAGGTGGCCCTGTAGTGAAAGTAGTGCCCTGATTTAGTGGACATGATTTGGTTTCTAAGCGGTAGTCGGCAAGGGTGATTCAGTCCTCAGGCTGTGGGCGACGTGGACCTGCTCTTGATTAAATTAGGTGTTGAATTCCTGTTGGGCTGCCCGATGTTGAAGGGTGGGTATTGGGCAGGGGGTAGGAATTGACTAGGTGCTATATTAGAGGAGGTGGGGGGTATAGTGTCATTGTGATCCTAATGAGGATATTTGCCAGTGCCTGTGTTCTGTTTGGTCTGAGTTCCTGCAAGTGTTTAGCTGTGCGTGCTAGGGGGGTGGTCATGTTATAAGTGCAGTCTAACCAGGTACTGGTTCGTTCTGTGGATGATCAGTCTGGGTTGTAATGTAGATGGAGGACAAGCAACAGTCCTACACTATGTTCTGAGTGTTCTAAGTGTAGACGTAGGACGGTCAGGCGGGAAGGCCTGTAATTTGCGTTGGTGGTGTAGAGCCTTGTTGCAAGGTGCAGGAACCCCCTAGTGGTAGGTAGCACTGTGCATCTAGTGGCCTGTAGAGTCTCAGAGATGGTTCCCATTAGTACAGCAAGCGATCATGGACTTAGTATTGTAAATGCTGCTGCATGTACCAAAAGGAAGTTAAGGGACTCGAAGAATATATAATTGATTTTCTTGAAAATGTGTTAGATTCTGCTGTAGGGGTGAATAGGAATTCGGCTCACAGTAAGTATTTGGCCGAATTCTGGCTGAAAGAGTTATTTGCTTTCGCCGCATTCTTTATTCATTATCACTCGAAGCCGAATAGTTTCTCATTCAAAAATGCATTAAGTACTGCTTTGACTGCGTGCCTGGAATCATTCTATTATTTCATGCTTATCCTTTAAAAGGATCATTACACAAATGCTGCTGTTAATTTTTTTATCGAGTACAGGCAGCGCAGAGATGTGGAAGTGCAAACAATGTCTCTGCCCTTCATGTGCTGGACAGGCAGACTGATTTGATGATTTGCAGGGAATGGGCGAGCAGCAAAACTCTCTATTTTGAATGAGCTCTCATCTCCCCTGTATTTTGCAGTTGAAAATCATTAAGCTGCAATAATAGTTTATGATGTCGCTATTGGAAAATGGTATTTTTTATAGGGGCTTATTGATTTGCTGATGATCTGTTCGAGAAATCAGAAAGTTACAGGTTCCAAACCCACCAATTCCCAAGCCAAATAATATAATTATGTGGATTATTATAGCTGTTACAGAGATCCCAATAAATTCCAAACCCTGAGTAAAATAGCTCAGGAAGTAGTGTGCCTGCGGCAAAGAACTGTATTCAGCCTGCAGGCCAAGGTTATTGTTTAAGAGATTTATAATGTGTATGCTTCATCCCCTCTCCTAGTGAGACCCCCAGCACTTTTTGCTGGACTTTTAGACCTTTTTCTTTAATCCTGAATAAGTGGAGCCTTTTTCCACTCATTCATTCTTAGTAGCTCTGTCTTTTGGAACTCTTTACTCTGTATGTTACTGTCCTATGGAGTCTACTTTCCTCCATAAGACATATGTATTTTTACCATTGCAGCACACAGCTCCTTATGGGCAGTGTTGCATAGGACCCTTTGGGTCCTCCTTTGAGATTGTTTTTCTGTATTCTAGAGTAACTACAGTTCTTAAGGATAGAGAGATACTTAGGGCCTCATTACGACCCGGGCAGTAAGGGATTACGGGTATCGGTAATGGCACCGGTGCCGGTAATCCCTTGCCGCCCTATTCCAAGGTCCCTTTGCGGGTCCTCCTTCAACGGCTGGTAAAACCAGCCGTTAAGGATGGGACCCGCTAAGGGACTTTGGAGGTAATTACGGTACTGCAATTTGCGGTACCGTAATTACCGCCTTCCCCATTCCCATTGAGCCCTATGGGGGCTAAAATGGGAATGGGGAAGGGCCATGGTGAATGGGGAATTACCGCCCCCGCCAACCTTGGAATGGGGCGGTAATTGCTCCATTCACCATGGTGGAATCAGTAAGGTTTTGGAGGCAACCATGGCGCTAATAGCGCCATGGTTACCTCCAGGGTTGTAATGAGGCCCTTAGTATCTCTCCTAAACCTTTATAGTTTGAGTGATTGCCACACGCCACCTTATGTGGAGTGCCAAAGAGATACTTCTACCGTCCTGGGTGGGGTAAGCCTGTGTGTGTGTTTTGCCTTCAGCGGGAAACCTTGGTGTCCCTGCCTAGGCTCCAGTGTGTCTGGGCAGGCAGGAAGTGGGGGAAGAGTTTTTCACTCCCCTGCTCTTTGTCTTCCTGGGAGCCTGAATAGGACCAGCTCTCACTGGGGGTCTAGCTGTCCTTTCTGTACATTTCTGAGAGAGATTGCAGAGGAGTGTGTGCTGGAACAGTATAAAAGGAGAGGCTCCTGTGGTGAAAGGGAAGTCAACCACTGGATACTGAAGTAACCGAAGAAGAAGACGACCAGAGACGCCTGCAGACCCTTTGCAACACTGTGAAGCGGCCACTGCTGTCCTGACCCTGTTTTCTGTGCAACAGAGGAACTCCAAAGAGGACGACTCCTTCCCTTTGACTGATGGGAACAACCAGTGTCAAGACAAACTTTGATTTGAGCCATCACCTGAGGCCCTGTGAATTTCCAGAGCTGCAAAACCCAAATACAAGGAGACCTGCTGCCCATTCCAAGTGCATCATCGTGGAAAGGCCAAATGTATCCAAGTCTTTGCTGAGCCCTCAAGGACACTCCAGAGATCTGATCCAACTCACCCAGATCTCCTCAGCAGAGTTTGGGACTGGAAGAAGCAAAGAAGATTGAGTGGGCGAACTGTGTCCTTTGTTAGTGCTGCAGAAAAGGAGCCAAAACTGCAGCGTGACCAGAGAAGTTGATGAAAGCTGTACCAGAGGCCATCCCTCGACACTGCTGCTTATATATCCCTTGTATTGTCCTGCCTTTCGTCATCAGACTAAGGAATCCGGAGATCGGGCCCAGCGTCGCCACTTCGAGGTGAATCCAGCCACAATCTTTTCTTCTAACCTAAGGTACTGTGGTGAGAAAGGTATTGCTTACCTTGATCCGTGAAGTCACACCGGAGTGTTGGAGTGCACATAGAGGTGTCCAGGGGACTCCCCAACCCCCGACTCAAGCTGCTGCTTGTGTCCCTTTAGCGAGTCGTATAACAGGGTCTCCAACGTTGATTGTGTCCTCTTGCATCTTAGAGACTAGAGACTGTAAAGTATCCACAGGAATGTTCAAATTCTGCTGCTTGTCAAGACTTTGAGCGCTCTATGAACTGCCTTCAGCTAGAGTTTCTTTTTGGACCTAAAGACTTGCTGTGCGAAGAAACTACCTCTATAACCTGAAGAACTGCTGGTGTTACACTAACCAACAAGTTTCCTTCCCAGAAGTCACTGTTTTATATGTGTATGCAGAGTAAATGTCTTTTCTGTATTTCTGCTAAGATTTGCTAATGCACGTTTTTACCGATAATACGATAGAACTTGCATTACTGTCAAAAGCTGTAACAAATATAACCGCAAGCAACTACAAACTGAGCAGTAGCCTTTGAAAAGTATTCTTGTGTTTTGGTTTATTGTGCTAAGTATTTTAAAGTGATTATGGTGTAAATATAAGGAATATAAATTTTAATATACATTTATATGTAAGTATTTCTTTAATGTGCTTTACTAATTGGGTTCAGTGTACTTACCTACAGCTCACGTCTTCCCCTTAAAATAAGCCGGAATGCTCTGCCACTCTACGAAGTTTCCAACAGTAGTACAGACTGATTGATACTAAGAGTTGGGAATCTAAAAACCACTGGGATAGCTTAGTAAAGTCTTACCTCAAGTGGCACTTTAGGAAAACTCTGCTAACAGTTATGAAGCAAATAAGATGGCTCAGTGGGAACTGTGCAACACAAAAGAGGTGATGGCTGGAAGGTTTAGAATTAATCTTAACCTATGGCATTGCACTGGGCAACCCTCCAGTCCATTGTTCTTCAGCCTACCAAGCCATTACAGAAGGGGAAAGACCATATGCAAATCAGGCTTGTTCCCACCCCAAAAGAGGCAGTCCAGCCCAACTGCTAGGTTATATCCCTTCTGCACAAGACCACAAGCATCCACAGACATGTTTGGACCTCATTGGGCATCATCATTGAGGAGTAGCTTGGGTCTCTAGGCTCAGCAGGCTCGGGACCCACATCTGGGCATACCCGTCCCACTCGGGGTGACTTATGCAACACAAAAGAGGTGATAGCTGGAAGGTCTGGAATTAATCTTAACCTCTGGCATTGCTCTGGACAAGCCTCCAGACCATCGTTCTTCAGCCTGCCAGGCCATTTCAGAAGGGGAAAGACTATATACAAAGCAGGCTTCGTCCCACTCCAAAAGGGGTAGTCCAGCACAAACACAGTGGAACTGTGCCTGCGGAAGAGATGTGCTTGTAATATTGAACATGGGTTCAAATTCCTGCCCTCCAACTTTCTCATAATGCTAAAATGAGTCATTTTCGATTGAGTAAAAGTTAAAGACATTACGAAAGAAAGTGGCTATATTTCTTTTTAACCAAAATACCTCAGTATGTGGCAGCAGAAATATTGATCCCAACATCAGAGGATCAGGAAAGAGAGATATGTGTGTAAGAAAGATGAGGAGATTAGAAGCATTGGCCCAAATGGATGCACAAATGAGTAAAATATACATGCAGATGCCAATAAAAGATCTGAAAATCAGCACTGTCCGTTCCTTATAGGGTCAGCCGAGAACCATGGAGGACTCAACATTCCCTATACAATTTTGTCTGGTGTCTTTTACCATGTACCAAAACATAAACACGTACTCCACCTTAAAAAGAATGAAAAATACTATATATTAATGAAAATACATGTTTACAAATGCCTCATCCCCACTCTGTACCACGGGTCGAAAGCATGGCTTTAACACCCCAAAGGTTTGTATTTAGTAGCACTTCAGCAGTCAGCAAGATGCTAATTGATGTTATCACTCCTTTTGTGTTTCAGAGTCTTTCTGGGGCCAAAAGGCTCAATTGGGCAGGCCGAAAAAGGAACATTAGAACATATGAGTAGATGCATCCCAGACTCCCTTCAGAGTTATTACATACATTCATGCTCTACTTTTCAGCTAGTCTTAGTTACCTGGGCTCTGCCCAACAAGTAATACCTATGAATGCACATAAATACAAACTTTGCTGTTACTGAACAGTTTATTTTCTGGTATTTTATTCCTTTCATGGTTTACACAAATATCATCCGTAGACAACAAAGAAAATAAATGCAATAAAGAATGGATATACATATTTGAAAGTGTGTTTTTCATTTATAAAGTGTTTTTCTTGTCTGCATAACTTTATTTCTTAAAAAAAGGCAACTATTCTGTTACGTATAATTGCCCAACTATTCATTATGCGGCCGAATACTTAAATCTAATATTCGGTACACCACTAGACTGCTGCACCCGTAACAGTTCTATGGCACAAATTGTGTTATGCTCACTTTACAGACAAGAGTAAAATCGAATGCTTACAGATAACTCAGGCACAGTATTCGAAGGAGGAAGCAAGATGCAGTGGCATTCGTATTGAAGTTGATGACAGGCCTTCATTGCTAAAAGGGGTTCAACCTGTCAACTGGGAAGCATGTATTTTCTTCCAAATCACTGAAAGGAAGCAACACCTGAGGTTAGCAATGACAAAAGAAACGAGTGATCATATTCGTCTGGCTTCTCATCTTGAATACCAAGTCGGCATTCGCTTGGCTGGAGTGATAGACCTCATGGCAGCTGAAGCCAAATATCACCTCAACTGTCTAAGAACATTCATAAAATTGACCTAAAAAACAAAGCAAAAATCATCCAATACAGATGTTGCTATGATGTGGCTATGCAAGGAGCTACATCAAGCAGCTGGCAAAGGTCATGTACTTCTTCTTGCGGA